>NC_066320.1:34786976-35159427 GCF_022539315.1 Serinus canaria
GGGAGTAAGTAAAAGCAGGGAGAGCTGCTCTGTGAGTCTGTGCTTTGGTGAGGCTGGCAGACACTGTTTACAGGATGTGGAGAACGTCACCTTCTCTAGAACATTCACCCTTGGTGCGAGGCCTCGCTCTGGGTACCATGGGAACATGCAGGATCCAAAACCTGTTTGTTGTACTTCACCTGAGGTGGAGCTGCCTCTACATGTTCATTCCTCGCTTCCCATTTTCCACTGCATTCTTGAAAAGAATTTTTTTTAAAATTGTCTTGGAATGTTTGAATGTGTTGGCAAGGCCCTGCATATTAATGGCTGGGCTCTTTGGAGCACCTCTGTGCCGGGCTGGTGGCACTGTTGGCAGTGCAGTCGGTGAACAGTAGAGCCACACAGGCATTGGGAGCAGGACCTAATTCTGAATTCTTTCAGTAAAGCTTTTAAACTGGTGTGGTGGGAGCTTGTTTTGAAGCTTTTTGTTTTCCTGGTGTGGCAAACTCTCTAAATTAGAGGCTTTACTAATCCTTTTGGAAAAGCAAAGCTAGTTTTCATGTAGGAACAGCTCAGAACTGTATGCTGAACTCTGTGTGACAAGTGAATATGAAACGAAATGGTACAAAAAATCACTTGAAAATCTGTACTCATCAAGTACCATCATCCAGCACTGGCTCTGTTTTAATTACTTCAGAATTTTTATTTAAGGACAGAATTTGTGCTTTTCTCAGACTCTCTGGGCAGAGAAAGCCCAAGAGTGCACAGAAAGGTCGACAGCTGTCATTGGGTCCATCATTGGAGCAGATTTGCTCAAAGAAGATTCCCTTTGACAAAAGCATTGGCTCTTTGTGTCCCCTGACACAAAGTTTTCAAAATGTTTTTAAAAAGCATCTGTCAAAGTGAAAGTTTTGATGATCTACAATTCCTATTGTGCTTTTTACTGGAGGAAGAAATTGAAAATTTGTTTGGGTATTTTTTATATTTATTTTTAACTTCAAATGCTGCCAGGCACATGAAGAAGTCAAGAACTGGGTGGGACTGTATGATAGGACCAACCCACGCACTTCAGAGAACTGGATGTGACCCAAAAATCTTCTGCTAAAACAAGTTTATTTTCATGAACTGGCAGTGTTGTTTTTCTGGGCTGGGAGGACAGGCTTGATCCTGGCTCCACCGCTCGCCATGCTCTGAAGCCAGTTCTCATTTGTCTTGTGGGACAGCCTTTTAGCAAAAGGGAAAAAAACCCTTTTCAGCTGTCCTTACTAAATATTAAAGTATTTATTTATGACCATTGTGCACCTTTTACTTATCTCAGAAAAGAAAGATCTGTAGTTCCTTTCTCATTTTTTGTAAATTATGTAGGACTGCTGTGTGTATCTGCTTGTCCTTGTAGGCTGTTACTATTATTATAGTGTTGCTGAGGATGTGAACAGAAAGTTGTCTCCCAGGATGGATGAAGACACAGCTGCATCAGCCAGGTGAAGGGAGACATCCTTGATAAGAAGGTGAATCTCAGTGCAAGACTTGCTTGTGGTTCTTAAAAATAATGAACTTTCGTGAACAATCAGTGTTGTATAATGAAACACATTAAACAGAGGGTAGAAACTGCTGCTGCATTTGGAACAGTGCAGGAAAGGTCCCTAAGGAAATGCCAGAGAGCTGTGGTACCTCCATCACTGGAGGTACTTGGGAGCCATCTGGACAGGGCCCTGAGCCCCTGACTCTTGGGAGACTGCTGGAGCGGGGAGTGGACCTCCAGAACTCCAGCACATTCTGTGACTGTAGCCAGACATTATACATTTTTCCGTTGGTTTTATCTTTGTTGCTGATGCCATTGCCCGTTGCCTTCCAGCACTTGCTAGAGATGACAGCATACTTCTCTGTCCAACATCTTGTGGCAAATCCTCATTCCCTTTTTATCTGCATTTCTGTTATGGATGTAGACCATTTCCAGATGTTTGTGGAGACACTGGTCCAGGAACTAGAACATGTGCAAGTTTTCCTAAAAATTGGAGGAAAACCATGCATGTTGTCTGTCAGCTTATAAAGTCTTTAAATATTGGGAAAGCTTCCTCATGCTCTCTTTGGTGTGTGGGAACTGGAATCTCCAAGTCAGGCTTGCAGCTCTGACGGGTTTTGTTTGTTTGCTTTTCTGTTGACATTTCAGTAGCAAATAAATACACTGTTCCCAGTTTCTTCAGAAATGGGAAAGAGCTGGAAGAAGGTTCCAAGTGCCTGGGACCGTAAGCGCAGTGGATCCAAAGGGTTTACTGGCAGCTGATGTGGTATTTACCCAAAATGAAGCTGCAGCAGAGGAACGTGCTGGGAAGCGATTCAAAAGCAGAGAAACTGCTATGGTTGTATGCTTCTTTTCTACCTACTCCGATGCTTGCAGCATTGCTGGTTTTTACCTGAAGTATGATTGGTCCAAACAACTGTGCTGAGAGCTGGGAAAAGATGACATAGGACAGAAAGTAAAAAGAAAGCATTCCTCTGGATTTACGTTTTCGTTCAATCCCCATGTCATGTACAGCACAGAGCTCTGCCGTTTGCTTTGGAGTGATTCACCTGGCACAGCCCGAGCTTCTGCCAGCCCTGTGAAGCTGCCCGTGGCCTGGCGGCCCGGGGGGGCTCGGCAGGACCGGGCTCGCCCGCTGCGCTGCGGTGGCAGCGCCGCCTGCCCCGGCAGCGAGGCAGGTCCGGAGCCTGCCCGGTGCCGGGAGCTCCCGACCCGATCTCACCGCTGCCTCCCGCTGCCTCGGCGCTCCTGCCCGAGCCGCGGCTAGGCCCGGGGCTGTGCCGCCCGCGGGGCCGGCTCTCCCTCCCAGTCCGGCTCTCCCCGGGGCTGTGCTGCCCGCAGGGCCGGCTCTCCCTCCCGGTCCGGCTCTCCCCGGGGCTGTGCCTCCCGCAGGGCCGGCTCTCCCTCCCGGTCCGGCTCTCCCCGGGGCTGTGCCTCCCGCAGGGCCGGCTCTCCCTCCCGGTCCGGCTCTCCCCGGGGCTGTGCCTCCCGCAGGGCCGGCTCTCCCTCCCGGGCCGGCTCTCCCGGCGGGGCTTGTGGGCAGCGAGCGGGGGACAGCCCCGGGGGACAGCCCCGGCCGAGCAGGGACAGCACACGGAGGTGGCGCAGGGCCACGGAAAAAGGCGGGGCTGGTGGCGTCTCTTGAGGCCGTGGTTATGGGTTATCGACAGTGTTGTCTCTCCATCTCCCCGTCCCCTCTCTCCCAACAGAAAGCAGCTTTGCAGCTGTGTGAGCTCTTTATTGGAGGAGTCTCTGTCTCACCTGCTGCTCGAGGTGGTGGGCATGGGTTTATCCTGAAAGCCTGTGCAGGCTCGTGTCCTAGAAACGGCGGGGACTGTTATCTGTGCCACTCACCATAAACACACTGCTCGGTTTTGAATGGTTTGTGACTTTTAGGTTCACCTCTGCAGTGGGATCCAGAAACGGGAACAAGGACTGGAGCAGGAGAGGATGGACAGGGCTCTTACCCAGAATCACAGCCATCTCCCTGGGATGGCACACAAATAGTGAAATACTAATGTATATCCTGCATAAGAGACAGTTGTTAAAAAAAAGTTTTTTAAAATGGCAAACAAATAAAACCCAACCAAGGAAAAACCCCAAGCAAATTCCCAAACCCTCAGACAGTTAAAAGTTAATGTTATGTAGCCTCATACTTGGCAGGAATGTTGTTACTGTTTTTACTTCCAAATACAAGAATAAGCCCATGGTGAATCTCAGCTTCAGTGAAAAGCTGGCTTTGCTGAGGAATCTGGAAATGCTTGGGTCATGTTACCGTGTTCCTTAGAGCTCCTCAGAGCTTTCGTTGAGAACTGGAGAGTATGTTAGACAGCACTTTAACTATGTTTGCATGAAATGTGCACATGCTGTCAATTCTGTGCATCACACTGTCCTAGAGGGAGATACTTGCAGCTGCTCAGCTTTTTCAAGATCCAGTAGTATTTTAATTAATTGAAAAATATGAGGTGTTTTCCTGAGATCTTGGCAGAACTGAAATTCTTACTTTGACTTCACAGCCCTTCTTCCAAAACCTCTTAATTAAATCCATGAACCTAAAAGCTTTAAGAAAATGGAAGTTCTCATTAAATGGCCATATAAAAAAGTTGGGAAACTTACAAAGTTGTTTGTTAAAGTAGAAATTTCCAGTGTGCCTGAAATGTGACATGCACAAAGACAGATTATTAGACTATTCTATGTGTTCTGTTAAGTTTTTCATGCTTTTTCTTGCTTAAAATGGGTATTTTTCCTTTAAGTACATGTTTTAATGTAAAGAATAGGAGGTATATCATGTCAGTACTTGTAGAAGAGAGGTGCTCACAGCCTTCCTAGGCTGTTTGCCTGATTTCTGTTGTGTGCCCAACCTGAGGTACATCGCTCTAAGTATAATCCTACGTCCTATAAAATATCTGTGGGATTGTGCAAGGGTTTCTTCTGTAGAGCATAAGCAAATCATAATGTGAAAATACAGTAGGTGGATTTGCCAAAACCCCATCTGGAATTGGGGGATTTACTTCAGCTTTTTTTGTGTGTCTCTAAGCAGTAGCTGTGACTTGCCATGGGAGACAAATGGATACTTTTTCCAAATAATTTAAGTAACCATGAATTCAAATGGCCTTCTTCATGCATTTTGGAAATAGATGTTAGATCTCTGAGAAGAGAGAGTACGAGCTGCATTCTTCCCCACAGCACTCAGTTCTGTGTGTCAGGGCAGATGCTGGTTTGAGTATTGTGTGTGCAGGTCTGAGCCCTTTGGTTCAAAGCCCTGCTCACAGCTCAGCCTGCTCTGGGGTTCCTGGCCTTTTTGTGGAGCAGTGGCCCTTGATGTTCCTGAGGGGTACTGCCCTGCTGGCCTTGCCCCAAGGGCCCGGGGGAGCTGGGTGGATTTTTGCCCCACTTCTTGTCACATTTTCCCTCTGATCCCTTAACCAAGGGCAGGCAAATTGGCCTTTATAATAAAGTAAGCTTATGGTAAGTCATAAAAAAATAGCTGGAAAGGCTGCTCACCTTGTAGCTTAAGGTGATTGATAGAGCTATTGAAACAGTCTGGACTGTTTACTAAGAGCTCTCCATTCAGGAAACCCTGAGTTGCAGGGTGTTTTGGCCTGGGACTGGCATGGGGTGTGCTGCAGTGGCCTGAGATGTGCAGGAGGAGCCCTAACCCAGCACTGCTCTCTCCCTCACACCGGTGTCTTGTGCCACAGCACCATGCCCTCAGGTGTGCTCCAGCTGCACTGCTCCCCAGAGTTTAGAAATGCAGTTAGTTAGTTGTGTGATGGGCTTTTCTGTTTCTTTGTTTATTCACTGGGGTTTTTTTTGTGGTGGTGGTGTTTTAATTGTTTTGTTTTGGGGGTTTTGGTTTTGTGATTTTTTTTTTTTTAATATATTTTGAATGGAACTGATTTCTGACAGTGATCTTGAAGGAAATGTGATGTGAACAGGTTGCAATAAATACTGCCCCAGTGAACTGTGCTTGAAATGAGTTATTAGAGAGGTGGTAAATCTCTTTGGTCCTTTTAATCCCTTCCTAGGTTTGGAAGGGTAACCCAGGCTCCATGGTAGTGAGTTTTCTTGGAGCACTGTTCTCTCTTCTGTCTTGTATCTTTCTCCTCCTTTTATCATTACCTGTGCCTCAAAGATGGATAAAAATTGAAGTTCTCATGTCTAAAGCCATGTTGCATAAATACTTCTGTATGTATATACAGCAATCTTGTATATAGCAAGATTTATTGGCTGTTTAAATCTCAAACAGGAGCAACAGGTGAACTGAGCTCAGGTAGTATTTATGACTAATTAATGTGATGGTGCCTGGAGAGCCCTAAGTACAATTGGCAGTATAAATGCATTGTAAATGATAGTGTGTACTGAGAAGACAAGGTCTCAATATGGGAAGACAAACGGTTTTAAAAACCTCCCTAAAATTCAGTGCCTGATACAGACCCTGGAGTACAGCAAGTATCTTACCTTGTGGAAAAATGGAAAGCAAATGCCGAAGGACATGGTATTAACACAGATTACTTAAATGCCTGGGGCACCTGACAAGGTGGCTGCTGTGTGAGCAGAGCTGGAGGTGCCTGTTGCTGGGAGTGTGGGCTGGGTTTAGACAGCCTGCTCTACAGCTTTGCTGCTCCTTCTCATCAGATGCTGCATTTGCTTAAATATTGTAAGTAAGAATAGAGGTGACATTACTTCAGGGAATGCTGCACCATCAGCGAAGTGGCCGTGCTCCGCGCGTTGTTTGTTTGGTACATTAATTGATTAGTTATTTAATTGGTTCCCCCTGTTAGTTCCTGTGCTGTTGGGTAGCTCAGTACTGGAGAGGCTGCTCGGTGCTGGGCACACTCTGCAGAGGAGATCAGCACACAGCTGGGTTTGCTGTGGAAGTGAAGGATGGCAGGAACCCGTTCTGGAAAAGCCTGTGTTCCTCATGGGACTCTGGAAATTGCTGTGATGCGGGTTTTGGCCCAGCAGGTGTGATGAAAATTGAGGGGCACAGTTCTCTGAAGTGTCCACTCTCCAGCCTGCCTGACATTTGCTCCTCTGATAAATTGCAGAGCACAAACCAAGGCAGGGAGCAAAACTGGCCTGCTTTCATTGAGCAGTGCTTCAGAGCTTCACTGGAATTTATCTTGTTTACTTCTTTGAGTTTTCTTTGCAAACACAGCAGCGTCAGATTTGGCCTTACAAAAAAGAGGCAATGTGCAATTTCTGTTCTACCTCATTTTGTTAAATTGAATATTTTTTGAAATGTGTCTGCCATCCTTGCTTGCCAAGGCCCCCTGAAATCTCTAGCCACAAGAAGCTCTGCTTGCCATCCATGAAATGGATTTTCTTTTTGTTTTCTTTCTCAAGTTGCTGTTCTTTTTTTAAACTCAGCACAGACATTCCCAGCAGTGGGTTTGTGAGAGCAGCCTCTGTGAGTGGCTGTGCCTGTGAGCAGAGTGTGAGCCCAGAGCTCTGCTGCTCCTTTGGAGCACTGCAGATAACAGGGAAATGAAAACACGCCAGATCCTGGATTTTTGCCAAGTAACTGTGAATTTTAGTAGTTCAGCAATGTTTAGGACTAGCATGTCTAGAATAGACCTTTTTTAATTTGTTAAACAGAATATGTAATTTTCAAGATAAACCAAGTTTAATACTCTGCTAGTTCTGAAACCTGATGAATAGCTAAAGGTAAAAACCCCAAGAACAATTGCTGTGTTCTTCCTTTAGAATGATTTTTATTAGCTGGTATGTTGCAGCAATGTGTTTCTCTTGTGCTGACGTCAGTCCTTCCTACCTGTCAGGGAGAGGAACCGTCACATCTTTATATTTAGTGAGCAAAAAGGTTAAAGTACACTTCTCAATTCATAGATTTTCCTCATGTGTTGAACCTGGTCTTCATTGTTTTAGAGCTGCTGAATCTCCCAGTTACAGATGGCTGTATCCCAAGGCTGGGCCAGAGGCGGGTGGTGCAGGTGTTCCATGATTCTGGTTGGATTCCCAGCAGCGGGTGGAAGGAAGGAGCAGTGTGCTGCACCACTGGGGCACAGCCCTGCGAGTGCTCGTGTGGCACTGGCACTTGTGTGCCAGGGCTGTGTTTGAGGGGTCTGGCCTCAGCTTAGGGTGTCTCCAGACACGGGTCCAGGTGCTCACCTGGCTGATTCCTGAGACGTTGTAACTTGGTACTTGGAGTGTTAGATGTGAATTTGTAATGACAGTCTTAATGAAAATGATGTGAAATTATTTATCCAAGTTTTGACCTTAACGTGGCTGCTTCTATTTCTTGCATAAATTAGTGTGTTTTCATTAAATATCACACAAAAATTGTAATTGTGTACAAGGGAACACAAGAATGGAAAGATGACAGGACTAGTATCTGTAGTATTTTTTCTTACTGGTTTATCAGATCTGTTAGTTTTGGTGTTTTGTTTTTTTAACTTGACTTGGCTGTTTAGCATGATGCTGTTACTTCCACTAATTTTTTTTTTTTTTTTTTTTTTTTAATGGGAGATGTCATAGAGTTTATCTATGTAAGTAACTTCATTGACCCCACAAGCCTCTTGGTGCAAAGAAAACAAACAGGATTTTCCACAAATACAAGCAATGAAGCCAAAATAACTGTATTCAAAATGAAACAGCTGAGGATTGGGTTGTAGGAAAAGGTGTGTATTATTCAGGAAGGAAGTAGGAAGCATTGGAGTGAAGCTGTGCGTGAATCTCTCACTCTCCTGTATAAGGATAACCCACAAAGGTGATGTTTTCCTATATCTGCAAATATTTATTACATTAGATGGATTGGTGTTTTAAACAAAGTAAAGCCCTTGATGAAATTTAGTTTAAGTTTCCATATGGAAACTATGTCAAATATAATCAAAGCAGACAGGCAAACTATTAATAACTGTGCTTAGCAAATCTTTTAAGGTTTTGCTGGGACCTTTATTTGTTAAAGGTTAATATGCTTTTTTTTTCAGGTACTCACTGAAATTACTGTTTCTTCTCAAATTGTAGTAACTACTGGAAAAGTGATTGTATGAAAAGGATGTTGCTGTGTCACTGGCTGTAAAGGACTGGCCATGGGTGTTTCAGACTCCACCATTCCATTCCCACGCTCCTTGGGAGCCTCTCTCGTGATGTTCTGTGTCACAGTGCAAATAATGTGGATTTCCAGCTGATCCTCAAGCACAAATGCTGTGACTGAAGTTAACAGCTGCCTGAAAGTGTTACTGGATTTTAATTTTTTTTCCTCTGAATCATCTCCTTGGACAGCTTTCTGAAAATTGATAAACCAAGTTTTACACTCCAGTGCAATATTTTTATTGTATTTTATTTGCCTTCATCAAGTACTGTGCATGGATGTATATAAACTGAGGGCACTGTGTCTTTGGGTTAAGGCTGTAATGATGGAAACATATATGTGCTTCTCAGGTAAAACAGAGATGGAAAGAGTAACCAGAAGGCTGGGTTTTGAGTGACAGGGTGCAGTGTTTACTAACTCTTACAGTGGAGCTTTTTTTTCCTTCTGTAATGTAATTCAAGTGTTTTCAGTGCAGGGACATACCTAGCAGGATAAAAACTGCCATTCTGGGTTTTTTTTTCATCTTCCATAAAGGTTTTTTTGTGCCAAGAGGCTGAAATTCTGATAAATCCTTCTTTGGAAAATGGTTTCAGCAGCAGCTGTCTGTGGACGCGCTGCATCTTAAGGGGTGAATTCTGCAGTGAAATTATTCTGAGCCAAAGTTGCAGGTAAAGGCTTTGTGGCCAGTGGTGTATGTTTGGGGTGTATGTTGTGCAGTAGAGTTTTGTTGGGCAGGAGACAGCCTCTGTCATTCAAAGCTCGGACATGACACGATTGCTGCTTTTTTTCTCTTCCAGCCTTCTCTGTCTTCTCCCTTCTCTGTATAGCTTTGCAAACACAGATCAGGGCTGTGCTCTGCAAGTGGGTCTTTTTATTTTCCCTTGGCATCACGTATGGTCAAAGCACAACAACCAAGGTGGCGCAAACAAAATGGGTGCAGCTGTCTGGAACCCTTCCCAAGCTTCACCCATAAGATGCAGATTTCTGTGGCAATGAGAGAGGAGATTGGGACTTTTACTGAGGCTCTGGTGAGGGTGTTGGACAGGTGACTGTGCTGTTCCTTTCAAGGACATAGCCCTGGGAAAGTTCCCACTGAGAAGCTTTCTCCGTGCTGATGAAGGGAAGAGCAGATTCCACTTGTTCTACAGGCTGTTCCCAGTGTTCCCGACTGCCTGTCTCTCAGATGCCTGGCCAGCATGTTTTATTCATGTGTTTGGGGGCTAAGCTCGATTTCAGGTGTGCCAGCAGACAGGTTTTGCTCTTCAGTGTTCCCTTGATTTGCAGCAGAGCCTGTGGGTTGCTTTATGCATCATCTTAGTTCTTATCTCACCTAATTAACTCCCAGGCATTGCAGGAGCCCTTGGGGTTAATGATGCTTCCAGCTCTCCTGGCATCTGCTTTCTCTCAACAATCTAATCTGCTGAGAATAGAAATATTTAATTTAAAAGTTCTACAGCCAGTGTATGGGAATGTAGGTGAAATTTATCAAAGGCCAGCTGTGATGTTGTGGTTCCTTTTGAACTCCGAAAGCTGTTGCACAATGTTTGTATGTACTGACAGGAATGAGAAATGGGCGGGGGGAGGAGAGAAAGAGACAGAGACTGCCTGTTTTAAATTATTCAAGAATGAGAACCTCACAGAAACAGAGCTGCTGGATTTTTACAATATGCAGAAACTCCTGTTAGTTGGTATCATGTGTGAGATTAATTTGAAGATGTCCATTAAGTATGGATTTAATAACTGGCTCTGGCTGCTGAGTTTAAGACAACCTTGGCTCTCTACCTGTTGGGGTTGGTGGCCCTGTTCCTGTGGGCAGTGTGGGAACCATCGGGAAACCAAGGGAAGAAATGATACTGGCAGGTGTGCCCTGTGTGAGGGTGTTGCCTTTCTCCTGTGCACGGGGGAGCAGCAAGCAGGTGTGACCCAGTGTCAGACTGATTTGGAGCCTCGTATTCAGTCAGAGAGTCACAGGATGGCTTGGGATAGAAGTGACCTCAAAGCTCATCTCATTCCAGCCCCTGCCATGGCAGGGACACCTTCCCCTGTCCCAGGTGCTCCCAGCCCCAGTGTCCAACCTGGCCTCGGGCACTGCCAGGGCTCCAGGGGCAGCCCCAGTTGCTCTGGGCCCCCTGTGCCAGGGCCTGCCCACTCCTTTGGATGAGGAAATGTACAGTAAGCTTTTTAAGCTGGAGAAATGAATTGAAATGACTGTCACTCTTGCTACTGATGTACATCCTTAAAACTGGACTGATTAAGAGTCTTATGAAATCAATGAGTTTATTAAAACCAGGTACAGTAAATGGAGATAATATTCTTTCTTCTCTAAAATACAGAGCTTGGATGGAGAGTGTCTCTCTCACCAGCTGTGTGAGGACATGTAGAGGGATCTGACCTGGGATATCCAGCACTCAACTGCTGACAGTCATGGGTTTGAGGAGGGTAGTTTGACTTTGTATTCATTTGCTTTTTATACTAAGGATGTTCTTGGGAAATTTGGTGGTTTCTTATTTCAAAACCACCCTGTTGCCTGGTCTTTTAATATCTCTTACTGATGGCTGGAATATCAAGCTTCCTACAAGGCTGTGCAGAGAATGTATTAATCTGGGATGATTTTTTGTTAAGTCCTCTATGCAGGGATATTTTTTTTTCTCTTTTTGTCTAGGTATCTTCTTTCGTACATGTCCTCATTTTTACACTATACCATCCTTTCTCTTAGGATTCTTCCTGCTGATCACATATCAGTAGAGCAACAGAACTGTAATTTTCAATCCCTTGTACTAAAATAGGACAAATCTTTCCAAAACATACCAATGACATTTTCTTCTCGGACTTTGAAAGATTCAAAGCAGGCTCAGCTTTGCATCATGAGGAGCACCGTGGCTTGTTGGATTTGCTGGGAGCCTATTGGCAGTGTCAGGAGGGCTGTGTGCCTGCAATGTTCCTGGCTTTGAAGAATTGCTGTTTGATGGTAAGATAGAAAATGGAATGAGTTCTTAATAGTTGTCCCGTCCATCATGATTAATTGTTCATGAGCGAGGTCATGTGCGAATGAATTGGTGCTCAAATGATGCTTTATGGAATACTGTGGAATATAAGGCAGTGGTTTCTGTGGATGTTTGCTCTAAAAAGAGGGAGTCTCCTCCCCTCTGGCGGTGCTGTCAGGCAGCCAGGCTGATAGTCCTGGGTGAGGGTCACCAGCCCCTCTTGGGGCAGCTCTGGCAGCTGTGTTTGACCACGGGGGTAAGCCTGGCTGCAGCCGTGATCTCATCCTCATCCGGAGGTTATTTGGGAGCTCCGTGCAGCCACGGTGATGTGGAGTGATCTGTGGGGATTGCGTGGTGCCATTTCTGTGGTAACCACAGCTCCTCCTCACATGGAAAAGGGATTTTTAGAAAGTAAAGTATTTTTAGCTTCCCTGACTGAGCTGCAGCAGCTGGGAAGGTGGAGGGGGCAAACCAGCATAGGCAAAATCTTTTCAGGGTTTACCTAGTCTGGATTTGAGCACACTGGATGCCAGCCCTGCCAGTGCCTTCCATCCCTTCCCAGGCTCTGGGTGTGCTGGGTCGCAGCAGCACTGCAATGGCTCTGCCTCTGGCCAGTTGTGCAGGACATCAGCTTTGTGCTGGCTTTAGCTGGGGAGGAGCTCAGGTTTGTGTATAGCAGGATCAGAAGCTGTTTGGACACGAGCTGCCTGCTGGGTGTTGACATTGGAAGGCTGGTTCTCTGCTGTTAATAAGGCCGAGGAGAAGACTTTTTAACCTTGAGCTCAGACTCTCAATGTAGTAAGAAACTCCAGATCTGCCTCTGTTACATTTATGTCTTCCTCTTGCTCTTGTACAAAAGATGAGTGAGGGAGATGCTGCTGCACATACCAGGGAGCAAAGAAATCATCCCTGACTGGGGTGTACAGCAGTGCCAATACCAGAGGCTGGGACAGAGCTGAGGGCAGTATGGGAGGGAAGGGCCTCCTCCAGGAGGTGCCTGGGCTCATCTGGCAGCTGGCATTTGGCTGTGCTTTGCGCTGTGAGGTCTGTGCAGTGTCTGCCTGCTGTGCCAGGGCAGCTCTGTGTCCCTGGAGCCCAGGCAGGGGCGGCTGCACGTCCCAGGGCAGGCGGGCAGCTCTCGTGGGACCTGGGCAGCAGCACTGAGGGACATCGGGGTGGCTCCATTCAGTGTGCAGGTGGTCATCTGGTGAGCATCTGGACAAACCAGTTCAAAAGTTTAATGTTTTCACAGTTAGGAAGCCCAGGCAGATATTCTCCTGTTTTCCCTGTAGAATTCCCTTAGATGCAGGGCACAGGTGGGGGATGAGCTGCCTGGTGCTAGCTCAGACAGTGGGATTTGGGACTTAGAGAAAATTTAAGCATTTCATGAGATATGAAATAAGTGGGGAAGTGTTTGGGGTTAATGCTCTCTAAGGGAAAACAGTCTGTATTTCATGGCTTGCATTTCCCTGTTTTCCTGGATGGAGCAAGCTGGAATTCAATGCACTGCTCTCCTGCTGGTCTGCAGCCTGACAAAGCTGTTTGCTTGGGAACAGCAAGACTGACACTCGGCATCTGTTCGAGCTTTGCCTTGGGCACTGTTGAGGTCTGTGCTAAGTGCGTTCTGTCTCTGTGGGAAATTATGTATCTTGGCTAATACAGGCTGAAGTACAGGTTAAAATGCTTCAAAAGCTCCAAAGTGGACTTGTAGACCAAGTCCCGAGTATTTTTATTGATATCTAAAAATTCTTTTAATTGGTATATTTACTTTATTTCCTGTGGTAGAAATGTCTGTTTAATGCATTCAGTCACACAAGATATGACACTTCAGTTAAAAACGCTACGTCTTTGCACTTTTATACCATTTGGTAGCAATGGTTTTGGAAAGAATCTGTTGATTTTGAACAGCAATGTTCAGACTACCTCGAGTTTGGTCTTGTGGGCTAAATACCTGTCTTAAAGGCTGAAGTGCATCGCTCCTGGTGGTTTCCTTCAGCCGGCTCACTCCTGTCAACAGTAAGGGGAAGAAATCAGGATTTTTTTCTTGTTTTGTCAACAAGAAATCGTTAGGAAGGGATGTTTTGGGATGTGAGAGCCTTCTGAAAGGGAGGTAAAACCATAATGAGATGTTTGCAGAGGTACAGAAGACACAAAGGCGTCCTGCTGATAAGTGTTCTAACGTATTTACAGTCGATGCAAGATTTGGTCAGTGTGAGAACAAAGATGCCTTCTTTCTTGCTGTTCCTTTCTGTTAATAGTTGGTGTGTTCGACAGCCCCACTGAAGAGCTCTGAATAGCAGGCACTTGCCTTCAACAATACATTTCTGTTTCAGAAGCCTAGGGCTGCTTCCAGGATCATTTCTGTTGGAATTAGAAGGTATTTCTTGAGTAACCTTGACTCTGAATTTTCAGGCTACTGAGTGGTTTTGTCTCTAGTTTTGTGGTTGTGTTGGAACTGCAAATGAAGAATTAAAAAAAAAAAAAGTAATCCAAAATTATCCAAGTTTTCTAGGGAACTCCATAAAAATACTAATGAAGCTGAGGGTTTTGTAATTAAAAAATATTTCCTTTTGTAAATATGTAATGATGCTCTTAGACCCTTCTTGCTCATACTTTAGCTGTATAATAATCCAGCCTGAAATGGCAGATAATTGGAAGTAAAATGCATTTAATTAACTTTTGACCCTATCAACTTGTTTGGCTTTTAAAAGTCAGTGAAATCTTCACCTTGATATTGGCAGTGCCAGTTTTAGTGCGCACTTGTTTCTGCTGCTGTTGGCTGTAAAGTGCACAGTTGTGCTGTCTCCCCGCTGTGTAATTAACTCCAGCAGCACCGTGGGGTGTCTGGCTGTTACAGCAAGGAGTGTCACTCAGTGCCAGAGTTAATTCCCCCTAGCAGACAGAGAGATACCTGTGCAGGTATATAGGCAGAGTGTTATTTGGGGTCAGTGAATTTGCAGCCTGCAGCTGGAATCCAGCCTGCTTAGAGCCAGTGGCTGCCCTGGGCACCATTTCTACCAGCCTGTAGCAGGGTACTCATGGTTAATGTAATGGGTGTGCTATGGCCCTGTCTGCAGTTTGAGAATCTGCCCGTGTACACTCCTATCACTGGGTTGTAAATGTAATTGCAGCTTAAAAGTCACAGCTGAGGTGGAGAACCAAGCTGAGCATGTGTAATCTGGGTCACTTCATTAGCAGCCCATCTGTGTGGGATGGTGCCAGGGAGAAGCCAGTCTGAGGGATGCTCAGGGAACCCCAACTGGGATTTGGCTGTGAATCTGTTGTTTTCATCCTGAATGTTTTCTGGCTGCAAAGCTGCACAGAAGGGTGTGTGGAAAGATGCTGATCAGAGCTGTGCTGTCCCACTGCAAATGGGGCCCCTTCAAAGGCCTGCCCTGGCTGCAGCCCCCACGGCCGGGGCCTGGCTGTGGGACAGGGACAGCAGCTCCCCTCACAAACCAGGGTCAGGGCCAGGGCCAGCAGCTCCCCTCACAAACCAGGGACAGGGACAGCAGCTCCCCTCACAAACCAGGGTCAGAGCCAGGGCCAGCAGCTCCCCTCACAAACCAGGGACAGGGACAGGGCCAGCAGCTCCCCACACAAACCAGGGACAGGGCCAGGGCCAGCAGCTCCCCTCACAAACCAGGGACAGGGACAGCAGCTCCCCTCACAAACCAGGGCCAGGGCCAGGGCCAGCAGCTCCCCACACAAACCAGGGACAGGGACAGGGCCAGCAGCTCCCCACACAAACCAGGGACAGGGACAGGGCCAGCAGCTCCCCTCACAAACCAGGGACAGGACCAGCAGCTCCCCACACAAACCAGGGACAGGGCCAGCAGCTCCCCACACAAACCAGGGACAGGGCCAGGGCCAGCAGCTCCCCACACAAACCAGGGACAGGGCCAGCAGCTCCCCTCACAAACCAGGGACAGGGCCAGCAGCTCCCCACACAAACCAGGGACAGGGACAGGGCCAGCAGCTCCCCACACAAACCAGGGACAGGGCCAGGGCCAGCAGCTCCCCTCACAAACCAGGGACAGGGCCAGGGCCAGCAGCTCCCCACACAAACCAGGGCCAGGGCCAGGGCCAGCAGCTCCCCTCACAAACCAGGGCCAGGGCCAGCAGCTCCCCACACAAACCAGGGACAGGGCCAGCAGCTCCCCTCACAAACCAGGGACAGGGCCAGCAGCTCCCCACACAAACCAGGGACAGCCCTGCTCTCGGGTGAAGGTGGCACCAACACACTGCTGTAAGGAAGAGGCTGCAAATGCCCAAGTTACTGCTCCCTGGGGAGATGCTTTGCTCCACAAGGACCTCCTCATTCCTTGTCACATGCCCTAATTCAGGGCTGGAGGCTGTGGAAGGTGGCTCTTACAGCTTCAGGCACCTGTCAGATGAGGAGACTCAAAGCCAAGGGAGGCTGCAGCCTTCTGAGCCCCTCTGAGCCTCAGGAGGGTCACAGCTTCATCATTTACTGTTCTTTGCACTCTAATCTCTATGAACTGTGAAATGATCACCATGGCTAATATCCTCCTGTCAATTAAAGACTGGAAATTGGAGAATGGGGAAAACATTCTGGAGTTTTAACATGGTTCAGACATTTGGTGTGCCTTTAAGGATCTCTGACAGGCCAGTTATGGTTGAAAACAAAAGTAGGTCTATTTTGCATGTATTAAGCTGTGCCCTGTCACTTCGAACTATCTGTTCTCAAAATAGAATAAGTGGTAAAGCAGGTGAGCTAACACTGAGTGTACTTGTCACATAAGGACACCTGTGCTGGCAGCTCAGGTGGAAAACTGAGCTCCTGAGCCCCAGAAAAAGAAGTATAAAAAACTTGATGTTTTGCTGTGGAATTTGGGAGGAAGTTTGAAGCTTCTGTTTTGATGTGACCCTGGTGACTTCTGAAGTTGGACAATGTATGGGGATGGATGTAGCTAATCCCCATATATCAAACTTTTTTAGTTTCAAGTAGAAATATAAAACAGGTATATGACAGCCTGTACATACACTAAGAGTGCATTAATAAGTAATTCCAGTTAGTTTTATTAACCTGTAACTGCAGTTGAGTAAATTTTGTGTTACTATGGAAAATATCTGGGTGAAAACTTAAGAGGGAAACAAAATCCAGTTGGGCCTGTAAGAAGGTTATAAGCACAGGACAGGAAGAGAATTTTCACTTGTTCAGTTGTTTTCTTAAAATACTGAGTGAAGTGCCCTCACTTGTACTCACTTTATGAATAAACAAAATATTCCAGCAGTCAAGTACAGATCTTAACTTTTCTGAGGGAGGAAATTCCATTTGTCGTGTGGATCTGAAGTTTAAGTCAGCATTCAGGTCACCTATTAAAACTCCTCCTTGTGCCTCTGTTTGTCAGAGGGGCTTTTGGGAGGACGTTGGGTGCAGCCGGGCTGTGACCCGTGTGGTGGGACACTGGTGACCTGCATGGTGGGACACTGGTGACCCGTGTGGGGTGACCTGCATGGTGGGACACTGGTGACCCACGTGGGGTGACCTGCTTGGTGGGACACTGCTGATCCATGTGGGGTGACCTGCATGGTGGGACACTGGTGACCCACATGGAGTGACCTGCATGGTGGGACACTGCTGATCCATGTGGGGTGACCTGCATGGTGGGACACTGGTGACCCGTGTGGGGTGACCTGCATGGTGGGACACTGGTGATCCACGTGGGGTGACCTGCATGGTGGGACACTGGTGACCCACATGGGGTGACCTGCATGGTGGGACACTGGTGATCCGTGTGGGGTGACCTGCATGGTGGGACACTGGTGACCCACGTGGGGTGACCTTCATGGTGGGACACTGGTGACCCGTGTGGGGTGACCTGCAGTGGGACACTGGTGACCCGTGTGGGGTGACCTGCATGGTGGGACACTGCTGATCCATGTGGGGTGACCTGCATGGTGGGACACTGGTGATCCGTGTGGGGTACCCTGCATGGTGGGACACTGGTGACCCACATGGGGTGACCTGCATGGTGGGACACTGGTGATCCGTGTGGGGTTACACCAGTGACCTGCAGTGGGGTCACTGAGGTGGGTGGCTGTGGGTGTGTTGGCAAATAGCAATTGCTGTGCTCTTCCAGGAGGGCTGGAATTGGTGAGAGACCAAGTTTTTAGTGCTGAGCTGCTCTGAAAAATGAAATCTGTTTGAAGGATGGAAATAGTTGCTATTGTTTATACTAAATTAATGTGATGGTGAATTATTTGTTGTAGGTTTTGACAGTTTCCATAATTCTTTTCCTGTGGAATGGGCTGTAGATTTTGTTGATGTCACAAGGTGGAGAACAGTTTGTCAATGTAGAAAAGTGTGGCACACAGAAAAAAATCACAATATAGGGAGTCTAATGCACAGGGTTGCTGGTGGTTCCTGAGCTGCAGCCTCCCTTCTCCCTCTCATGCTGCCTGTAGCTTCTCTCTGCTGGGAGGCAGCAGCTCCAGCCTGAGGACTGTGGGGCAGTTTCCAACTCAGGGGAATGGCAATTGTGTTGATAATCCTAGTTCTCAGTCCTGAATTTAAGGACAGTTTTACCCTTGCTTTTTAAATTAAATTCACATATTTCACCATAAATGTTTCCAGAGCTCTCCTATAAAGCATGTAAAAACATGTTCAGCTGTCCTTGTGAGTGTGTCCCCACATCTGCAGCATTGTCCTGAAATGCATGAGTCTGTTGCAGTTTCATCTCTTTTAGGTGATCAGAGGAAAACTCGAGGTGGCTTTCCCCACTGTAACCCACAACTCATTTGGGATGTTTAAAATATGAAAAAAATTGCATTGAGAAAAAGTCAATAAAGTTATCCTTACTTTTTCTCAGAGTTTAATTGAAGCCTGAAGCCCATTTTCCTAAACAGGAAAAGAGCCATTCCAGCACCATGAGGAATGTTGATACTAGGTGAAGTGCACTTCCTTGTGACAGAGAAAAATAGAGGTGTTACCTCACTGAAAACAGGATATCTCTGAATAGTTAGGTTTAAATATACAATATTTTCCATAGTGCCTTTGGATTTCTGGAGCCACGGACACGGAATAAATTTTGGCTGCAGTAGTGTCACTGCTGGCTGGTAGCTGGGGGAGGGTTTCCACTGGTACTTCATGAAACACATTTGGTTTCAGTGCTTGATCAAACCTTGTTGATCAAATGTGTCCACAACATGCTTGTGGAAATGGGTTTTTGTGCTTGGCTTTTTAATTTCTCATACATAGAACAGGGCTGACTGACCTTTAGCAGCAGCAGTGTGACCATGCCAACTTCAGGATGTTCCAGGGGAGTGCAAGCTGCCCCCCAGTGTGGAGTCACCTCCCCTCCTGGGCCCTATCATTGTGGCAGACTCACCCTTACTTCTAATTACTGAGGGGGTTGGAGGTGGAAAGTAAGTTTTTCAATTGAGGATGTCTTCCCTGTGTTCCCTCCAAAGTCTGTCTTGTCAGCAGCAGTGGATGGTCAATGTTGTGTAGCAAAAGGGAGTGATTTTCTCTAAGACACTTTTCCTTCTGATAAGCAGGTCCCAGAGTACATGCTCTTGCAGTGCTTGACTTGCATTTTAATTTTCAAGCAGGTGCCTGTTCAAGTCCAGTGTGGCAGACTGTGTGTGTACAGTAGGTTGGGAAGAGTTCAGCAGTTCTGGAGAAATGTACGCATCAATTCTCTTGCTGCAGTCTTGTCTCTTATCTGAGCAAGACATGGTTACAAATGAGGAAAAACATTCCAGAGATGTAACTTCTAAATTGGAAGTCTCTATTCCTGGCTATGTCTTGTGATAAATTTTGTAGATGGGTGTAGAAGAGCAAAGTGCTATTTAATGAGTTGGGGGAAAACTCTTCTAGGTGTTTTGCATGTATATTTTTTTTTGTTCCTTTACCTGTGGGTTTGTATATTGCTAAGCCTTGTCATTTTTGTTCTGCTCTTTTTATCTGTGAAGTTTTCTGCCAGCAGCAACTTCCCCATGAGCTTAAGAATCTCTTCAGGAGTCCCACAGGAGTGGTTCTCCCAACGCCAGTGCAGACAATGTTTTTCTGGCTCCTCAAGTTCAGGCTCAGTCGTGACCTTGCTAATCCTCTGCCCAGGCCGATGGTCAGCCCTGCTGCCTGCCTTGCTCAGGTTGCTGCTTTGCACCTGGTTACTGTAAAAGGCTTTCCCCACCTTCTGTGTCACATCTGTCTGGGCGGTACTCACACACAGATCCTGTCTGGCCTGCCACATTCCATCTGTCACAGGTCCTTTGCTCCTTGTCATGTCTCTTTGTTTAGTTCACATTCCATTATTTTGAGGATAAGCTCCCTAATTTCATGTAAAGCCCCGTGGCTTGCTCAGCCTTGCCAAGACATTTTGTGTCAATAGTGGGAAACTGACTTCTGGTTGCTTGGTTTGTTTATTTGTTTTTGGCTAAAGCTTCCTGTCTTGATTGCTCTCACACTGGATTTGCTAGAAGATGTTTTTGCTCTATTGCAGGACAAAGCTATGTGGAAATCTACAAAACTTTGAGGGGGACAGTGTAAAAATTTGAGATGTGTTGAACAGCCTGTGTGCTCGAACAACAGCCTTCTATGCTGGCTTCTAGCCTGCTGAGCTCCCTGTACTCTTACAGTCTTCACAGCTGATATCATTTTAACATATATTTGCATATATAAAAACCACTTATATGTGTTTATAGTTAAAGAATAAATTGAGGCCTAGGCTGCAGTGCCTGTGCTGGGTGTATTGCCTGGCACACTGGGTACCACTGTGGGGTTTGCACCCCTCCTTGCTGTAATTCGGGGTGTCACAGGGACAGGGGACTGAGGTAGCTTGTGCTGGAGTGAAAGCTCCAATGGAAGATACAAACAGGAACGAGCTGCCAGGTGTTTTCCTGTGAAATGCAACCTGAGAACCTGAGTCACACTGAGGGGGGTTTGGGAGGGTGCCATCAGATGAGGAGCAGATCACAGGAGCCTTGGAGGAAAGGTGCCCTGGGGCTCTAAGTTGGGTGGCAAAACTAGCTGCTCACCCTCTGCCTGAGCAGTGAAGCTTTGTTGTCCCAACCACAGTGATGCTTCACATTTCTGCCATTATGTATGGAACTTCTGCAATTTATTCTTGTTTGTCCAGCTCACTGCCCTGCTTTACCCATTGGTTGTGTGAAACTAGTGCTGCTGAAGATCAAGCACAGATACGAAAGATATTTTATAAAGCGTGGCAAATAAATTTGCTTTTGTCTTTTACAAAAATGACACTTTGAAAAGTAATTTTTCAGCACCTGAGTCCTTTGGAGCTGGATGCAGCTATGCAGTCTGTCGGATCACTACTCATGCAGTGAACAGAATTTTCTTCTCACACCTGGGTTGGAGTTTGAGGTGTTTCTGTCTTGTCATTACATGATCAGGGGCAGCATTGGGGGACCTGCCAACTCCCAGCCTGGTACTACAACTGTGGCAACAAACCTGAAATCAGGATATTTGAGGTCTTACTCATTTGCTTCTGGTTGTTTTACTTTATGGAATGCTTGATTCATGTTTTCAAGTTCATATAGCCGCAGAGAGAAATTGTGAGAAGTCACATTTTTCATAGGAATGATATCTGAGGTACTCACCTGGCCATTGGAGTTTTCTTTAAAAAAATAATCTAAAAAGGTCTGAGTCACAAACACCAAGCACAAGTTTTGAGTGCTGAGGCAGTCAAAGCAGCTGTAGGAGCTGACTACACAGGCTATACTCCAGTAAATGCCTGGGAAGGGCTGCATGGCAGGAGCCTCAGTTGCTGCGATGATCTCCTGCTTGGCAGGTACTTGGTTACCTTCAGCAGGTGTACTCTGAAAATGTGCTCTCATTTCAGCACTCTTCACTTGCTGCCTGATGTGATCCTTCCCTTTCACCAGTGTTTGGTGAAAATCTGCGCAGAAAGTGGTTTGGGCCCTAATTCTGCCACACCTAAGCTTGAGGCTAGCTGTAGGGCAGGAATGCAGGAATGCTTCAGCTCAGTTGCCGTTTTTGTTTTGCAGAGTTATATTGAAAATTGTGAAAATTACACACATTACTCTTTGTTAATATTACCGTGTTTTCAGTTAGTTTCAAACAAAAAGCCTCTTGCCTAAAGCCTGGAAAATTGTGCCGGAAACGCAGATAGGAAGTGATGGAAGCCCAGCAGCTCTTCCAAAGCTTGCTGTGACAGCTTTTCTCTTGGCAAAAGACTTGTGGTAACAACTACCATTTTGGTTTTCATCAGCCCCCTTTGCAGCCAGGAGGGTTTAGATATTAAATACCTTTTGCATCACTTACCACTGATCACACTGGTTTGACAGTAACTTAATTAATCAAATTATCTGTTCACAACTGTAAATGCATATTAGAAGTAAACCTTTATTCAGGTGGAGCTGGGACTGTGTGTGCCCTGAGAGCCATGAGAGCTTTGGTGCTCTCCTCTGGGGATGGTCACAGCCCCTCTGGGCTGTTACATCCAGAGTGATGCTGGGGGAAATGATCCTTGTGGAATGTACTGTCCTACTGAGTGTCACGGGCTTGGAGGAGCTTGATTGGGAGACAAATGGAAATCGGATAAATATGCATTGACACCTAATGTGACAAGAAGGATAAATGTAGAAAAGCTGTCTGTAGGGGCAGGAACAGGTAGCACAGCATTTGAGCTGTGCTGGGAGTGCTGCCTCTCATGTCAAACTGTCTGTGTGTTCCAGAGCACAGGGCTCCTTTGGCCATATGCAACAGGACCAGGGAACAAAGTAAGTTTTGTCTTCTGACCTCTGGTTGTACTTGAATAACCTTTATTGCACTTCTTGGGCACAAGCAAAGATTTTTGGACTGAGTCTTCAATTTGAGTTCGTTGCCATTTATTTTACACAAGAAATGTACTCTGTTTTGTTTTCTTTGTTCAGGGATCTTAGCACATACAGCTGAGGTGTGGGAGCTCAGAAGTTGTCTGTGCAGAGGGGAGGTCGCTGCAGCCCGAGACAGGATGGTCTGGAGGCAGCAGTGGGGATGGTGCCTGCAGTGGGAGCTGGAGGAGAGCCCAGGCTTGGTACCTCTGGGAAGTCCCAGTGTGGGAGCTGGTGCATTGGCAAGCTCCAGCATCCTCCTTTCCCAGCCAGATGTTTGAGTGGAAATGATCAAAGGGGTGCAGCAGCTGATAGTTTGGGTTACACTGCTGCTCGCTGGTGCCTTGTGTCGTGGGAAGAGCACGATGGTTTGAAGACAGAAGTGGAATTAGATGTTCGTGTCACAGGTTCTGACGTGGGGTTGGGCTCACAAATTCCTGAGGCTGTGTTTGGGATGTTATGAATAAGGTTTCACTTTCCCAGGGAAAGCTGTGAGTGACTGGGCTGAGAAGCTGTGGGGCTGGGGCAATCAGTAGAGAAGGGGCACCAGGTAGGATATGCTGGGTTCTGTGCAGTGTGGGATACCTCCCAGAGTAAAACAACGTGTAGGCTTTCAGAGCTGAGCAAATTCTACGTGCTTAAAAACATAATGGTTGCATTCACTTGAGCATTTTAACATGAGGAGGAGCAGTCAGGATCCTGTGAGGCTGGAGTGCTGGCAGGGTGTCTTTCTGATCTGTGCATGCTTTTGTTGCTTTAGGTATTTTTAAAATTTATTTTCAGCAACGGTGGATGTCTTTTTTCCTCAAACTCAAGAGAAGCTGTGATCTCACTGCTGGTTATTCTACAGGTTTTGTGTTAGCAGAGTGTAGCACACTGCACGCTGACACTCCTTGCTGCTGTTGTCTGCCTGATGTTTCCTTCCTTTGGAGTCTATATTTAGTGTTAAACAGCATTCACTGTGGCACAGGGCTACAGGCAGTTTGCTTTCAAGCCAAAGGAAATGGTTCTCTTTAAGGATAAGAGTGAACAAGGGGCAGGATTTCCTGTGGAAACGCACCCACAGGAGAGTTGACTTTTACTTTGAAGTTAATGGCAAAAAAGGCAAAGTGAAACCCTGAAAAGTTTATATGCACAGAAACGATTTTTTTTTTTTTTTTTTTTTTTTTTTTTTTTTTTTTTTTTTTTTTTTGCCTGGTGAGGGAAGCCTGAGCAGGGGGCTGCAGGTCTGCATGCTCGGGGGTGCTCCAGCCCCTGGACACGTCCCTGAGAGCCTGCAGTGGGGACCTGTAGGGTGGGCAGAGACCCCAGCTGCGCCACCCTGTTCACCCCCTTTCAGGTCACATGGAGCACCTGTGGCAGGTGTCACCGAGCCTGTTGGCCGCTGTGTTTGCAGCCCTCAGTCCTCATCCAGGGCTGGCTGGTGCTGCAGAGGGGCTGGAGGGCCCCTGGAGGGAGCAGAGCGGCCCTGGAGCACATCCTGGCAAGGAGCTGCCCCTGCCCTGTGTGGGCACGGAGGGACCAGTGCCTGCCCGGGCTGAGGGGCAGTGGGGCAGAGCTTGGGCCATTGCACACCTGCCTGCACACACAGCTGGGGCCCTTCTCCTGCTTTAGCTTCCAGGGGGAGCTGAAATTCAGAAAAGAAGTGGGGGAAGGAGGATTGCTCGGTGACAGCAGTGCCTCTCCCCCACAGTGAGCGAAGCTCTGTGCACACAGCCCATCAGCTAGAGGGGCTGGGGATTGACAGCTGGTTGCTGTGGTTGTCTCTTTCCAAGGTGAGGTAGCTGTGCTTTTAGGGGTGCTGCCCACCCTGCTCCTGGGCAGTATTGGACAGGTGTCCTTCACAGGAGTGCTGAACTGCTGCCCATCAGTGCTCAGTGCCGTGAGGAGTTTCTGGAATCCCAGAACTGCCATCAGTGCTGCCCTTTTGACACTGTACTAACCTCATATAAATTCATATAATGTTGCACAAATCAGTTTGGAATGTATTTTTTGTTTCATCTCATGTGTTTACTTTTTATTTTCTTCTTTCATGAAAGCTGCTAAAATTCCATTTTATGCTATAAAATGCATTTTTGTCTAGAGGGGGGGAATAGGAAAACATTCTCTTTCAAAACATACTATATTTGTGATTTTTGCTTGTTTTTCCACTGTAATGAAAGGATTAAGCTCTGGTGTATTATTGTAAGGTGTATTCTGACTGAAATCAGAAATACTGACTGTACATTCAATTTTTATGTGTAGAAGCCCAGGGACCTTTCAACTGTGAATGGATCAATATAACAACAGGCTCTTTTCTGTAACTGGGGCCCAAACACAACCCCTAAGATTTATATACTCAAATAAATATGTGGCAATGTCAGCATTCCAGACATCTAAAAATCACTGTTTCACTCTAACATTGCTTGTTAGTTAGGTTTCCAAATTAATATAAATGTCAGATTTAAAGTACATCTGTTTTAAAAGCAGTAGTAAAGTATCTATGTATTTCATTTAAGGTTTTACTTCTGCTGAAGCTGGCTGGATGAAACACTTTGAGAAGGGCTGCACACATCTCTGCCAATTTATTTCTTTCTAAGCTTGCCTCTCTGCCAGATGTATTATGGCCTTTTGTGGAAACTTAAGGGAATACTGAGGATGGTTATTTCCAGTTGCATATATCAGTACTGGTGCTTTGTCTTCCTTGAAACTACGCCATCAATGTTTTATTAATTGAGTGAAGCTGTTTTCCTTTCAGAACTTTGTTTCTCTAAATTGTTTCTTCTGAGTTGTCCATGGTTTTGAAGATTCCTATTTCTCCTTGTATGCTTTATTTTTACCATAAACAATCATCTAGGTAGTTTCTTCATAAATTTTTGCTCTTATAGCAATTGCATGTTAAGTGTAAATGTAGCACCTAAACCTTGTTCTGGGCTATCCCAAGGGTGTAGGAGAGAAAAGGATTTGGTTCCTGAATAACCAAGATGTCAGCAATAATATATATGGGACAACGGAGGCTTCCTGTGTTCAGTTGGTTTGTTGGTGGGTGGTTTCCCCCCATCCTTCCTGTGCAAAGCAAACCCAAAACCTTTGCTTTAGCTCGAGCACACCTGGTTGTGACACACGGCAGTGGAGGAGGCTGCGTCAGTGTCACCTGGCAGGAGAAGAGTCTTCAATTCCCTACACCTAAGCTGAGCAAGCTGGGACCACGCTGCTCTTCTGCGTGCTGCTGCCCTGGCATCGCGTGTGCAGCCTGCCCTCAGCTCCCCAGAGCTGCCACCATTCCCTGAGGGGCAGTGTTGGCAGAGACTCCCTCCCCTCTGTCAGGAGCAATGCAGTGGGGACAGCACGTAGTGCCCAGCACTCGGCTGCCTCCTCAGCACCAGCCCGGCCAGCTGTGCTCACCAGGTGTGTTCCCTCAGGGCTGGGCACCCAGAGCTCTGTGCCATGGCATAGCCAGGTGTGCTCACCAGGTGTATTCCCTCAGGGCTGGGCACCCAGAGCTCTATGCCATGGCACAGCCAGGTGTGCTCACCAGGTGTATTCCCTCAGGGCTGGGCACCCAGAGCTCTGTGCCATGGCATAGCCAGGTGTGTTCCCTCAGGGCTGGGCACCCAGAGCTCTGTGCCATGGCATAGCCAGGTGTGTTCCCTCAGGGCTGGGCATCCATAGCTCTGTGCTGTGGCATAGCCAGGTGTGCTCACCAGGTGTATTCCCTCAGGGCTGGGCACCCATAGCTCTGTGCTGTGGCATAGCCAGGTGTGCTCACGAGGTGTGTTCCCTCAGGGCTGGGCACCCAGAGCTCTGTGCTGTTGGAGCCCTTGGCCCTCCATCCTTGCTGGATACGCTGGTGCCACGTGTGGCTCATGGACCCCTGACGGGTGGGTTTGGGGCTTTGAGCTCTGGCTGGAGGCTGTGGGACTCCAGATCACTCCTGATGATTCCAGAGCTCCTTCCCAGCATGAGGTGCTTTGTCTAAGCTGAGCATTTTGCCATGGGTTTGTGGGAGCCTTGTTGGCAGAGGATGTCATCCCATAGGAGGGTGCCGTCAGTTCCAAACCACCTCTGCTGGGCTCACTCTCAGCATTACCAAAACAAGGTTGGTGCCTTCATGTGGCAGCTCTGAATAAAGCTGAAAATAAGCTTTGTGGACTATTTGCCAATTGGTCAAAGATGCATTTATTACAGAAATTTTCATAGCAGCAAGGAGGAGGAAAAAACCCCAATCCTGAAAACCTACTCTCTAGATCAAATTAAAATAAATATCCAAGCATCTCCCTTAGCCCTTTGTTTTTGAAATAGTGTGTAAACAACTGTCATTGTCTGCTCTACTATCAAATACATATATTAGATCACTATGTATCCTGAGAGTGTGTTGAACTCCCCTGGGATTCACTTGCTGGTAAATTCACAGCTGTCTTGGGACTGTGGTATTTAGTGTGAGGACTCTTTTTTTCTGATAGAATATAGGGTGTGTTGGAGCTGCCTCACTGACAGCTCGCACTGTCCTGGCATGTTCCTCCTGGGACTGATTCTGCAGCCATTCTGTGAAAGGCTAGGACTTTCATCCCTAGCAGAGCAGTGCTCCATCACATGGCATTTGGCTCATAAATAAGGATATATTTCTTCTTGAGGAAAGAGCATTTATTACTCAGAGGAATTGATAGACACTGCTTCACAGCAGGGCATGCAACTCATGACCTTTAGCTCTTGAGCTTTAGGTCACAGAAGTTACTGTCTGCAAACATGAACACTTAGATAAAATTACATTATTATTTTTATTTTTCTACAGAGCACATTGTACCTTATTGATTTAAGGCAATTTTTTCTGCAGGTCTCCTGCCTGCAGTTACTCCCTGAGCTGCTGGGCTCAGATGCCCAGAGCTGTCCGTGTGTCAGGCTAGGAGCACGTGTCTGTATGGAATGACTGACCTGTGGTGCTCTCACCAGTCTGTTTACTTGTTGTGGAGAAGGCTCTCTGAGTCTGGGGATGTTCTGCTTCACGGTGCCAGCACAGCACGGCTGTGGAAAGGCCTGCAGCTGACACAGACCACTGGATTAATAAAACATGTGGGATGTTTTCAAGCTTTCATAAAACAGCCCACAGGAAGAACCGTTTGGATCACTGGCCTTTGGTTCCTGGGAGCTGCGAGTCCGGGTGGCGCTGCTCCCCAGTGTGTGCTTCTGTACTGTGCAGATTTAAAAGAACAGCTGTAGATATCTCCTTCTCAGCCTGGGGGTTTTAAAGATTTCACTTTAAATAAATACAGAAAGGAACCCCACAAATACACAGGACATGCCATGGTGGTGGTTGTAGATGTGAATTTTTCTAGAGATCTATTTTGTCTATCCACATGCAAAAGCAGATAATTTAATTTAAACTCTTTCTGTTTTCCCTGTGTCATTCCAAAAGCAGGATACAAACCAGTGGAAAACTTGAGTGTATTAATGTCTTTGATCTTGCTATTTGCTAACAATTAGAGTTTGTGTGGTGTTGGATTAACTCTTGTTAATGCTCTTAATGTTGATTATTCAAATATTTAGGAGCTTTCAAGCTTTCAGTAAGATGTCAGTAATAGAAGTTAAATTGGAAGTACATGGGCAGTTCACCGGGGTCAGCAGATTCAAGATTCTGGACTTCTCTTATTCCTGTGCTTGTGCCTGTCGGGGTTTATCCTGTGTGTGGGCTGTGGAGAGCAGTCAGCCCATAGAGGCTGTGCCCTGGCCCTGCTCCTGTTTTGCTGTGTGCCCAGGGACAAACCAGGCTCGCTGGGTGCCCAAGCACAAACAGTGTCTGTGTGCTGCATACCTGCAGAAAACATGGTTAAAAACAGTTCATGTTTTAAGGGTGTGTCTCTATGTGTGTTAGACCTGTGTAACCAGGCGGTCACTGCGATCAGATCTACTGAATTATTTTCTACACCAGCAGTTCTGAAGATCTGGAGCTTTTGTGTTGCTCCATCTCAGTATAATCTAATGTAATGCTTAAGAAAATTACCTGCTATGTAAACTCTACTGAAAATGTGTATCTTCAATTAACTGTTCTGTGGGAATGTTACAATAGAAAGTTGAGCTCCATTAGTGCTGAGAGAAGTTTTTCTTTTGTTCTGTGATTCTGGATTGGCCAAGAAAGCAATAGACTGGGGGCAGACATTAATACTTTGTTTGGAATATTGTAGAATCACAGATAGATTGGGTTGGAAGGGGCCTTGAAGATAATTTCATTTCACCCATGTGCCATGGGCAGGGACACCTTCCACCAGACCAGGGTGCTCCAAGCCCTGTCCAACCTGGCCTTGGACAGGGCTTGGAGCATGATGCTGGCTCTGAAGCTCCATAGCTACAAGGTACTTGGAGTGCAGTTTTCATCTTTCTACTTGAGAGTTATAAATATTGTGTTGGGTATTGTATGCAATTGATGAACTTCCTGAGATTTAGTTGTTCTTATGAATGGCAGATTGCTTTTAGTCACTGCCCTGAATCATTATGTATTAGATGCAAACATTATTTATGCTGAATTAGGTGACAGTTTCAAGTTTGTCATGTAAACTTCACTTTTTCCATTGGTATTGAGTAGTTTTCTGTTTTTATTTTTTCCTTTTCTAATTTCTTTGAGGGATATTTTTGAGTTGACCTTATTCTTTTGTCTCCAGAGTTAAGAAGGGGCTCCCAAATGTCCTCACTGAGAACCTGAGACAGAGCTGCTCTTTGAGCAGAAAAGAAAATGCATGATCCTGTTGAACAAGCAGTGTGTTCCCTGCTCACTGTCCTGCCCTGTCCTGCCTGCAGGGAGCTGCTGCTCACCTTCCTTGCACCCTCAGGTCACTCTCTCCTGGCACCTGTGTCCACTGGGCTCAAACTGCAGGAGACTCTCTACATCCCAGCCCTGAAATTAAACTAAACTGGCAATGCTTTTACTGACACAGATGTTCTTTATTAAAAAGCATTTGTTGTTCTAACTCATTTTTTTCACTTACATGGCCAGAGGAGTTTGTTTTACACAGGTTCAGTAAATGGCCCTGGGTTCATGGGCTCTGTCCCATCCAGGGGTTGCTTTAAGTGCTGTTATGGCATCGGCCTCATCAGCTGAAGAACTAGAGCTTGTTCCAGCTGCTGCTCATAAGCTGCCTGCTCCCAGCCTTGCTTTTGGGGCATCTGTGTGATTCTTTGGTTGGTTTAGAGTCTTATAGCCTGTAAGACTGGTCAGTGAGGTTCTCGATGCTTGAAAGATCTTGTCCAGATGGGAGTACTGACAGGACATGCTACCATTATTATGTAGACAGTAAAGACAGGGGGCTTTTTCCCCCTCCCCTGTCCTGTGTTGTTTGAGGAACAACTAATTATGATTGTGGTCTGAATATGACATGATATGTTTTACACGCACACTTGCATCTATGTATGTCTTTACATCCAGATATTTTGAAGCGGTAGGGACTTGATTCTCCTCACCCTTGCTTCTGTTACATTATTCCTTACATTTCCCTCAGATGTGGCCGGTGTAGTTAATTAACAGATCACTGTTTGCCGTTCCCGTTTTAGGCTGCGTTTCCTGTGCTTCTGTGCTCAGAATTCAGCATCCCTGGCCGGGCAGGGCTGTCTCTTGGTCTCTTACAGTCTGGGACAGGTGCTTTCGGTTGTCTCAAGGGGTGCTGGTTTCTCCTGCGTAGGCGGACACCAGTTTATAGACAGCTTTGGCTGTTTAGAAACAGCCTTCGAAACAGGCAGCAGGTGCTGAGTCTGTTTTTCTCAGCGTGTGCTGTGTTGTGCTAGGGAGCTCTGGCCTCTCCGTCCCCGCGGTTCCTGTCCCGCGTTCCCCGCTGCTGGCAGAGCCGCTCGGGCCGGGTTCGCTGCCGTGCTGCGCAGGAGCCGGCCCCGCTTCGGCTGCTCTTTGTATTCCCAGCGAGCATTGTCTTGGCTGAGAGGCGCTCACAGGAAGGGAGATCAGCCGGGAAGGTCAGCAGCGAGGGTTTGGTGTCCGCAGCAGCTGCAGCCGTGCAGCGCGGGACAGGGCAGGGGCAGGGAGCTCGTTCCCGGAGTGCTCCGGAGCGGGCCTCGCACGCCAGCCGCGGGCCTGGGGCCGCCCGGCTCTGTCCGAGGCTGTCCTGGTGATCCCCTGGGCGCTGTCACCTGCCCGGCAGGGGCTGTTCCTGCGGACATGTCCGGCCCTCGGGCACTGTCCGTGCTCCTCCTGCTGTTCCTGGTGATGTCCCCCTGCCCTGGGCGCTGTCACCTGCCCGGCAGGGGCTGTTCCTGCGGACATGTCCGGCCCTCGGGCACTGTCCCTGCTCCTCCTGCTCGCCCCCGGGGCCGTGCCGTGCAGCCCCTGTCCCAGGAGGAGTGGCAGCAGCACCTTCCCCATCCTCGCCGCTCAGGCCCTGCTTTACCCTGCGTTACCTGCTGGCTTTTTTTCTCCTTTTCTCCTGGTTCGGCTTCCCACGAGCCGCTGCGTTGCTCAGCCTGGCAGTAAATTGGCCTTAAACTCCTGGATGACAGAGGCGTGTGTCCAACCCCTGTTTTTCAGTCTGTGTTAATAGGCTGTGGTTTTTTTTTTCCCCCGCACCTGTTCCTTGATCCTGGTGACTGTCACTGGGCTGAACAGCACCAGGATGGGACTGTTCTTTTTCTGCTGCTCCTTGGGAAAGTTGCAGGCTTTCAGAGATGCAGAACTAAGGGACATCACAGTTGTGTTTTTAAGTCGTTTGTGCAAATGCATCGAACAAAAACATAGAGTTTAAGTAAAAGTTTGGATTTTGAAAAATCTGCATTTTTCTTTCAATGTTTTTTCTTAAACTCGTAATTCTAGTTTTCCTGTTTGGTCCTGGTTGGTTTGCCTACATGGGCTTTGAAATGTTGTGAACTCATAATGTGAACAGAACATGCAGATTATCATCTTTTTGTTTGTCATTTAGGAGTGTAAAGTGGGTACAAAACACCACATTAATAGAACTCAGCTGATGGGGGGGTTGCCAGTATAATTTGTGTAATTCAAGAGAGCATGACAACAGCAGTGCTTACAAGTCTATTTGAAAAGAAAAAAAATAATTAAATCCATTGGATCTTTGAATATAAATGTCTAAGGGATGCCAGTAAATTTACAAAGGCAATATAAGAGATCAAAAATACTGATCAAAAATTCACGATATAAAAATTCTGTTGAAACAACTGTGATGGTCAGCCATGTTGGCAGACTCAAGGTTTTGAGTAAGCCCATTGCTGGTCAAACAGAACTTGATCAAAGGGTTTGCTTTTCATTAAATAAGTAGAAAACCAATTATAGTAAAGGCAGGGAAAAATAGCCTGTATTTTATAATTTTCTTTATGTATCTTGAAGTATAAGATGAAAAAATGGGTCTTGCCTGGGACTGCACCCTAGGAGTCTGTGACTGTAGCCCGGCCCCTGTGGTGCTGTGGGATGCCAGGAGACTTCTGGAACTCAGACAGGGTTCCAGTGATTCCTCAGCCCATGTGGGGCTCTTGGGGCTGTTTCAGTCAGGCATTTAAAAATCGGGGCTGATTGTGCCTCGTGTGTTCAGGCAGTATGCAGAGTCCAAGTGGCCAGTTGTCCTCTGATTCATTTTGGAACCTGGTTTTCACAAAGCGAGTCAAGATTTTTTTCCTTTTAGCTTAAAAAATGAGCCTATTCTTTGCTAAAAATAAACTTCACAAAATAGAACCTGCTTTCTATAATTCATTGGCTTTCTTCCATTTCCCTCTGTACAAAGCTGAAAAGAAATTTTCCAAGCTCTTAATTTAGTTTCATTTAGTTCTTTTCCCTTTTTCCTTTTGAATGAAAGGCTCCTTACCCTGTCTAAATATATATTCTCTTTCTCGTCTTTTTGAAAAGACTCTTTCCCCATCTGAATATATTTTTGCAATAGGCTTAAAGCTTTCCTGTTGGCTGTTGAGTGTAAATTTGTAGGAAATAGAAGTACTGGGAGGAAGAGAGACTACTTGTATGTTCAGTTTGAAAAGCCGCTTGTTTTTGGGCTATTACCACTCATGAGGTGTTCGTGTGTTCACAGGCTGACTGGTTTTTCTTATAAACCTTACCATTACAGTGACCAGTGTGACATAAATAGACTTCAAGTGGAAATTCGTCATGAAAAGAGATAGTTTTAGTGGGATTTGGGATTCCAGGAAAAGGTCAAAACTGTTTTTAATTGAGGGGAGCAGTGCATGCAGGATGCATGTCCTGGTTTTTTAATATGGATCCCATGTGGTGTTGCTGTCTGGAAGTTGTGCTTGTTTGAGGGAAGGGTTTCTATTTGTGGCTCAGTGGAGTCAAAATTTGTGCCTGAAGGGTGGGATGAAACCAGAGCCTGTGCTCCTCCAGGCACAGGGGCATTTGCTGAGCTCTGCCTGCAGAGTTTGGTGTGTTTGAGGAGCAGCCTGAGGGAAAATGACCCTGAGCAATCTGTGCTGGCCAGCCTCGTGTTCCTGGGCAGGAGGGTGGGCACAGGGCAGGGCGCCCTGGAGCCCTGAGCTGCAAGGGCAAGGGAGGATGGAGGGACTTGGGAGGGACACCTGGAGCAAGAGACCTGCGGCTCCTTTTGATGGCGAGAGAGCTGGAGAGGGACTTTGGACAGGGAATGCTTCCCACTGCCGGTAGCCAGAAAGAGACTGATAAAATGGGGTTTGGATTAGTGACCTGGGAGAAATTGGTTCATTGGTGAATGGCTTTGAAAGGATTTAGCATGAAAGAGGACAGGGAAAAGATTAATTTCCATTATGTTACAAAAAGAATGAGATAATTTAATGAAGGACAGAGTGCAGAGAGAAAGGATAGGAAGAAGTCCAGAGTCTGTGGAAGTCATGAAATATAATGTGCCTATTTTTAGACAGAAAAATAAGAGGAAGATAAATGATCTTTCTGCTTGATTCTTATCTCCAGTCCTTCAAAAGTTCAAATTGTTTCATTTATGTGAGGTGGCTGGAGAGGAGTCCGAGGTGAGGGCTCGGTTACAGAATTGTACCACAGAGTGGTGAAAGTGGAAAGAAAAGATGGTGGCGGTGTCAGAGGAGGGACTGCTGGAGGAGGGCACAGCAGTGGGAGCCAGCAGGGCCCTTCCTGTGCAGCCTGAGCCATGGGTGAGCCAGCAGCCAGAGACAGGGCTGGCATGGGCTGGGCACAGGAGTCTGTGCTGGCAGCCCCAGAGACCTCCTCAGCACCCTCTTTCTTGGAGCTGGTTACAGGAACTTAGTGGGCACCTTCCAGTGCTGCTTCTCCTGCTCCAGTTTTTGTTTTGAAGTTGTATCCAGCTCTTTGAAAACAGCACGCTTGATGGGAGAACAGAGCAGAGCAGAAGGCTGGTGCCTGTGTGTTTGCCTCTGGGCAGTTGGTGTCAGAGCTGTTTGTCAGGGATGAGCTGTCACTCTATTTCTAGTTTCATACATTTTGCTGCCTCCCACCGATTCTGGATGTTCCTGCCACTACTGTGACAAGGAAGTCTGATTTGTATTGTTATTCCCCACTAGGATGCAAACATTATCCAGAAATCTTGTTGTTGAAGATAAAACTCAACAAATCAATTCTCTCCCTCTGAGATCCCTTTTCAGCCCTCTGAGGCTGGGATCTATTGCTGAAAAGACAGAACTTAGCACTTAACTGCAGTTTTGCTGTTTCTGTAGAGCAATCTGAAAATGCTTCTCCCAGTTTGTCCTTGGCTGATGGGATCAGGAGGTCTGATGGGATGGAGCATCCCCAAAAGCACTGTCATTCCTCTGAACCAACTTGTGTGAAGTAGCTCTGGGTCGCTGGAAGCTCAGGTGGCAGCATCTGGGTGTGGGCAGGCTGGTGAAGTTTCTGATCCCCAGGTGATCAACATGCCCTTCTAACAGGACACAGTTCAAGTGTGCCATTGCCTGATAAGCGTGTGGGTACGAATGCTGTGCACTCAAACACAAAATGCACCTTTTTGGTGAGAATCAGAGGGGACTTGGGAATGAAAGGGTGAGGCCTGCCCAGTGGCATCATGGAGGAACATCCTCGTGTTTGTACTTTTTGCTTTAATTGTGAAAAAAGCTCCCTTCTTGAATGCGCTGAGGAAAGCAATAATATCAAGATATTGTTGTAAAAATAGGAAATTCTTGTAATTAATTTTTCCCTTTTTTTTTTTTTTCAGCCAGAAAATTTACAGAAGAATTGGCTTCGGGAATTTTATCAGGTAAGGTAAAGTTTATTTTTTCATGGTGTTTTGTACATCTCTTGTTATTGACCTAATTAGTAATGTCAAGATCTTTTGCTCTGTGAAGTGGAATTACTATTTTATAGTGGTTTTATTTATAGTAAAAGACAGGCCTGAAAATATGTGTCTTCCTGGATTTCTAAGTAATCATTATAAAAATTCAGCATATAAGCACAATTTGTTCTCCTCAACAGTTCTCTGCCTAAAAAATAGATTCAGGTTTTATAAAATTGACTTCAGTTTGGCGTGAAATGGTCTTTTAAGTCTACTGAATAAGACATATATTTGAATACTTAAAAAAAATAAATCTGTTGGGAAGTCCAGTTTACCTTAAAATTAAAATATGATAATTTTGGGCATTGGTTTGCAATAAACGAGTCCTGTCTGCTCTTTCTTAACAATTTTCTAGTTTGGTAATGTGGAAGTACTGACACTGAACCCATGCTATAAAATGTGCTGTAACCATCTAGTGTGAGGGGGTTTTCAAAGTACAAAAGCCCCTCTCACACACACGCTGTGTTATTGCAGTCTTTGTGCAGAAATGTGGTGATAAGCAACAGGAAATGAGCACTGCTGGGGCATGGAGGTGTCATCCCTGGGCAGCAGCTGAGCCGCTGTCACTGCTGACAGAACTGAGGCAGGCTGGAGTCCCACAGTGGTTTGCATTGGAAGGGCCTCGAGGGACCTGAAAGATGCACACCCTGCCAGGGGCAGGGACACCTTCGGCTAGAGCACCTTGTTCCAAGCCCTGCCTGACCTGGCCATGGAAAAGTGCCACCTGGTACTGAAGGGCCATGGCATTCCTTTATCCTGTCCTACATCTCTTACAGAAAAATAGTTAAACAATAGAATTGTGCTGTTCAAATTGTAAAGTGAAACTGTGTGCAGAAAATATGATTAGCAGAATTTCATCTTTTCCTTTTGTAATTGAAAGTATCCCACAAGTCTTTACATTCTCAGGTTGCCAGTGCAGTCTGTGACCTTTATTATGTTGATGTAAAATAGTGCAATTCACTTTTACTGGCAGATGTAAGAGATTGCAAAAATCCAAGGTGAAGTAACCACTCTTACATTCTTTAGTATCTGCCAGCTTCAGATTAATCTCTTTATTTTTCTTCTTCCACCTTGGTTGATCACTGCTGTATGTACGTGGTGCTTGCACTACGCAAGCGTCTCAGCTAGTTCTGGTTCCAGCCCTCCACAGCTTCAGGAAAAACTCTTCCTGTGCAGGAAATACAAATAAACAGGGAGAACTCTTTATTTTTGGGTGGCTTTTTTTTAGATGGCTGCATACTTTCTATCACCACATGACTGATTTACGTATCTTTATCAAGGAAACTCCTTCCATGTTCATTTGTTTTCTGAAGTGGGATGAATGCTGCAGAAACACTTCTGAACACTTTGTGGAAAACAGGAAGAGGCGGGGAAAAGAACGAGCTGCTGGTATCTCAGGGCTGGGACCACTGACACGTGACTGAATGTGGTCTGTCTTTGGCCCAGTAACTATTGTGCCTACAGAATTCCAAAGAGGAATACAATTATCCATTAATGCTCCATGATGCCAGTCTACTGCAGGGTCCAAACCAGGGAAAGTGTTGCTGAGGCAGACCCAAGCCCAGACCCTCTGCTGGAAGGGTTCTGCCGTGTTCCCTCTCCCTCTCCATACCTCTGTCCCTATAATCTGAGAACTGTATTTTTAAAAAGAAAAATAAAGAAAAAATAGACAAAGGACAAAGTTAGCAGTGCTGCCCATGGCTGCTGCTGGCCTTCCCCTCTGGGTCTCAGCAGCGAGCTGGCTGCTCACGCCACACTCTCCAGCACAGTAGGAAGTGGAACAAAACCTGGCAAAAAGCTCCTTAGGGAAGAGGCAAACATGTACGTACCAAAAGTCACTTAGAACCATTCTGTCTCTGGCTTCAGAGTGACCCAGCAAATGTACAGCGAAACCTCTGTGAACTGAGGTTCAGCAGCAGCACTGGAAAATGACTCTTCATGCCTCTTAGTAAACTTGAAACCAGATAAACCGCAGACAGCAGTTTTTTCCATTCTTCTGAGGAATTCAATTTGCATATGCAGTTGTGTCAGGGCGGTTTGCATAACTTCTGAGGATGAGGTCCTTGTGTAAGCAGTCAAAATGTTCTCCACAGAAAAGGAAGAGCCATTACCTCTGTAAGTTTAAAATGTTTCTAGAAATTAAACCAGTAACGTCTTTGAACTGATGTCAAAGAGCATATTGGTTAAAAAGCATTTTGTGGACTTGTTTGTAAATTTCAGTAAATTAAAATAAGAGATTTTATTAATTGTCATGGGTGAATACAGGTCACTTATGTGTTACCATTGGCTTATATGCCATATGCATTTCCAAGGACATGGTAGCATACAGAGGGCTAAAATAAGATTCCAATGTCACCTGTTCAGTTTTTTAAACTTCTGCCATTGATCTACAACTATCCTATCCTACATCATTAACGTGAAAAATGTGGCAGAACTAATGCTGGTAAATGAAACAGTTTCTCCAAGAAATGCAAGCGGGAAAAAATATATCTTCCAAGACCCTTTCCAGGCTAGTTTTAGCAGCAGCCCTGGCCTAGCTCAGAGAGCAGCACGTTGGCACTGAGTTGTGTGACAGTGGGCTCAGGGTGACAGCACTAGGGTGTCCGTGTGCTCTGGCACGGCACAGCACACGCCGTGCTCTGCTTGGCCTGTTGAGCTGGAGAGATGGGTGTGCGTTTGGTCGAGGTCAGGGGGATGGTCGGGGGGATCGGCCAGGGGGATGGTCAGGGGGATGGTCAGCAGGACAGTCACTGGGACAGGTCAGAGGGATCGGTCACTGGGACGGTCAGTGGGATTGATCACTGGGATGGTCAGGGGCATCAGTCAGTGGGACAGCCAGCGGGACTGGTCAGCAGGACAGTCACTGGGATGGGTCACTGGGATGGTCAGGGGGATCAGTCAGTGGGATGGTCAGCAGTGTCATGCAGTGGCTCTGGAAGGGTGCCCCTGGCCTTCCTGAAGGGATGCTCTGGGACCAGAACATACAGCAGCACCAACCTGCAGGCAGGAGACACGTCCACCTCCCTGGTACAGCCATCTGACTTGGCCTGGGTGCTCAGGACTGTGCCATCTTGTGCTCTGGGTCACCCTCCATGCCACATGGTGCCACTTCAGCAGAAAAACCTATGTTCCTATCAGGAGTGGAAACTAGTACTCTGGGTGAAGGTTGCTGTAAATCCTAGGTTTTCAGAGTTGGTTCTGGTTTCTAATGTTGAAAGCAGAAAGTTGTATTTACAGTTGAAGACAATCTTCTGGAATCAAAACAAAAGAAAAAAAGCCTTGTGAGCAAGTATGTCACACTGTGGCCCTGATAATCGGGAGTTGCATCGAAGGGTGGAAAAGCCGCCTTAGAGGGAGGCAGGATCCAGTGAAGTCCTGGTGCTGGGGATTGTGCCCCATCTCCTAACTGCAGATAATTTGGGTCTGAAAGAGCTGAATTTGGACTAGTCCTCTTTCCAGTAACAATTCCCTTACCCCAAAAACCTCACTGGAAACAAGGAGGGAAAGGGATTGTTGGGGGAGAGTGGAAGCAGCCTGAGAGCAGCATTTTGGAGTGTTTAAGGTGTGACAGGGAAGACTTTGGTTCTTACCGAGAAATGGGATGAGTGATGATCTAGATGGTGGTGCTTAACCAGCAGTGGGATGATTTGGTGAGCTCAGTGCCATGCACATGAGAATATGTGCATGGGAGTTTTGTCCCACTCGTGCAAAGTGCCCATGCCCTGGTTTGCAGCCTCCATGTCAGTCACTGCACAGGAAAAACGGGGGAGCAAGCTCCTAGAGCATGAAGGAAGCTGCTTGCAAGCAAAGGTGTAGGAGCGCAGAGGGAGAACTTTCATTGACTTATTTATTTACTTAGGACTCTTTTTCCTCTTCACTCCCTCCTTCCCCATCACTTGCCCTTTATCCATCTGCACTGGGCCTCATGTTTGGGGACAGGAGGAGTTCAGGAGCTGGAGCTTGCGAAAATCTGCACTGATTTTAGTAACTACCTTTTTGTGTCACATTCGTGGCACGTGGTCATTTTAGATGCAAACTTGGAGCTAGAGGGTTTTTTCCCCTAATGCAATTTTCCATGTTGCCTGATGTGTTTGAGAGTATTTTGAGCTTTTATTTGTAGTAATACAGAAGTTAAAAGTTTACCTAATAGCTAAAGGTCATCTTGCTATAGCTGCATGGGAACTTCATGTGTTACCCTTCAGAGAGAAGGAAGAAAAACAAACAAAAAAGGCCCAAACCAACCAAACAAAAATATTGCAAACCCCAAATCACAACAAAACCCCACTCAGCCACTCAAAGGTTGTTTAATTATTTTAGTCAACCTAATGCTGCTTTTTCAACTAGAGGGGGTGATTAAGGGTTTTTTTGACTAGAGGGGGTGAAAAAACTCTGTTGCAGCTCTTCCAAGCTGAGGTCCCAGCCCTTTTCCAGAGGGTGTTTTCCTCAGGTGGGGGCTCTTTGGGCTGTTTGGTGTTGGTTTGAATCCATGGGCTGTGACAAGGGTGGGGGGATGCAGGCCTGGGCTGCTGGCTGGGTGCTGCAGGCCTCTGCGTGCCTGTCCCCAGGAGGAGCCTCTTCTTCAGGCTTAGAGAAATTGAAAATACTTGAAGTGCTTTAGGACCACACATGCTAAATTGTATTTCACAGCTCATATTTTGCTGTCTTTTTTTAAGCAATCCTATTTGCATGCCATCAAGGCTCGAGCTCCTCTTCTGCTTGGGTTGAGGTCTGACCCGGGTGCCCTCGCCCCTGTGTCCCTCTCCGAGGGGCCTGGCCAGCAGCGTGGGGCTGTGTCCTCTCCTGGCTGCTGCCCCAGTTCCAGCACAGCCTGGCCCACCCTCCCCATCCCCATCTCCTCCCCAAACAGGCAAACACCTGTAGCAGTGAGGAGATACCAGGCTGGTACATTTCACCAGTTCTGTGTTCATACTCAGCTCTGCTGGAGCATCTTGCTTGCTTTCTTACCCGCATCCCCCAAAAGAACTCCTGGTTGTGGCTTCCTTTATGCTAATTTTGCATATCCCAAACTAAAAATAATGTAGAAGTTTGTAAATACACTGTGCTGCTGTGGATGCAAATTCATTATTTATGTGGTCTCATGTATGATCTTTAACCTCTGGCAACTGGGAGTTTTCAGCTCTGAAGTATTCATTACTCATTCTTATGTACTGTTTGTTCTTCCATAAGAGTAGAAAACTAGTAAAAGGTAATGAAGCAGAGCCAGTTTGGTTTTAGTTGGAGGGTACTTATTATATGAGAAGACATAACTAATATTCAGGTATGTTCTAGTGGTTTAACCTGCAAGGAATGCCACAAGGACCTCACTGCTATTAAGCCAATGCTGTTTCCCCATCAAAAATGACATATTTTTTATTAATTTTTTTTTTAATAATACTTACTATGATTTCAAGTTCTCAAGGATTTGTATACAAACAAAAAAACCTGTGTCCTGCATCTTCAGAGCCTGGAAGTGTTTTCTGTTGCTGCTTCAGCACAGTAGAGTTGTTCTCCAGTGTTGCCTCACTGTAGGACTCCCTGTTCAAGGCTCCCTGTGACTGATGGTTCCTAAATCTTACTTGAAATAGTTTATTATGTTTTTGTCTTATCAGTTTATATTTTCATCGGCTGTGTAAGAAGAGCTCTTACTGAAGCAAACTCTCAGCAGTTAAAATGAGTGACACGATGCTCAGCAGGTTCCTGCTGCATGTGCTGCCCTGAAAGAGTGACAGTGGGTGTGTTGGCTTTACAGGATTAAATAGTTACACTGCTTTCTGGTCATGGTGTCTTCATAGAGCTCTCCATGTAGGTAAGATCAGGACTTGGAATCCAGAAGTGATTGGGAGCAATGAAGCAATGGAGAATTGGGATGGCCTGATAGGGTTCACAGATGAGGTCTGCTTCACGGGCTGTGTTTGGTTCGTATTGCTCTCCAGACAGCCAACAAAATGAACCAGCCAGGTAAACTTAGTGTTGTTTGTCATTGGCTGCTGCTGGCTCTGATGGCAGCCTGCTGCCAGTGGTCCCTTGGGCAGTGCCTTGGGAAGAGAGGAACCTCTGTGCAGGGGCATCTCAGCAACTGTGTCTTAGTTGTTTGTAAATCTATGATAGGAAGTACATATCAGAGGAACAGCATGTCCCAGTTCGATATAATTTCTTGCATTTCAGATACAGCTTTAGATATCTGGTCTGTCGCCTGCTTCTTTTTTTCCCCCCTTCCTTCCCCCAATTAAACTCACTGTTGGGTGCTGCTCTGGCTCATTCTCCGTCCCTACTGATGGTGGCATGCTTTAAAGCAAGTTGCTGATATCCCTGTTGGCAGGAGCCAGCATTAGTGATCTAATGGAAGTGCTCGGTGATCATCAAACACCTGAGTGGGAGTGTTTACTTTTTCCCTTTATCCAGTAACACTGCCAGCAGCAGCTCACCTCAGAATGCTTCACCAAGCAGGTCAGTGCCAAGATGTTTCAATGATCAGGAAGCTGAGGCACAGAGGAAGTGGCTGTTGGAAGTGACTCAGAAACCCATGGCAGAGGACATTCCCTTCTTTCTGCAGGGGTGACCTGGTGAGGGCTGGCAGCACTGTAGCTCACTGTGTGACCTGGATGTGGCAGCACACCGGGTTCTCCTTGGCTTTGGCGTGCACGAGCCACTGCCAGGCTCCCCCTGGCTGGCTCTGGCTGGAGTCCCACTGCCCTCTCCTGCTGGAGCCCCCTGGCCCGCTGGCAGGGCTGTGCTGGGCACTGATGGAGGGCAGTGTGCCAGGAGTGTCCCTGAGGAGGGAGGGATGTGCTGCCAGTGCTGCTGACTCGCTGGCACTGACCCTGCTGTGCTCTGAGGAGCAGGGGCAGGGTCTGGCACTGGCACGTGCGGGTGCCCATGGGCCCTCCGTGCTGCTGTCCCCGAGCTGGGCAGCTCTGCTGCTGTCACAGGGAGGTGCCAGTTCAAAGCAGGGACCTGTGACTGCCTCTGGCTCAATGGAACCTGCTGCCGTTTAGATTTTGCTGATCTTTAATTCATTGTCTTTAAGCTGAACTGTCTAATGAGGTTATTTGTGTAGTCAGGAATGAAGGATTTTGCACTCTGTCATCACATCAAATGGCAGTTTCTCTCCACTGTTGTTTAAAAGACACATCCACAATTTTGTGGTGTCCCCTCCCTGGAAGTGTTCACGGCCAGCTTGGGCAGGGCGTGGAGCAGCCTGCTCGAGTGGAAGGTTTCCCTGCCAATGGCGTAAAATGAGATAAGCTTTAAGGTCTCTTTCAACTCAAACTGTTCTGTGATTCCATGATTCCTAAAGACCTTCTAACAGTGATATTAGCCACTGTTGATTTAAATAATTAAAAGCAGGACTGCAGAAGTTTACCATGTCTGTGCCTTTTCAGGGATGCAGGGCTCCAGCAGCAGGACAGTGAGCAGGAAGGGGAGCAGTGCCTTTTTCCCAGCTGTGTGAGCTGAGGTTAGAGCTCTGCCCTGCGAGAGGGGCAGACGCTGTGACCCCGAGGGCAGAGTGCCCCGAGCCCTGCCCAGGAGCTGGGCAGGAGCCAGCAGCCCCTCACTCCTGCCAAGGCTGCATGGACAGCCTGGCCTCTGCTGGCTGGGGCAGCCCAGTGCCACCCATGAGGAATGAGTGAATCCCATTCTGGAGTTTAACAGTTCTCTCCATGTATGCTTGCACGGGCACGTCGTTGATTGTTTCGGACTGTTCCCTTTTAAAATGGAAGTTGTTCTGGAGCTTGTGTCCATTAGTTCACAATAAGGCATGGAATACAAGGTATAGAGACTCAATATTAACAGAGACATTTTGGATGTGCTGTTTGCAGTTCTGAATAGAGGCAAAGCAGAGAAAATTCCATAGGAGAGAGTAACACTGAATGTGTGTTCAAAACAGCAGCAAATTTATAAACTATATTTGATTTGAGGTATGAGGAAAGACAGACATTCTAGGGTTTTGGTATGGTAATTGCATCCTAGTGCTGACTGTGTAGTGTCTAAGATATTTGCAGGGTTCAAGACTAACACCTGGAATAGCATGATGGATTTCCCATATCCCTAGGGTTAACAGGTGTGTATGTGCATCTGTTATTTAAATACTTTTGTAAATAAAATACTCCGTAAATAAAAATATCAATCACAACTGCTAAATTGCTGCTAAACAGTACTGAGAAATTTTACAAAAGTTGAAAAAAAAATCCACTCTAGCAAATGAATTGTTTGAGCTCTTCTGCCTCCCAGACAAGGAAAGGTTTGGATCATCTTAATCATGACAAGTCATCTTTGAGAGGAGGTGGAAAAGTTTATTTATATTTTAAATATAAATACTAAAATATATTTAACATATATATACAGCCCAGGAACTAAATCATAGTTTAAAAAAGGAAATATTAGTTAAGAATATTTGAGGTGATAATTGTCTATTATGCATCTTTAATGTGAATAGCAAATGACGCTCCCCTTGCTGCTTGCTGTGCCAGTGACCTCTCAGGTAGTCCTCTCTGAGCACCCAGATCCGTGTCGTTCTTGCTGAGTGCTGAGCTGTGACACAGCTGCGCTGAGTGGTGTAACTCCCTTTCCTCTCTGTTCCAGGTTGTCCATGCACACAAGCCCCATTTCATGGCTTTACACTGTCAGGAGTTCGGAGGGAAAAACTATGAAGCTTCAATGTCTCATGTGGACAAGTTCGTGAAGTAAGTGGCGGAGGCCATAGTCTGGCCCCCCGAGCCGGGGACAAGGGCAGGAGTGGTCAGTCAGCGGTGGAACCGGGATTGTTTATCCCGGTTTAATTGATCCCGGTTTAATTGGTCGGGCTGGGAGGGAACGCGGGCAGCGCCCGCGAGCTGCGGCCGCGCGCGCCCTCTGCTGGCGGCGGCGGGCGCTGCGGGCTCGGGGTCGCGCTGCGGGCTCGGGGTCGCGCTGCGGGCTCGGGGTCGCGCTCCGGGCTGCGCTCGGGCTGCGCTCGGGCTGCGCTCGGGCTGCGGCGCCGGCGGCACAAATCCCCCAAATTCCCCGAGTGTTGTCGGCACCGCAGACCCGCGCCCTTCCCAGTCTTGTCCAATGGCACCGGGAAGCTCAAGATCCACGCTGAAGGCGCAGGTGATGAGGGCAGCTCTGGAGCGTGCAGGCGGGTGTCAGGGGACAGCTGTGTCCCTGAAATTCCCCCCAGAGGAAGAGGAAGGCCCTGGGTTCCTTTGGGTGATGCTGGGGATGTCACAGCACAGAGCAGTGCTGAGGCAAGGCAGTACTTTTGTATCTCCCTTTACATGTTCAGTCTTTTCTTTCTCTTTCAGAGAACTGTTATCAAGTGATGCGATGAAAGACTACAACAGAGCTCGAGTTTATCTGGATGAGAACTATAAATCACAGGAACATTTCACGGTAAATTTCTTTACTTCATGAGTGTAGTTTAACTGAAGGTGAATTTCTTCTGTTTGGGATTTTTGACCCATGTGGGTCTGTGAGCTGTTTCCATCCTGATGATGACTATGTTTTTCCTACTACTGTGTTTTACTGCTAAGAGTGTTTATTCTGTGGCATGTGTACCTGCTGATTTGACAGAGGTGCATCTTTGTAAAATGAGCAGAATATCAGTGTGCAGAGCGTCTTTCGTTCAAAACAGTTGTCTTAGGTCTTTTTTCCTCCAACACTAACTTTGGTGGCTCAGAATCACCTTCCATTTCAGAGCCTGTCAGTGTCTGGCAGTGGGAGGTGGTGCCAGCACGGAGTGTGGTGAGCTGGTGATGAGCTTGGCAAGGGTTCAGGGCTTGTGTAAGGGATCTCCAGAGCTGGCTCACAGCCTCGCTGGCCTGAGGCATGGTGGCAGCAGCCAGAGCACAAGTTTGCATTAGCACACGAGTGGTGTTCAGGTACATGTGAAGTGATGTGTGCTGGGCTGCCTTTCCTGCAGAGCAGAAAGGCTTCTGTGCTTGTTGCCAGGGCTGTGCATTGTGCCAACACATCTGCTGTGTGTCCAAGTGATCACTGCTAGGTTTTACAGGAGAAAACAACCAGTTGGACATCTCCCTTCTTCCCAGGGCAGAAGCTTCCTTCTCCCCCAGTATGCTGCTCAGAGGCAGTGGTGGCTCAGAGGAGCCTGGCTGGAGACCTGGTGCTGCCCAGCAGCCAAAGACAGCAGCTGGGACCGTTCAGCCAATTAAAAAAACAGGTGCCCAGCACACACACACAAACCCCAGCTTGGAGGCATATAAGCTCAGGGCATAAGAACCTGGAAAGGTTTTTATTTCTTCATTTTTTTAATAACTCTGGCTAGAATCCCAGCTGAGATGAAACTGGAGGAGAGGAATCAGCGGGTTTTTTTCTCTTGATCATTGGAGAAGATAAGAACAAGATTATCAGCTTTACTGAGCCTTGGAGGGACAAACCATTAGTGGGTCACTAATGTTGAAACTGTACTCTGCAAAGTGCTGGTAGGTAAAAGTAGTAGGACAGAGCTGCATGGAGTCACTCACAGGTGTGAGCTGCATCCAGATGATCCCACACACTGGTGGAAGACCCTGTGAGGCTCCTGCAGCAAGATATCCTGATGTGGGCAGGGGAGCTGCAAGGGGCTCTGCATTTACCTCATCAGCCAGGTGAGCTCCAGAGCTCCCTTCCAGCCAAGACTTTTCTGTGTTACAGGAAAAAGGGTTAATCATCTGTGATCTTAATTTGGAAAACAGCATAGAAGACTAATGCAATCAGTAACAAAATACAACTTTTTTGTGTTTAAGAATAGTCACATACCTCATAGTATTGAAGTTATTTAGCATGAGGTACATTGATTGGATTTGATGGCATTCCTGTGGTGGATAAAAAGGCTCTTAGAGAGTTTGAACAGGAATCCCAGTCAGAGCATGTGCTGTTTGTGTCTCTGTGAAGAATCCTGTATTTTGCAATGTCCCCAGTTCAAGAACTAATGTGGTTTCTTGTTTCACATACCAGCATTATTTTCTAGGTGCTGTGTTTCTTGCAGTATTCCCCAACCACCCTTGTATTTCTCCCTTTCTTGTCATATATTGCTTTGCATTTTTTTCCCTAATCCTTCATTTACTGAAGCTGGGCCTTCTGGGGGGAAAAAAAGTTCTGTCAACATATTGATTCAATAAAGGGGAAAAGAAAAAAAAGACAGCTAGTACCAATGTTATTTTCCATGGAAATTGTGTAAGCAAAACCATGTTCTTATTGTTTGGTTAAATTACCCTCTGTTGAAGTGGTGACTGTAAAGATACAAAATAGGTTTACAGAAGTGTTTGATGTGTACTCCACATGATAGGCTGTTTGTAACTTTAAGAATCTTTTAGAGATGAATCTGCGTAGTGTGGAAAAGGCAGAACCCAAAGGAAGAGCAATTATTCAATGATGTTTTGTGTTACTATCCCTGGGAGGAAGTGCTGCGTGCTGGAGGAGTGTTTTATACCTTCAGTGTTAGACTGTAGTAGTAGTGGCTTGGAGCCAAAGCCCAAAAACCTAGAAAGAGAGGGTGCACTTTCACAATGAGCTCCTTAACCTTCTGACTTCTTAAAGTCTGAATGCTCCCAGTCTGCGTTCACAGATCCTGGCACTGGTGTCAGGAATCAAAGATTCATAGAAATGGTTTTTCACACTTGATTTGAACTGGCAGATCTCCAGCTCCTCTGCTCAGCGTGTGTGTGTGTGACTGTGTGAGCAGGGGTTTCACATGTGGTGTGTCCATTTAGGGTAAAGTTTTGGTCTTATCTCCAGTGTGGTTTGCCTTGTACGATGTCACATGTCTCTGTGTTTCCTTGTTAGTTCTATTTGATTGCAAAGTTCTGTAACTTCTGTGGGCTTTTTTCCATCCCTTCTAAGGCACAGACTTGGCAGCAGATGGTAGCTTTGTATTATTACCTCTCTGAAATAGAAATGTTTATCATATATTGTGTAATGCTATTTGCTTTAGAAAGGGAGAAGCCCGAGTAGTTATAGTTTGGCTAACCTTTATCCCTGCTCCTGCTGCTCTCACATCCCCTTTTTTACCAGTTTTGGCATCACTTCCTCTGCAAGGCTTTCCTCGGCTTGGCTCTGCAGAGCTAAACCACATTTTGCTGCCCACAGCTACTCAGCTTGGCTGTGATAGGAGTGGCAGTAAGATCTGAGACCACACTGTCAGCAGCCTCTGTCTCCAGCTCACAGCAGCACAGGTGCAAATTCCACATGAGAAATAAGAAACCAGGGTAATAATGAGGTGTCTCTAGTGGAGCCACTTGGTTTTAAAAACTAATAATCCACATTGTATGAAGGATCAAAATGGATCATTTTGCATCATCCCAGACATAAATCTTAATACCAAGATTTGTCATTTATGGTCACATATACCAAATCTGGTGTACGAGCAGCTGGTTTTAGGTCTGGGGAGTGGGGTAGGTGCTGTGATGAGGGAGACAGCTGTGGTTCAGTGGATTGTGTTTGTTCTGCTGGGAGTGATGGTAGGGTGAGACTGTGTGGGATTTTCTTGCACTCAAAACTTATTAAACACATGCCCAGAATAAACCCCAGAGCAGCAAGTGCAAGGCTGGGGAAGGTGTTGGGGCAGCAGGTCCCTGTCCTGGGGAAGGGGTCAGCCCGCAGGGTCAGGCTGGCAGTGGCAGCTTGGGGCAGTGACTCCTGGCCCAAGGCGTTCATTGGGGCCAGGCCTTGGGGGATGAAGTGGTTCGTGTCACACCTGGAGGAGGCACAGCTCTCTCAGATTTAAAAATGATGAAATGACCTGAAGATGAATCTCTTGGCAGAGAGCTGCTGCATTAGAGCTGCTGCCTGTCAGCGCTGGGAAGGGGGCAGTGCTGGAGCTCAGAGCTTCCAGCAGTTATGGATGAGGGTGGTGGGTGACAGCCTCCACAGGGCTGGCAATGCCTTCCCAGAAATTTCAGATTAACTAAACTGGCAGCTGGGCTGCTGTTTCAGTTCTGACTGGAAATACCAATAGCAGTCGAGTGTGGATAAACTGGCTCATGTGCTAAATTTCAGACACTCAACTTGGCAAATCTTTGTGAAACACAGCCTCCTGCAAATCCCTGTCTGAAAGCATGGTGCTTTCTTTTGTTGTATAAAATGTTATATATGGGGTAGATCTTGATTTCTGTCGAAGAGTGTACAATTAATGAAAAGACAGATATAAGAAGACTGAAATAGGTAAAAATCTGAGAAGCTGAAAAATTCAGTACATTGTGGTTTTTATTTGTGATTAGAGTGAATGGACTTCACTTGTAGTAAAACAGCTGTCTGCAGTTCCATTGATTTTACCAAACATCCCATTATTTACATTCTCTGTTAATTTTATTGTACTAGGTATATTTCATGTAAGGGGTAAATAATAAATCTTGTCATTTTTCTATATGGAGAATTACTCAAAAATAGTTGGGTGTGTTGAACTTTTGCATGTCGATACTTCTGAACAACCCAAGTTACTGGTAAATAAGGTGGTTTTTTATGGAATAAGAAAATGTACTGAAGGTAAATATCAGTCAGAAATACACTGATGTTTTCATCAAATCCATAACTATTTTTATATGAAAACACATCAGTATAATCAGTGACATTTTTATTGTAATGAGATCAAGTCTGGTTTTGTTTTGTGCCGTGTATGTATTGATTTCTGCAGTACTCAGTTAAGGTCTCACATTGCTTAGCAAATCCTTGGCTTCCCTTTCATTGTTCAGAGAAGGCAGAGGAAACTCCTGTGTATCTTAAAGCCTTCTTTCCTGGCAAACCAGACCTCCAAGGGCAAGCTGACCACCAGCTCCTGCCTGGAGTGTTCAGGGAGCATTTTGGGAGCTGTGTGGTTGGCGCAGCCCTTAGCTGATGGGCAGAAGCATCTGCACAGTGGGGTATTTGCTCTGCTTCCCAGTAGAAGTTTTTTTTAAAAAATCAACAGAGTCTTCCATTGTCTGTGTGCCTGCCCAGGCCCACAAGTGACCTTGCAATGAACAAATAGAACAAATAGCCACTGGGCTCTACATGTGATGTGCTGAAGTTCCAGCCTCCTCCTCCTGGTAACGGTGCAGTGCACTGCAATTAGTTCATTGTATAGCAGGGTTACACTGAAATTAAAAAATAAAACAAAACCCATCCTTTCAAAACCAGCGTTTCTGACATTACAGAGATGTGTTTAAGCAACACCAGAGCCTCAAGCTGCAAGCAGAATTTTATTAATATCAATGGATTGAAGGGAGAGAACTTGCTGCGCTTGCACAGCTCCCCATGTTTGTGAGATAATGATGGAAATGAAACTTCCCTGAAATAACCACCTGGGGCGTGGACAAAGTAAGTTATAAGTAAAGAATACAGTGGTAACAGGCATTTTTCTGACAAGCTTTCTTTCCACACCCCTGCATTTCCATTACTGAGGCAGAAAGGTTTGGGGTGCTGAAGGTGGCAGAGGCAGCAGTCAGTCAATGCCCGTGTTGTCTCCTGCCATCGCACCCCTCTCCGTGGGCACGGATCCTGGGGGATGAGGGGAGCAGAATCTCCCTCTGGCAGTCCCTGCCGTGTGCACTGGGGCTCGGTGGTGCCCCTGTCCGAGCCGTGTCCCTGCACCCGTGGGGCACATGGCTATCCCAGGGCAGAAGGGGCTCAGTGGTGGCCCCAGGCCATGCAGCAGCTGGTGCTCCTCGCTGGGGGTGGCTGGCACCAGACTGTGGCATCACTGAGGATATAAAGCAAGTCCAGGCATTGCCAGGGTGCGCAGGAAGAGGTTGTGCTTTCCTTTTTTTCCCCTGGGTTGTTTTTAGTTCACACACTCTGTACCAGTATTATTTTTAATGTAAAATGGCTCTTACTCCAGGGTAGATAATGCACTGGTAGCCTGCAGCAGCATCCAGGGCAGACCTTTGCTCCAGTCACTATCCTTAAGAGCAATAACCTGAGCCAGCATGACGGGGGGCTCCAGTGGGGAGCAGTGGTCCTGAGAATACAGATGGGCAACATGTTATTCAAGTGTGTTATTGTACCTTAAAATTATATCTGCTCGTTACTGAGAGAATAGTAAAGTTAATTTTTGTTAGATTAATGATACTTGAGTAATATTTTTGGTTGAGCTGAGTTCAAATAATTGGCCATTAATTGAAAAAGGAAATTGAAATTAATTTATCTTACACATAAATCCTGTCGTAGTTATTAATGCATCTTAGAAAATATCGTCCTGTTCCCAGAAATGGATGGTGTACACTGATTCTCCTGAGCTTATTAGCTCTGTCAATTTAGAGTTTGGTTAAGTAAAAAAGATGATTTAGGAAGAGAGCTGTAATTGAATTGAATATTGAGGGAATTCACATGGTGATGAGTTCTCAGCCCCCTTCTTCATTAGCAGTGTTACAGGAATGTTGAGGCTTGGCAGAAAGGCAGGATTTCCCCAGGAGATGGAGCTGGAGCTCCAGGCTGCCGTGCCCAGCTGCGGGCGCTGGACACCCTGCAGGAGCCCCCGGAGCCCTGCACTGCGGCTGGGGACACGCTGGGGACGCACTGCCACCAGGCTGGGGGGACACACTGGGGACACACTGCCACCGGGCTGGGAGGGCACGCTGGGGACACGCTGGGGACACGCTGGGGACACACTGCCACCGGGCTGGGAGGACACGCTGGGGACACACTGGGGACACACTGCCACCGGGCTGGGAGGGCACACTGGGGACACGCTGGGCACACGCACAGAGGGTGTCTTCCAGGAGCAGGGTCCTGCCCTGGGGAGGCTGGAGAAGGGGCTCTGCTGCTGCTGGGATGTCGATCACAGTCTCAGATTTGTCACTGTAGCCAACTGCTGAACAGGAGACTTTAGAGTGTTTTCTTGCTTCTTGCTTACTGTAGTTTTGAAGTGAATTTTCTTTTACTACTCACATGAACCTGTTTCCATCTTATCCTTTCTTCCTCCCTCTCCTTTCTGTAGAAAGATAATTTGTATACCAGTGTTTATTTTTATACTGTTATCTGTAAAAATTATGCCAGCCCAGAGAAGTAGGAATGTGTCTGAGTGGGTGGCAGCAGCACTGCTTGGCAAGATGTGATGATCTCTGCAGAGAGGGTTGGAGACTGGGCTCTTCTGGAAGTGCAGGTGATGCCACAGGAGCCACGAGTGTCATTCAGACTCTCTTCTCAAATTAACTCCTCTGAGGTTCATCCAGGGAACAATCTTCTGGGGTAGAGAAAAGTCCAGACTCCCTTCTAAGAGGGAGATATGAGAAACCTGCAAGTGTTCTGTCATCATCAGTCTCCCACATTACTCCTGAGCAAATGCTCCCCTCTGTCTCACTGTTGTTTTGTTTTCCCTAAGTGATAGGTTAGTATAAATATTTTTAAATAAATCTTACTCTGCCGGTCCTTTGGGATTTTTTTGTTGGTACTCAAGCACGTGGAAGCATGTGTAAGGCTAGTGGCAGCATGAGGGTGCCCAGCTGCAGGGCTGTCTGGTAGCGTTGGGCAAAGCTGGCAGCAGAGCACTGGTTGTGTGCGACTGCTGGCTACTTGGATACTTGTGTGATCTTTACTTTCACCTAGCTCCACTTCCTAGGCAGAATAAAAGGAATAAAACCGTTTGAACAACATGTTAGTATTCCTTATAAAGGGCCCAAAATGGCAGAAGCAAATCTCCAGCTATGTGCTTGCATGCACAGAAGTGCTTCTAGTGAGGTATGTGTGGTAGAAAATGGAAATGGAAAAATGAGAATTTTAATCCTGATTGTAGGGAAAATGCAAAGCAGGATGGAGCCTCGTGGTGGCAGTGCCTGCCAGGTACTGCGTTGGTGGAGACTGGTTCTGCACATGTTCCAGCAGTTCTTACCTCACTGTGTCCATCCTCATCATGTTCATCGTTTTCATTGTAACTCAGAATCCTTTCCTTTTACAGCTTCATGCTTTTTCAGAGGTTTTAGTGAAATACATGGTTGGGAGCTTCTTGAAATGTGCATGACAAAGTTTGACCTCTTCATTAGCTTCTATCTTCTTTTAATTTAACGAAAATGAGTTTGTGAAGAAAGCTGGTGAATGTCAAGTTAATCCTACAGCTTCTGACAAAATCCTGGAAGAATGGCTGTAGAAGTATTGTCATTCTGTGACATGCACATTTACTTACAACCACCTGAAATGAAACCTCCCACTTAATTTCTTAGGGAACTCAGTTGTCTGTCAGGTAGTATTTTCCAATCCCGTCTGTGTGGGAAATGGAATTTGAAAGGTGTTGCCACAAGCAAGAACCTTCCTCTGATTTTGAGTTGTCTTTTTTCCTATGCATTTTTGAAATACACCTCTTAACTCATCAACAGAGTTCTTGGTGGGAGGGCATGACTCATCTTCCACCTGTTTTCTGACACTTTTATATAATTGTGAGAGGAGGGGTAATTACAAAACAATAAGGGATTTCACAGATCAGTAGCCTAGTAATACAGCCATGTGTGCATCTCTGTTGCTTACAGATGTGCTGGTGCTGAGGAAATTGGTGATAAAGCTTCTTTATCCACAAAACTGTTATACTATTTTGTATCAGCTATGGAATTCGTCTATATAATTGAATTTTCTATGGGCTGTGGATTTTATATTCATCCTGCAGCTGCGCATCAGACTACACGGTTAGGGAAAAAATTATTTGTAAAGAATAATTACAACCTGTTTTTGTAGGAATACATCTATCTAAAACACAGCTGCAATACTTGAAATTAACTTGTAGACTATAGTCTCTGAACACAAGAAGAAATCAAGTATTTTAAGCTTTTAAAGGTAATAAAAAAAAAGACTTTTCTAATTGCTGCTGCAGAGGTGAAGGTAAAGCAAAACCTAGCTCTCTTTTCCGGCTCACCTTTCCGCTGTGGCTGGCGGTCCTTGGCCGGCGCTCGCCGCACACGGGCAGCCCCGACCCTGGAGTCCCCGCCACCGTGTCCCCGCTACGGGGCTGGGGGAGCTGTGCGGAGCTGGGCTGGGAGCGCCCGGCCGAGGAGGAGCAGCTGCCGGAGAGCGGCTGAGGGCAGAGAGGCGGCCGCGGCCGCTGTCCCCCTCCGGCGGGCCGCTGTCCCCCTCCGGCGGGCCGCTGTCCCCGCTCCGGCGGGGCCGCTGTCCCCGCTCCGGCGGGCCGCTGTCCCCGCTCCGGAGGGGCCGCTGTCCCCGCTCCGGCGGGCCCTGTCCCCGCTCCGGCGGGCCCTATGCCCGCTCCGGCGGGCCGCTGTCCCCCTCCGGCGGGCCCTGTCCCCGCTCCGGCGGGCCGCTGTCCCCGCTCCGGCGGGCCGCTGTCCCCCTCCGGCGGGCCCTGTCCCCCTCCGGCGGGCCGCTGTCCCCGCTCCGGCGGGCCCTGTCCCCGCTCCGGAGGGGCCGCTGTCCCCGCTCCGGAGGGGCCGCTGTCCCCGCTCCGGCGGGCCCTGTCCCCGCTCCGGCGGGCCCTATGCCCGCTCCGGCGGGCCGCTGTCCCCCTCCGGCGGGCCCTATCCCCGCTCCGGCGGGCCCTGTTCCCGCTCCGGAGGGGCCGCTGTCCCCGCTCGGGCGGGCCCTGTCCCCGCTCCGGCGGGCCGCTGTCCCCTCCGGCGGGCCCTGTCCCGCTCCGGCGGGCCCTATGCCCGCTCCGGCGGGCCGCTGTCCCCGCTCCGGAGGGCCGCTGTCCCCGCTCCGGCGGGCCCTGTCCCCGCTCCGGAGGGGCCGCTGTCCCCGCCTGCCTTCGGCTGCTGGAGGGGGCCCGCGGGCCGGCAGGGTGCCACAGGCAGAACGGCACCGGGGATGTTTCGGGACGGACAGTGTTAGGGGTTTTGTCCTGTGTGTTTTGTTTGCTGTGTGTTGCGGTAGGAGCAGCAGAAAGCGCTGAGTGCTGGGGCCGTTCCTCGCCCCGGGCTGCCGGCAGCGGGTCACCTGTGGCACTGCCGCGGGGCGAGCTGCTCTCGTTTCAGTGCAGGAGCAGGTGGCATTTTTGTTTGCTTCTGCCTTGTTGCATATTTAATTACTGCATGTTTTTAAAGTAATTTGACCAAAGATTTATGGAAAGAGTTGGCTCAGCGCATACCTCAAACAGTAAATCTTCTCAATCATCTGCCATTTGTTTGACAACTCTCCTTTTGACAGTGCAGTGATATTGCCGACATATTTCCAAGGCTTTGATTTGGAGTCCATGGCAGCTTAAGACTTGTTGCCTGCCTTTTGCATGAAAGTTCTCCATTTTTACTTAGCTTTTCCCCTTTTGTTATAGTACATAGTACTTGAAGAACATAAAACTTAAGGAAGTGCATGTCTCTTGAAGAATAATTCAGTTTGATAAATTTGTTCTATTCAAACAGTAAAGAATATTGAGGCAAAGCATGACTAGTAGAGATTCTCACATATTGTGAATGGAATGAAAGTTTCGTTTTCTTGCCTATTTTTTTAATACAGTTTCTTTGCAGTCCAAGAACACAGCAAATCTTCAGGAGGTGAAAGGGAGGAAATTTCTCCCAGGGGAGCTGGGAGCAGGCTTTGCAGGGTTAAAGGCTGCCTTGGTACAGGCACAAGGCTCACGGCTTTGATCGTGGCGTCCATCCCCTCCCCGAGCACAGGAGCTGACACTGCTGTGCCCTGTGTGTCTCTGCCTGTCCCCAGGACCCTGCTATGTGGCGCTGGGTGCAGCGGAGCAGCACCAGCCCAGAGATGCCGGCACTGCCCCGCTGTGTGCGGGCCGGGCCCGGGCCTCAGTGCAGGGCCTGGCTCAGTGTGTGCCCGGTGCTCAGTGTGTGCCCGGAGCTCAGTGTGGGCCCGGCCCCGTGCTCAGTGCGTGCCCGGAGCTCAGTGCAGGGCCCGGCGCGGGGCTCAATGCGTGCCCAGTGCTCAGTGTGTGCCCGGAGCTCAGTGCAGGGCCCGGCCCGGGGCTCAATGCGTGCCCAGTGCTCAGTGTGTGCCCGGAGCTCAGTGCGTGCCCGGAGCTCAGTGTGGGCCCGGCCCCGTGCTCAGTGCATGCCCGGAGCTCAGTGCAGGGCCCGGCGCGGGGCTCAATGCGTGCCCGGTGCTCAGTGTGGGCCCGGTGCTCAGAGTGTGCCCGGTGCTCAGTGTGTTATTAGCAGCTCTTTTCTGGTAATGCATCTGTGGAATTTGGTTTGTGTGACAAAATGTTTGATGTGGAACAGCTCTGGCTTTTAAGAAAAGATGTGAGATTGGAAAATATGAAAATAATTGCTTGAGAAATTATGAAATGCTGCTTAAGGCACTTGCTAATGTGTTTGTCTGAGGCACTAAATTAATACTTAAATAAGATCAGCATGGCTGTACAAAAATCAGATGTATGGTGTTTACTGACAGAAATTAATGGGTTTATTAGTGTTTGAAATAGTGTTATAATGCAGCATTTGTAGCCAAAGAGAAAGCAATCCGTGAGGCTGCTCACACCCTGACTGTGGGCATCCTATGGCAGTCGGGTTACACCGCACTGCTCACCCACCATGCTGTGCAGAAAGGCTGTTATTTCACAATGAAATAAAAACTAACGGGAGCAAAAGATGGAGTTGTGTTATGTCACCTGGTCATATCTCAGGGCATGGCTGTTGCTGTGAGGGACACTGAACATGCAGTTTCCAAGGGAAAGGTGGTACGGTTCTGCACAGCTCTGGAGCGGTGCTGCGCTGAGGTGAAGCCTGCAGGCTGTGCTGGTAGAGGCCGATGGGTTTTGGCAGTGGGGCCATTGCCAGGGACAGAAGCCAGTGACAAAGGCCCAGGAGCGTGTCATGCCTTCAGGAGCTGTGAGTGCTTGGAGGTTTGGACATGAGTGTTGAAATGCCTCAGACACACTCTCACTGCTCCAATACATTTAGCAATGTTTGCAGCATACAGACCCAAACCAGAACCCCCTGACACTGAGGAAGTGTTTCCACTTCGTTTTAGAGGGCTTTCCAAGTATCTATTGATCAGTGCTCCCTAACAGCACAGAAATAATGTGTCTAATTTAACTGGCCACATGGAAGAGTATAGAAAAAACATTAGTTATCCCTTGAAAGGCTTGGAACGTCGATAGGAGGACATAACATTAATGACTTTCCTATACACAAGCTTCAAAAATGGCTAAATGAGGAAGAAATTACAAATTTATTTTCCTATAATTTCAGGAGTTGTCTTGTTTTACTGCACCAGTAAAGCATTAAGCAATGAAATGTCAAACAAGGAGTATTTTCCTGATAATTTGTCTGACATGCAAAGTGTGTGAAACAAAGGGGGAAAAGGTAGAAATGTGGGGTTTAGTCATTTTGACAAATTTAGTGATTTTTGCTCATGAATTCTGGCTGAGACACTGCTGCCTCTGTCCAAACAGTTCCAGATATTGCTGTTTACTGAGTGGCTCACCATACAGGAGTAGCTTTGTGTCTCAGTTCTGGCCTTTATGCTGAACACAGATTGCCATATTGGCAATAATTCATTAATATAAATAAATGTAACAAAACAAAAGCAACTGATCCTCCAATTTTTTTTAATAAACAGGAAAACTACCAGTCTCCAGAGGTGGAGCTGCAGTTGGGAAGGGTTGTTATCTGTTCCCTTCTTTTAGCTGTGCATACCAAAAGTGTAAAGGAGTTTGGGATTGGTTCTATTCTATTCCAAGTTTTCCAGGCAAAAAAAATATGTTGGAGAAAAATGTAAAATCTGATTTCTGAATGAAGTAAAATCACCGTGAACGTTAGTTCTGGGAGTGATGGGCATTACTCCTGGATTACCCACAAAGCCTTCCCAGTTGGTGTGTCCTGTGCAGGGGTCCCTCCCTGGCAGAGGTGAAGGGGCCAAGTGCCCTTGGCTGGTGGGGAGGGCGGGTTTGCCCACAGGGTTTGGGTGTGCTTGTGCCACTGGCGGGCTCGGCGTCCTTCCAGTCAGACCGTTCAGGTTGTGCATCTTTCACCTCTTAGGTCTAGTGGAGAAGCACTCAAAGCACCCATCCTTACATTTGGAAAAGGCTCCCATCTCTCACAAGGAGGCTGGTTTTCTTGGCTGAAAGTTGTTGCTGTACCAGGGTTCTGAGACATCACATCCGTGTTATTTTTCCTCAAACTAGAAGTTTTCTCTTACACCTGCTTTTTAATAAGCATAGGAAAAATTGTGCTATAAGCAGGATTTGGCATCTGAAAAGTGGATTCCGTTTCTTCCAAATAACAAGGTCAGTAAAGGAGCAGAGTTTTATTTGGGGCAGGAAAGGGAATCAGCTTGTCCAAGTGGGAACAACAAATGATATAAATACTATGGAAGGTGGAAATCTGTGTCGTTAGGGCTGATCTTTAATGTCTGTGCAATAGCAGATGTGCCAGTGATGAGCCAGTCCTTGTCCCTGGAAGCAGGCTGGGACAGTATGTGCCTGTAGGTACAGCTCATGGTCGTGGAAGTTGTGGGAAATAGGGCTGCCTGTAGACTGGGCCAGAATTCATGTGGCTCTCATATTAAAATTCATAGTTGATGGTTTGACCACTTACAGTAGAGCAGTTTGGGGGGTTTGGACCATGAGTGAAGAATCACGTAAGGAAGGTAAGTCAGCATGGGTGGGTAATGTGTGAGAATGTTGGGAACAAAGTCCTAATGATCATTAAATGTATGTACCCTGGGGGGTAGAAGAAGACAAAGTAAATAATAACTTTAATCTAAAAAACCCAATCAAACTAAAACACACACAAATACCAAAATCTCACAACAAAACTCAAAACCCTCTAACTCATTTTGCAGGAATTTTTGTCTCTCTCAGCTAATTACAGTAATGGCTTACTAAACCTAGGCTCGGAAGGCTGCAGTCTTATATACCTTGCATTCCTGAAAAGGTCTCCAAAAAAGATGGAGTATTTCTGTACTGACTCATTTCTTTGTGAAACAGAGTGCAGATCTCTGCATTGGGATGCTTAGGCTGAACCAGAGCTTATCTGCTGCACACACTCTGGATCTCCACTCCTTAGGTGTGTCCTCTCTCCAGATTCACCCTCTAGGCAGGTGCAGGGACTCCTTTCTGATGGTACCTCCATTTAGCTTTTGGGCAGCAGTGGGAGAACACTTGCCTGTGGGCCAGAGACATCAGAGGTAAATGGGGAAGGAGGGGATAAAAATATAATTTGGAAGCTGCTGTTCTCTGTGGAAGTGCAAAACAACTTCTTTGCTATAAATTTGTATTGGCTGGTAATTTCTCCATGTAGACAAGGGTTATTCTTCTGCATATGGAAATGATTTTTTGATGGACAAAAAAAAAAAGTATCTCTAGGGTCCTGAAAGAGTGAGAAAAATCTGAGCTAAAAAATTGGAATACTTGGAAAATGCAAAGTTTAAAAAACTTAGATGAACCAATTCTAAACCAGGCTGTGAAACTGGAGACAATCACTTGGCAGTCATTTCTTTGGATTTCCAGCACACCACAGCTCTGCTTCATTTTTGTACCTTTAACTATAAGCCAACAAAACACCTCTTGGTCTTCTCCAGAGATGCAGCGGGTATTAACAGGCCAGTAAAATGCTGTGTGTCTGTACTGGCTGAGAGGGAAGGATGTGTTCCTTAACGAGGGTGGTAGAGTGGAGAAGTCTGAGGAGCATTATCCAAGGTGTGTCTGCATCAAAGCACATCCAGTGATGGATGTTTTTCCAGGGGCCTTGGGCATGTCCTCCTTTCTCAGCCCTTCTGCCAGGTGAGAGATACCAACTCACAAACTTGTTCCCAGCAAGGCTTCCAAATTGGCCCTGGGAGCACCAGGATCCTAGTACTAGTGTCAGCCAGGTTTTAGTGTTTGTTTTCTGATCTCCTAATACTAACATAAGAGTAAAATATTTCATTTTTCAGCCTGGATCCCCTTGGTTTCTGACTGACAGAGATCAACAAACCAAGAATTCTTACTGAGTTGGAAGATTTAATTGGGAAATTGGATGGCTTGCAGTGAAATCCAAGGACTGTTCCTTCTTAACAGTGTCACAAAAACACAGGTGACCGTCCACACATTTGGGTTATTTGTCAGTCATTGCAGTTCTCCACTTCTTGAATCTAGAAGGACTTCTTGACTGGAATTTAGCAGTGGGTATCAGTCCCTCTCCATACAGAAGAGGCGTATCAGGGACAGTGTGCTTGGGTGCTGTGCATGTCCCCGCGAGTCCGAGGAAGTCTCCTTACCCTGACTTTGCGGTGCTGCTGTCAGTAAGCCAGAAGCTGCTGGCTTTCAGTTAATGTCATTACATAAAGCTGCTCCTTTAATATGACCTTTAGCTCAGATACATAATTTGGAGAAATAGTCCTGCATTTACTTTTCAGTTAGTATTCTGGAACACACCCCAGGAGGATGACTGTCATTTATCACTCTTCCAAGCACAGGACTTCATGAAGGCAATTTTTTAAAGAGTGTGAGTTATTAATTATGCTGAGAAAGTACGTGTTCTTTGGAGCAGCCCATCTTGCAGAGACACATTTCTTCCTTGTCTCTGCTGCTTGTTTTCTAAGACACACTAAGAAGAAAGTGTGAGATTTCCTCATAAATGCTTCTTAGCGGTAGATGCTTTTCCCATTTTGGTATCCACCTGGTTTCAAGTGAGCTGTGCTTGAAACCCCAACGAACTGATTACTGCACTAAATAACAAGTAACAGCTATGTTACTGTATCACCAATGACTTCTTGGGGCTGGACATCACCATTTTGTTACAGAATCATTTGGGCTGTCCAGTTCATGCTTGGGTTTGAGTTGTGGTTCTGTGATCATGAGAGTACTTTGTCCAGACAGCATAGTCAGCCTGCAGCAATTACCTGTGCAGTGCATGCATGCCAAGGAAAGCTTGAGTCTTCCAAGCTCTGCCAGCCACAAGTCCCACAGGCCTGTTCTCATGCCAACACATCCCATCCCTGACCTCCACGTCACTGACTTGCGTACAGTAAAACCTGTAGTTAATGCTCTTCTCAGTATTTAGAAACACTCGTCCTTTTTCTGAAGTGCTGTGTTGGTGTTTGTGCAGCATCTGAGTCTCCGAGCCTGGAAGGGTGATGCTGTTGTGGAAGGGAGGTTTGGAGCCCCGAGACTGTGTGTATAAGGTGCCTCTGAAGCCGCTGTGTCGCAGTGGAGAGCAGGCAGACCCAGGCCAGAGCGCTCAGGGGTGGCTGTGGCTCCTGGAGCAGGGCAGGAGCTGTGGGAGCACCTGCCGGCTCTGTGGCTCTCCCCAGCCCTGCAGCGCCGATCGATGGAGCCACCAGAGCCCACCTCGTGCCACAGGGATCCTCCCTCCTGCTTCCCCTGTGTGCTACACCTCTTCCAGCCACCAGAACAATATTTTGAAATTTATGGAAAATTAATTATCGATTACAGATGTGCCCTGGTTCAAGAAGGTAAAAACGAATGGATGCATTTACGATGAGGGACGTAATCCGCTTTGTGAAACTGATTGTCTTCAGCTCTGCTTCTGCCCTCCCTCTCTTTCCCTTCTCTCTCATCCTGCCCCCTCCCCCTTCCCGTACACCGGGTAAGAGACAGGCCTGATAAAGTGGGAGAAGCAAGATTGGTTTTCTAAGGGCACCAGGCCCTTCATGACCAGGTAAATCATGGGCTGTCTGGAGCTGGGGCTGGGTGATGACCTGCTCCCTGTGCCGCGGCACTGCACCCCCCTGCGGGACGTGATGATGTGCACCCGTGCGGCTGCGGGGGGCTGCAGTGAAGGTGAAACTGTCATATCGATCTTTTTAGCACTAAAATATGAGCCACTTTACTCCACTCCCCGATGCTGTGATGTGAAAAATAATAACTCGGATCCAAATTAAAAATATTGATCCCTGGAAGGTGTTGAAAGTAAATAAACACCTACCGAAGTTTTCGGGTCAGCCAAGAAATGGTATTCAGCAATAAATGTGTCGGCATGTCAGAATCCAGGGTTCTTGATCTGTTTTTCCTTTCAAATTGATTTTTCATTACTTACTTCCTAAAAGTGTTGGAATTTGGTCCTCTACCGTTAAATCTCAGTGTTTGGGCAAATTATTTCTTTGGGGCTTATGAGGTGCTCCTAATCCACTCGGTCATTGATTGATTGATTTTTGACTCAATAAACTTGCATTACCCTTGCTTTATTTAAGGCTTCCATCATAATTTTTTGTACATTTAGGCTTGACTTTTTTATTTCCTTCTAACAGATGAGCTGACATTGGTCTATCAAACATGTGGGAAAACAATTGCCACAAGGTTAATTTTATTGCTAGCTCCATGCATTTTAAGTAGGTGCCAGGTATTTTCCACTCCAGGCTGATAAATTGCAGTTGAACCACTAAAGCATAAGAATGAACAGAAGCACTGTAGCAACAACAATAGAAACCCCATAGAAATGCATCACAGAGCATAAGCATTAAATGGATTATTTTTGCTTCATTGGTTTAACTTCATTTTACATCCGACCAGCAATAGGTATGCGGCAGTGTAATGAGCTCTCTAAGTAGGACTTGCTCAGGCCCTGGTGCTGCAGCATTGTGTACTCTGGGGGTGGAGGTATTTAGGTCTTCCTGGTTAGTGGAAAGGATAAAATACAGTCACTTGCATTTTCAAAAAGTCATTTTCTCTTTAAAAGCAGCCAGTTGAGTTTTAGATATCAAAATGTTCTCCTGAGCAGGTTTATTGATGTTGCTGTTCTCTGGCAGCTGTTGCAGCAACGGCAGAGCACCAGCTCAATGCTGAAACGTAGCGGGAGAGTTGCAGTGGGCATGGGAGGGGCCTCTTGCATGAACAGAGAGGAGTTTGCTCAGTGTTAAAGAACACCCTTAAGCCGTTGGGTCTGTCCTGCGGAGCCTTCACTGCACCCCAGCTGTCCCCGAGTCCCTGTTCACACCTTCATATGTTTCCATAGCCACAAGTTCCCATTTTGCAGCATTCCTTTCCTGGATCCGCATGCTGGATCATGTGTTTATTCTGTTTAATTCAAGGCAACATCATCAATTAAGAGGAATAAAACTGGATCTCTGTAAATTACTTGTTGGAGCTAATGGCAGTTTTGGTCATTGTCCACTTCCCTCCATAACTGCATTTCTTCATCCAGGTTATTCGTCAGATGTGGTTTGTGTGCAGGAGTTTGATTAAAATTCCTGGGGTTCATCCTCTTTGGGTTTTTTTTAAACCTGTATCTGTTTTTCTGGTATTCCTGTGACATGGCACATAAGTGTGCTTCCAGGGCCGTAAGACTTACACGTGGGAATCTGTAGGTACCACCAGCTCACAGGTGGGGTTCCCCATGTCCTGGGAAATCTGGCAGTGTGTTTCATGTCCTTTCAGATCACTTGTGAGGGCAAAGAGGGAAAAAAGAAATTTGATTTTTTACTAATATGAGTGTTGTAAATGCAGTTTGTAAACCTGATACTCTTTTCTTTGTGTGTGCTAAATAGCAAAGATCCTTTGTTTATTTTCAGGGACATTTTTTGACTGTGGGTTAATGGATATTCTTAGAGTTTGTTCATAAAAGATCCAGTTCAGTAATCAAAAAAAATTAGAAGGGAATAAGTCTTTAAGAGTGTAGGCCAAGGAACCAGTAAAAGAGCAAAAAACCACAGGTTTACATGCAGTGATGTAAAGATGGAAAGAAAGAATTCCTAACAGTCTTTAAATGTTGTCTCCCTCCTTCATAGCTTTGCAGTCATTGTCCTGTGGGCGTCTTTGACAGCTGGGTCTAACACAGCAGCACTAAAACTTTTGTCCTTTCCTATTTAGGAATATTTCCAAGTGGAAAAGCAATATTAGATTCTGATTTACTTTGGAAATTAAAGAGAGTACAGACCCACTATCTATTTGGGTATTTTCCTTTATTTTTAAAAATGCTTCTATTTCATTGGCAAAAAGGAGAACTTGGAACGTCGTTGTCGTCCTGACACCTGAAAATACCAGTGCCTGGGCTAAGACATCACATGGCAGGAGCATGCTCAGCTACTGCAGCACTGTGGCATTACTGTGGTCATGCCACAATGTCCTTAGCAACCTTCCCCGGGCTGTGATATTAAAAAAAAAAAGTCAGTAGCTGTTTAGGTCTTGCTGGTTGTGTTTAGTTTGTTGTTCTATGATAAGATCAGTGTTATGCCCAGATTGTCTTTTAATTCAATCACTTGTCACTGGACTTTGCTAAAGAGTACGAAAAATTTGTAACTGACAGGCTGGCAAAGGTTTGACCAAGTGTGCTGTGGTTGGACCATACATCAGGGCAAAAGACAAATATGATTGAGTGCTGTGTCACGGCACCACGTGTGGGAAACAAATATTCTGCACGAAATCTATAGGAGCAAACTGAAAATTTGTTAAGCTCCTAAAGAGTTTAAAGGCTTGTTAGCATTTCCTGACAGAAGCCCACTGAAGCAGTGAACAGAAAGAGCCAGAGTCACGATGGCTGATTTGGAATTCAGATCTGCAGTTCTGTTCAAGATCCTGCTCCGTACGGGCACTCGTGTCTTGTGCTGGGACTGGGACCAGGATGGCACCTGGGAGCCATCCAGGATGGCACCTGGGAGCCTCTTCATTCCATGGTTTGAGACCCCCTACGACTGAACAACTGCCATCTGTGTTTGGGGAATTAATCAAGTTCTTTTTTGTCAAAATGTAGAAAAGTCTTAGTAATTTCTTATAAAATGCTGCTGTCTTTTGTGTGTTTGGATGGGTTCTGCTGAAGTGGCTGAGCTCACAGTGTTTGGGTCTAACATTGCCATCTGCTGCCTCACCAAAAAGGGTTTATTTGGGTTTACTTTGCCCAGGATGGGTACCTGATGTGAACAGCTTCTTGTGGAGCTGCCAGCATAGGACAAAGACCCTCCGTGACCCAGATGAAGCCCCTCATTACTGCAGGTACTAAATGAAGCAAATATGCATAGGAGGAATGAAGATCAAGTTAGATTCATAATCTGTTAAAGCACTTGGTTTTCCTTCTCAGACGTTAATAAAGGCCTAGTAGAAAAAAAAATCAGCTCATACTAGATATAGTATTAAAAGAAAGAGTTGTTTTCAAATAGAACAGTGATGAGGATAAATAAATCTGATGGGCTCCCAGTAATGTCTGGTTTGTTTCTACTGACTTGTGTTATTTCTTTGAAAGCCTGCTAGTGCAATTTGAAAAGCAAAGTGAGGTTGAACACTTGTTCTATCTTCAACAGCAAAGTTCAATAATTCTGAATGAATCTGTCACCTGGGGAGAATTTTACCAATGCTGCCTTCGTTCTTTAGGCACTGAGATCAGTGGTGATTATTAAGCTTTGCAAAGCCAACATGGGTCAACATGTGCATGATAAATGGAGCTATTATTGTACATAGGGAAACAATTAATGTGTGGCTCCATAGGGTGGGATGTCCATTAACACGCCCTGCTAGTAATGCACGCCAGAAAAGCTGCAGTAGTGTGTGCCCAGGTTTTAGGTGAGGTACAAAGATAAATATTCTAATAGTCTATTTAGGCCCTAATTTGAAAGTTGTATTTTTCTTTATTTTCTTTCTTTCCTTCCAGCCAGCAGACAATGAACTCTGCTCTGAACAGTGGGGTTAGACAACTGTCCTCATCTGTACCCTTGGTGAAGCATGCTCCCTGCTCTGCCTTGTGGGAGGGGGCTGGATGCTTGAGGAGAAGTGCCTTGTTCAGTACTCTTAGCACATTACTCCTTTTTAATATATATTCTATGAATTCAACTAGCTAGCTGTGGAATCCTTGTGTGGACTCATGTCTGGATTAATTTTTTGTATGGCGTAACGGGAAATATTTCAAGCTGTCAGTGCAGATACTGCGTAATATTGTTAGGGGTGATAATTTCACTGTGGTATGAAAACAGTGTTACTTCATATTTCCTAATTTAATTTAAAAACACCCTCCAAAAGATGTATGCCTAATTTCCTCTTTCAAGTTTCCTGAAGAAGAGTAACCCTGCCCAACACATGCGTGCCTCCACACACTGGCAGCTGCCAGGTCTTTAGGCCTGTCACTGATGTGAGAAGAGAGAGGGTAAAGCAAAGTTTGAAGGAACTGGGGAATCCCAGAGTAGCAGTGGCCTCACTCATTTGGTGTGCTTTCTGGTCATTATTTAAAGATAGCAGTTTGGTTCTGTTTTGGTGCAGAAGCTTTATAATTTAAAGATTTCATTGTCAGAGCAAAAGGTAATTTACTCACATTAGTAGCATTCCTGTAGCCTCCCAGTTTTGAATCTGCAGCTCTTCCTGCAGGAGACAGATCTTTCTCATGACATCAAACAGCACTTGGGGGCTTGGGTTTGAGCTGTGCCACAACAGCACAGCTGTGTGCAAGGAGTGAGCAAGGGAACACCAAGCCTGCTGCAGCTCGACTTAATTTTCATTTCAGAACTCTGTGCTGGAGTTAATGAATTTAATTTAAAAACTTAAGCTTGTTTTTAAAGCTCAGTTCTTTCTTTCCATATTCTTCATTGCTGTGAAAAATTTTTAATAGTCTTTGGTTACTCTTTCAGGGTTCTTTGTTAGACAGTTCATCTAAGAAAATCTGTAGGTTGATAGATTTTCTGATTAAATACTTGAGACACAGTAAATGTTTTAATTGTCCTGAGATCCATTTTTCTTGAGTCTGTGGCAATGTGCACTCTGCTTTTTAGAAACACTGATTGATGAATTCTGCTGTAATTTAAAGTAAAAGTTAATAAGACAGGCCTACATGGATCTGATGCAAGTTATTAGACCTGTAAGGCACTTTAATATATGCCATTTATTATTCAAAGAAGTGAAAGCCAAAAATGTTTCATGTGCACTAATAAAAATTCAATATAATTATTTCAGAGAACTTCGGGAAATGCAAACGGTCAGATAAACGGAATTTATTAAACAATATCCAGTGACAGGAATGCTGATGGACCTCTCAGGCTGGTGGTACCTTTGCAGTAGGAGTGTGATGCTGTTGAAACTTCCTTTGCATAAGAGGTTTTTGGCTTTTTCTTACCAATGAGTTAAAACCATGACATTCAGTGTTTCATTTTTGCTCTCTGCTTCAAAATATAAAATGTTGATGGCTCAGTCAGTGTTGTGCCTAAAATGCTGTGGATTTCTGTATCCCGAGGTTAAAGAGAGCTCAGGTACCAGTAGCTTGACTGCACTTTCCACTGCTCAGGCCTGAAATCCAAACCCCCTCCTATGGCTATTTCTTAAAGTTTAGGGTTTTCTACAATTAAAATCTTCCTTTGAAATAATAAATGACTACATGCTGTCAAGGTAGGGTCTGGAAAGGCCAGCACGTAGAATGGGCTGAGATTTCATCTGAGTGTAGTTGAGTTTTATAGATCTATTTATGAGATCCAATACTGTAATGATGTAATTTTACTTGTCTAATAAATGTAGCTGTACAACGAAGGATAGCAAACATTTCCATTGTGACCAAAATCCTTTAAACTGCAGCCACTTTGATCTTAGAGCTCATGCTATTTAATAAATGCTGGCCATTCTTCTAACAATCACAATTATTTAAAGGGTTTTCAAAAGGGATAGAGCAAATCAAATAAAACAATTACTGTTGTATCTCATTCTGAAGTTAAGTGTATTTTTTATGTGAGTCTTGTTTAGTGTCTCCTCCCAGTTTTCATCCATTATCACAATAATTGAGTTTGTAGCTGGAATTAAATTTATCAAATTGTGTTATCCTCTTTTGAAATTGGATAGGTATCCTGGCAGTGGGAGCTAGAAGTTAATCTGCTTTGCTAAAGCCTCCAGTGGCACAGCGGCAACAGGATTGAGAAGGCTCAAACATTTTCCTGTCACCCTGGACACGATGTAATTTCTCCTCAATCCCTTGTGCAAATAATGACATTTGAATCGAGCATTAACAGGCTTAATTACTTTAAAATTGTCATTTTAATTTACACTGATATAGTATTGATCATACAAGCAGAGATTAAGCTGTTCAGTGGAGCAGATGATGGGGAATTAAACATTAAAGGGTCCTCGTGGGGCTGAGAGGCCGCCCAGAGAGTGCCAGGAGAGGAATGATATTTCTCTGTAATGAACTGGCGGCATGCAGGGACATGAATCTTTGGCCTACTGGAAAAAGGGAAATAATGGGGTTTGGGAAGCATTTGCAGGTTATTCATTCGCTGCCATGCACCAATTCTCCAGTGATTCATCCACCTCACCAACATTTATTTATCTAGCAAATTCAGGAGCTCTGACCTTTCTGCTAAGTACATTTAACATAAGACAGAGTGGAATATTTCAGGTGTAACTTTTTACAAATATTAGTTATTGTTTCTTATTTCTGACTAATATTAAACAGAGTTATTTAATCTGCCATCCATACTTGCACCCGTTTGTGTGACTCATGATGAGCAGACGGACTTCATAAAGAAATCCAGGTATTGTGGGACTCGATGAGGTCCTCAAAGTCCTTGACCTCATTTAGTTACAGTCTGATTTTCTTCTTTGGCAAACCTGAATTAAAGTTAATTTAAGGCAAGCTGACATGAGTTTACATGGGTGATTATACAGCATATAATAGTAAAAATGATGACTAATCCTTGTAAAATCTCCTAACAAAAAATGTCACCACTATGGTAGGGAGCATGTTTTAAAAGACCAGGCAGATATATATGCAGTATTTTAAGGCTAAAAATTTCATTTCAGTGATTTGGTTTTGTCTAATAATTTATTGAAATGTTGCTAGGAATCAAGTATTGCTGTTTTGACAATTTACAGTTTAAAAATTCAAAACTAAATGTGGGTACTAAATTGCACAAAATCGATTTTGTGGTTTTATACATGGCAGCATGGCAGCAAAGTTATTTTTTTCCCTGACCTGAGCTGGTAGGCTACTTTTCCTTATGCCTTACATTTTGTTTTTATCAGGGAAAACCAGAAGCAGTAGTGTAACTATACAGGATACCGTGTGAATCAGGTACTTGCAGTCATTGCAATTCAAAATCAAGAGTCTTCCTTCTGAAAATGGACATTTTTCTTACTTAAGAGAACAGCAGGGCCAGATCACCCCCATTGAGTCCAGGCGGTTTTTTGGTGGTGGTTTTTTTTTTGGTTTTTTTTTTGTTTGTTTGTTTGTTTTTTAATTTGGTAAATATGTAAATTCCCAAGGTTGCCCATTGAAGTCAATAGCATCTGTGCAATTGCACTTGTTAGTGTAGCTTCCTTAGGAGGTCATTTCTCTTGCCTGTAACCAAGGGACTGGTCCTTAAAAGTGAGGAGGGTGATGCAATGTAGGAAGTTAAATTTTCTTATGGCTTACATTTTTTTTGCTTTTACTGGAAAATGCTTTGAATAAAACTGTAATCTGTTGCTAGTCAGAAAAAGGCATGGCGTTAGGATTCTGAAACACATAGCAATGATATTTTGCTTGTTTTTTTTAAAAACAACTCCCTTTTGAAAACTAAGGACATTTTTATTTACCTATTTTTTTATCGGAAAGGATGTTTTGATTGGGATTTGGGGAAGATCTTTAGGTTTGGGGTTTTTTTTAATTACAGACTTAGGAACATACTTGGTTGCTGTGAGTTCTCGGTGGGTTTGGCTGTTTTTATAGGTTTAGTAGTTTTTGCTTTAAGATGTTGTTTTCCTTGAATCCTGCACTGCGTGTGAGGGGGGTGTGCAGGCACAGAGCTGCCCCAGCACGAGCAGCCAGGCGCCCGCTCCCTCCAGGGTGCCTGGCAAGAGCTCCTGCCTGGCATCTGTCTGTCTGTCTGCGTGTCCGAGTGTCCCTGTGTGTGCCTGTGTCCGAGTGTCCATATGTCCGTGTCCATGTCCCTGTGTCTGCGTGTCCGTGTGTCCATGTCCCTGTGTCTGTGTGTCCGCATGTCCGCATACCCCTGTGTCCAAGTGTCCTCATGTCCACATGTCCACATGTCCCTATGTCCTCATGTCCGTGTCCACGTGTCTATGGGTCTGAGTGTCCTTATGTCCATGTGTCCTGTGTTCCCATGTCTGCCTGTGCCCCTGTTCATGTGTCCGTGTGTCCATGTCCCTGTGTCTGTGTGTCCGCATGTCCGCATACCCCTGTGTCCAAGTGTCCTCATGTCCACATGTCCACATGTCCCTATGTCCTCATGTCCGTGTCCACATGTCCATGGGTCTGAGTGTCCTCATGTCCATGTGTCCTGTGTTCCCATGTCTGCCTGCGCCCATGTCCATGTGTCCGTGTGTCCCGTGTCCGTGTGTCCCGCGGAGCTGCCGGGCGCTCGGCGGAGCGGGTGCTCCCGTCCCGGAGGGAGCAGTCCACGTGCAGCTGTGTGCAGGCTAACGTATCGCTGCAGACACTGGTATAGACATCTGAAATACAATTAAATGGCAGGAATGCTCTATTTGTCTAAACAAGACAAAGCATGGAATGGGTTCATTTGACTTGAAACATGTAATTAGCATAACCCTTCTGGATGCTTGTTTTATCATTTGCAATATAGTAAATGATTGATTATTGTACAGTACCTTTTGAATGTCATTAACAGAATTGTTTTGTCCACTTGATTAATATGTTGCCTCAACCTCAGAATAATCAGATTAAACTAGGTTGCCTTGTTCCTTCTGACTTGGAACATTCCTATTTCCATGCACCATCTTCTCACAAAGGTCCCATGTAGATTGGTGCATTTTGTTAACTCCAATGTTTCAGGACATATCCACCTGGGAACCTCTTCTGATGTGTGGAATGGGTGTTGCTATAAAAATATATTTTATAAGTTAGCTAACTACTATCTTCTAAGTTCAGACAGTGGAGCGGGGATGGAATTGGGTGTTCTCATTATAGTTCCTGTAACAAATCAAACATCCCGTGTCCATAGATGTCTTTCACATCAAGGATCTCCAGTTTTGAATGTGTGAGCCATAAGACATTAATGGTTTATTTTTTGTCAAATTTTCTAAACCAAACCAAATTACACAAAAGCCTGAGCCTTGTTCTTTGTAATAGTCAGTATTACAGATTTTCAGTTGTGTGATAAATCACATTTGTGATCTGTAAACTGTTGGCTGCATTAAATTGCTAACATCCCAGCAGCTGAACAGCTTTTGCTGCAGTGATATTATCTGATCTCAAATTAAGGAATGTTTCTTTTCATTGAACACATGTATATTAGCATATTTAGATGTGAAGGTTGTTTAGCAGATCTTAGTCCTAAATCCAGAGGAAGTGGAAATGTTTGAGGACAGGGCCAGTTGGTACCCAGCAGAGGCCAGGCTGTGGCTCAGCCATGTGCCTTGGTGCTTGTGCTGGGAGAGCCTGCTGGGATCTCCTGAGCTGGGCAGAGGCCAGTGGGATGCAGAGCCTGACCCCAGGAGTGGCAGGCCTCCCTCTGGGTGGAAGTAGCACTGCATGCACAGTTTGTGCACACACATGTGTGCATGAGGAGACGTAAAAACATGTGAAGATTCAAAATGCCTTGACAACAAAATGTGAATGAAGCAAAAACTTGTGCTCCAGGATTAAGATTTAAGTTTCTGTCTATCTGGGTCAATGTTTGAGGTTACTAAGTGTTTGAGTCATTGAACTTTAAGACTGCATTCATCACAGCTTCCTAGACTAATATAAATTTCTTCCCATTAAGTCAATAAGCGTGGTTACATCAGACAGCAGTTCTGTCTAGAAACTAAGATTAATGTCCATCATAAAAGTGACATGAAGAGACAACTTCCTTGATTTATACAGACTATTTTTATCTTCTCAGTTTTAAAATAAAATTCAAGTTATTACTTCTATTTATATAGGGGTTTTCTTTCTCACTTCCACTATTACTGAAACATTCCTTTCAGATGGTGGCTGCTTCGTCATCCAGGTGTGAGCCTGTAGGACAAGAAGCCCTTCTTGTGGGTGTGCTAACAGCAAAACTGGCTGATACCATGCACTCCTTCAAAAGAGCTCTTTTTTTGTAGTTGGTTTTTTTTAGGCCTTTTAATTAATCTGTTTTCTGTAAGAAAGCATAATCCAGTTTAAGAAGTAGAAATTTGTTTCCATTCAGCTGTGCTCCAATCGATGTGTAAAGGCAGTAATCCCGGCAGTGCAGCAGCTCCTGAGCTCAGCTGTAATTCCAGGCTGGCTGAGCACGTGCCTCCCTCTTCAGGGTTGTCAGAGCTGTTGGCATCATCCTGAGCAGGAGCAGATCTGCAGTTAATGCCCTTGAAATCTGTAATAAAGTCAGGCCTCAGCTGCAGGTTTGGAGGGTTCCAGCCCGCATCACCAGAGCTCCCTTTTATCAGCTTCCATGTGATCAAGAAGCACGTTACAGAGCCGTGAGCTTTTTTTGTACCGTGGACTTCTTGTTATTGATGGATCAGCTTCACGAAGTTTGTTACAATGCTCTGCTGTTCTTGACATGCTTAAATTTTCTTTACCCTTTTCTAGCTCAAAGCTATAAAACAATGTTAATACGGTGATACTAGCAAGGCCAAAAACAGCCATGCAAAAACCTTGAGCATGGCACTGGTGACCGGACTAGTAAATGAAGTAATCTTAACTCACTTTTCATATGGTCTATAGAGCCCTTTGGTTTTGTTTTTCTTTTTGAATTTATTTTTTAGAAGTCAGGAGTGCACATTGAAATGCTGCCTTTGTAAGCTGGGCCCCCACCTGAAGCTGGTAAAGCCTTTGGGCACAGTTGTATTGTTCCTAGTTCAACACCTTGAATTCACTGGTGGCAGTTCAACAGCTGAAGTTCATCTGAGACTTCCAAGGGTAAAGCATTAATGGAAATGGTGAATTACACTTTCAAGCAAAATATGGCAAACATTTCTAGCAGGTTCTTCCTAAACTGTTAATGATGTTTCATTTGTGAAATGAGCTTCTGCAGCAGGGAGAGTGGCATCCTTACAAGTTCCCCACTTCGAAGCTGGATTTCTGCTTCAGGATAAATCTGAGCTGGCATGCCAGGGCAGCTGGCAGATATAGGCTCTTCCATCCTAGTGCCCTGTTCATCTCCAGGCTCTCAGCAGGACAAGCAGATCAGGAAGAGTGATCCAGCTTTTGCTTTCTGCTCACTGTTCCTGTGATGTCTGTTGTACAGGGGCAGCCTCACAAATTGAGTTCCATGCACATTACAAGTGTCCTACCTGCAGCCACAAAATCACTGGAGCTTCTTTTCCTAGCATGATGTAGTTATTTTGGGGATTTCCAAAGTGAGAAGATGCCTTTGCTGGGGGCCCAGCCTTTGCTTGTTCCTGCTTCTCACAGCTGGTGCTCTGGGACTTGTCAGACCTCCCCACAGTGGAACAAGGAGGGGGCAGTGGAAACAGGTCATAGCAAGCCTTTCATTCAGACTTCGTAGGATGTTGAGGCAAAAGAGCATTAAGGAGTCCTGTTTGATGTATTAGGTGTGAGTCAGTGACAATTTGTTTGGTTTTGAGCAATTTGGTTGGATTGCCAGAATTTTCAGAGAATCATGTTCTTGTCTGCCATCAGAGCTGTGGAACCTGCCTGTCTACAGCAAACTTCAAGGGAGTGTGCAAAATGCCTTCTAATTGTAATTTGTCAAGAATGAGTTCCTTTAAAATATTACTGTCTTAAAGCATTACACCACATAAACTGGGTATTTGTTCAAGTTGAGATGCAGGCACAGCTGGTTTGGGGTGCACAAGGCATGTCAGCTTTGCCTTGAGCTTTAAATCCAGGCTCTGCCCTGCCCAGGAGTTTGCAGTGGTGGTCCCAGCAGTTCCTCTAATGCTAAAAATCACAGCCCAGACAAAGTACTTATGAATGTACAAAATGTACGGTACTATTGAAATTTTAAAAATCAATTAAAGCTTTTTTGTAATTGCCCACAGACATTGCATGCTCTGGTTGAATGGCAGTAGGTAATTTGTAAACTGGTTAGGTTCATTGTTGGCCATCTCTTAGAATTGATTGTCCTTTAATTAACTTATCTCTATCATGCATGTAATGTGATTCCCAATAAAAATTACAGAATTTTAATTGAAATTGAAAAGTTCTGAAAGGTAGAAATATAAATAATATATATTATATATGTACATACTCCAACTGGCATGGACATTCTGAAGAGACTTTAATAACAAGGCAGGTTTTCCATGTGATTTAATTACCAATAGACTTAAGTGAGTATTTAGATTAGAATAGTATAATCTGGTTTATTTAATAAAGAAAGGCTTTACATCTTTATGTCCTTATTGATTTGCCAATACCATTTAATGAGTGTCAGTTCACAAAAGTTGCATTAGTTGAAATACATCTTTGGGTTTGGTCCATGTAGCTTTATTTTGGAAATGCAGCCACTTGAAGAAAATGCTGAGCATAATTTAAAGTTAATAAAATAAAATATTGCTCTGAAGTGTACATAAAGAAATGCAAAATGGCAGCATGCATTCAATTATTCTGCATAATCCAGTTATTCTGTATAATTCCAGGAAAATTAATTTTTTGTCAGTAATCCTGGTGCTTTCTTATGTTTGCTAAACTAAACATGTTGCACGTGTTCATTTATGCTTTTTAGTTTGCATACATTGAAATTTTTTTCAAGATTCTTCGTAACTTGGTTTTCAGTATTTTTACTGAACTGTGACAGAGTAAGCTTGAATTGTTCTACTATTGGTGCTTTGGTTTATGTTGCTATTCCTTTATGGAATCAGTGCAGTGACTGGTACAAAGAGCACAAGGGCTTAAAATATCTAATCACATAAATCACATTGCTCTTCATTTCAGTGAAGTGAAGCCTGTTGGGAAATACCAGGTTTGGCTCCTTGTTAGCAATAATAACAATTTTTTAAAGCACGTAATCTGCATGTTTGTCTGTAGCTGAACTGGCAGCATACAGAGCAGGGCAGTGCAGTCACTGCACTGGGTCAGTTTTGTTTGCTCACTCGGTCCAGTGACGTCTACAAGGTTTAACACAAACTCTCTGTATTAACAGCACCAAGTAAAAGACAAAGAAAAGCTGGGAAAAATACTTTGATTTTTACTGTCAAATATTTTGTATTAAATTGGGAAAAGTTAGTAGAGATTGCTTTTCAAATATGGGCAATTCTCACTGTATTTGTCACTCAGTATGTAATGATGGTGATACAAGTAGGCACTGAAAGCCTGAGGTTTTGGTAGTGTTTTGGTGGTGTTTGATAGTGTTTGGGTGGTGTTTGGTAGTGTTTTGGTGGGTTTTGGTGGTGTTTGGTAGTTTTTTTGGTAGTTTTTTGGTGGTGTTTGGTGGTGTTTGATAGTGTTTGGTGGTGTTTGATAGTGTTTGGTGGTGTTTGGTGGTGTTTTCAGAGGTTTCAGACTTCTGCATGTTGCACAGAAGGCTGAGAAGGCAGGTGTGGGGAGGGTGTTCCCAAGGGGTTACAAGCACACCCCCTGGCATGCCCTGTGCTGGGGCACTCCAGGTTTCCCCTGTGCATGTCATGTCCCTGTGCCACTGTCCCCAGCTTGAGTCCTCAGGAGCAGTGGGCAGGAGCTGTGGGTGCTGTGCACAACTGAGCCAGCACGACTGAGCCTGGCTGGAGCTGCAGCTGGAGCTGGCCCTGAGTGGGCTGTGCAGGGACAGCCTCTGGCGTGGCTGTGCCACCAGGGACAGCCTCTGGCGTGGCTGTGCCACCAGGGACAGCCTCTGGCGTGGCTGTGCCACCAGGGACAGCCTGCTGGCGTGGCTGTGCCACCAGGGACAGCCTCTGGCGTGGCTGTGCCACCAGGGACAGCCTCTGGCGTGGCTGTGCCACCAGGGACAGCTGCTGGCATGGCTGTGTCACCAGGGACAGCCTCTGGCGTGGCTGTGCCACCAGGGACAGCTGCTGGCATGGCTGTGTCACCAGGGACAGCCTCTGGCGTGGCTGTGCCACCAGGGACAGCTGCTGGCGTGGCTGTGTCACCAGGGACAGCTGCTGGCGTGGCTGTGTCACCAGGGCCACACAGCCAGAGCCGGCTCGGGCTCAGCCCTGGAGCAGAGCCAGCAGAGCCTCCCAGCTCCAGCACTGTCACCTGGGCAGTGCCAGGTGGGATCACAGAACCCACAACAGTCTGTGTTGGCAAGGGCTGTCCAGTTCCAGCCCCCTGCCACAGGCAGGCTAGTGCAGGCTGCCCAGAGCAAGGACTGAGGTGAGAAAGACTGATTCTGCAAGGACATCAGCCTTGGAAAGCACCTTTGTTCTGGATATGGAAAAGAGTGTACTGAAGAAGCAGGACTTTGTGCAGGGCAGTGTGCTGAGGGTTCTACTTGACCTCATGGTTGAGTAGAATAATAACCATTGTGAAATCCTAAACCACACACTGCTACAAACCATGTACAAAAGTAGTAGAGAGAGTAGAAAAAATAGTAACCTTGTGGTTATTTTTTCTCACATGTTATGTAGGCTCTGTGCTGGGCTCTGGCTTTGGTTCATGATGGTCAGTGCTGTCACCAGCAGCGTTCCTGGACAGCAAGCTTGCTGCTGTAGGCACTGGATTTGCAGCTGTGTTTACACTTCTGGCTGTGTGGCTGCCCAGGACTGTTGCAGAAGTACCAGGTCAGGCTAGCTAAGCCAAAAGCACCAGAGGGGTACAGCTGAAATTATTAATAATCCCAGCTTCTCCAGCAGATTGCCATAGCATTGTGTTTTCCTTCTTCATCTGTGCAAGAACGAGAAACGATGATTTCAGTGTCCTCAAGGTTGATGCCCTTGCAAGAAGCTCTTCTGTTACTCAAATCTCTGACCCTCTTTTGAGGCTGCCTTGTTCCTCTGCAGTTCATCTTTGTTATGTTAATTTTAAAATTTAACAGGTTTATTAATCCTGCAGAATTTATTATAGTCAAACATGAGATATTATTAAGTTGCTATTGTACAGAGCATTTACCTTTGCTGTTGGAATTACTTGTCCTCTGCATTGGCAGACACAGAAACATTCATTTTGTTTCCTAATTAGGAGAGCTGCAATCAGGAACCATGACAGGGTTCAGCTCCTCGGTGTACAGCATGCCAGGTTCCATAGTGCAGGCTTTATAAAATTCTCTTTAATTCAAGAACAGAATATCATTAACTTTGTAAGTGAATGAATACAATGGACAAGCAATTTAATTAACTTCTAACATTGGATGTTGGACAGGAGACAAAATGAAATTATGCACATATTTCTTATGCAGGCAGTCAACCTTGAAAGGGGCTTGATTGTGATGGGTCAGACAAGGGGACAGCTTTGTCCAATTATTTGATGTTTAGTCCTAGAATATGAAATTTGAAATTTGGTACTTTGTAAATCAATCATCTCTTGTTTTGAAGCAGCTACAAAGGTTCTCTGAGATACAAAACAACCACCAGTGACTGTGACACGCTAAATACAACCTTTTACCACATGGTACTTTCCTATTTGTGGATGACCTGTATAATGCTAAATGAAATGGGCATTAATGCCTCCTCATCAAATTGAATTTGTCATCTTGAGTGTATTTTGTAAGAACATATCAATGAAATACTGTATTGATTTAAAGTTTTCAAAATTAAAATTATTTAGCATCAGCTCAATGTAGTAGGAGTCACACAGCTTACCAGTTTTCCCCAAAATAATGTGCCTTTTTTTTACTAGAAGAAAACTGTGGTGAAGTGTTGAACATGCATCCGTCAGTCTTTTCATCTGCTCAGAATCCATGCAGGCTGGGTCCCAGTTGCCACTGCTGAGGGCACACCCTGTCAGTGTGGCAGTGCCAGCACTGTCCCCTGCACAGCAGGATGGGCTTTTACTGATGCTGCTCTTCCTGCCAGCTGGCCCTGGCTGCAAAAATAAATGTGAAACAGCAGGTACAGTACAGATGAAAAATAACATTCTGCTCTTGCATATTACCTTCTGCAACCTGAGATTCAGGCTCTGTTTGTTGAAATTCAAGCAGTGTTGCCACTATCCACATGATAAATCTGGATCTTTGGATAATTTTTTGAGCTTGTCAAGAATTTTTAACTTTCTGGGGAATAGTTTTGGTTCTCCATAAGATTCAGTACTGAAATAACCATGAGCATTTACCTGGGTATTTTTTGGGGAGATCATATGCTTATCCTCTGCTGTGCTCACAGTTAGAAATTAGACTTTCTTTCTATCCCTTCTCATCCTGAGGAGCTGGTGAATATTCTGAGCATGGCAGGGGGTTTGGCGCTGGCTTTGAAGCCCTCAGGGCATCCTCAGCAGAGGTTCTGTCTCCCTGAGCACTCTCAGCCCTGGCTGGAGTGGCCGCATGCAGAGCACGGCCCCGGCTGCAGCTCTGATCCTGTATTCCTGCAGCCTCCCTCCTGCTCTGGGGCACAGCCAAGCTGGGAGCCTCTTATCCTGATTGGGGCCTCCAGAGTGCTTGAGTAATAGAAATATTAAATAACACCGTGATTAATGACTTTGTGAAGGCTCGACTTTGCCTTCAGGAATATTGATAAGTGGTGCTTTTTATAAGTGCTCAGCACACATACACTTCCTTTAGCTTGGGTTGGTTCCTTGGGCTGGCACTAATCTCGGTTTTCAGAAAAGAACCTCTGTCTGATATTTTTTTAATTTAATTGATTTGTAATCAAAGTATTAAATCTTTTTGTGAAATATGTCAGTATCAAAAGTGACATTAAATATTCTTTGTCCATGCATTAGATTGCATATAGGTTATTCATTTACTCACTGGACATGTTTATATAAAGCTCAGAGGTTTTGTATGTTAATTTTTCTCTTCTTAAATTAACTGGTCTCAAATAATGTTTTAAAATTGAATATGACTTTTTATTTGCTGTAACTAAATTATTAAGAGAAGGTAATAGAGGTGGGTTATGTTAGCTGAAGATCCCTCATTTTTCTGAGAATAGGACAATTAAAACTCCTGGGGCTAAGTTTTTGTTCCAGAAAACGTGCCATGCTGGTTGCTGTTAGCAGAGACCTCTCTGAGGTATCTGTAATGACCAGGACTGCAAGCAAGTTCTTTTTTATGTTGATCTCTTGATTAAGCATTTAAATGATTTGCCAGTCTGTGGTGTAGACAAGTCTCAACATTGAATTAAATCTAAATGGATAAACCCATCTGAATACACCAAGTACAAGATATAAGGCTGTGTACAAACACTTACGGATCATTTCTTTCCTCAGCTACATTTAATTTGACTATTATAAAAGCAAAACAAAAAGAATTAGAATTTTTTTTTCATTATTTGTATTTTTTTAGTGGTAAATTTGTAGTGATTATCCCTCTTGCTGGTTCCACTGTTATTGGCCTCACACTTGCAAGGGCTGCTCTGAAGAAAAGAAGGAAGAGTGAGGAGGCAGTGCTAGATGTTGCAGGTATGTCTGCTGATGCTCATCAGCTGCACAGCAAAGATTGTGGCATTCAAATGAGTCAAGGATGTCTGGAAACCACAGTGAGTGTTCTGGCAGCTCACTGAAGCTGGGAACATGGGCAGTGAGAGATGATTCCCCTGGCACAGAGCAGTCTCAGGTGGAACTTCCAGCCTCATTGCAGATGTACGGCTGGAAGAGTCAGTCTGAAAAATGGGCAGATTCATGAAATAAATGGATTACAAATAAATTAGAATTTTTTTAAGGCAGAAGAACTTCTAAAGACAAAACCAGTATGTGGAAATTATTTTAGAAATGCAGAAGGATATTTGGAGGGATGGATCTGGTACAATTGTAGTCAAGAAATTCCCAGGATTTAGGGACTCCTAGAGCTGGACACCCTTTTTATCCCTACCAGCTGCATGTGCTGCTTCCAGAATCTAATACTCCAGCAAAATTGTCTTAACTAGGAAGTGGGCACTGGAGACACTGCTAAAATACAGCTATAGGTGGCTTCTTCACAGCATGGGTATTACAAATAAAATATATGTATTATTTATTTATGGACATTTATGTTTTGATTGTGATGCATAATACTGGCTTAGGTTTTATGGAGTAAGAGAATCTGCAGTGCCAGTCCTGCCACTGGTTTTAGTCCTTCTGAGTGGACAGTTCCATTTGGTTTAATGGAAATATCACATGTAACTGAACAGGTGTTTTGAATACAGACCAAGGTCTGTTTTGAGAGTTTTTGAAGTTTGTCAGTGAGTATTTGGAGCCCACTCACACTGACACTTTATTAAAGGTGTAATGATTCAAAGGCTGTTGAAATGCAGCTGATAGCTGTGTTTGCAGTGCAGAGCTGCAGGAGTGGGGTGTAATTGTTTGGCATGGTTGGATCGGGCTCCGTCTGTCTGCGCTTCAGGTGGAGCAGGGCTGTTCAGGCAGCCTCAATGGCACTTTAATTGTATGTGCTTTAGCTGATAACTCTAATTCAGGAAATGATAAATTGCTGGACACCTAATTTGTTTGCAAATAAGAAGTGATAGAGTATTTTATAATGACTTGATCAGTGTACCCAGCCTGGTTTTTTAACCTTGAATGGGTATTAGACGGTTGGTGTTAATTTTGCTGTAGTGGATTGAGTGTGCACAGAACCACAGGCAAAAACTGCACCAACTGCAAAAACTCCCTCGTGTCTACTTCCATCATTCACTGTTCAGGTGTGCTGGATCCAGACTGTACTGCAGCCTGCCCTTCCTTTGTTTTTGGGAAAGTGGCAGTTGCATCAAAACTGACATTTTATGGCAAACTAAGGGCAGGTGTTTTTACAAAGTGTTTCCAAACTGCCACAGAAATCCAAGATAGCCATGGCTTGTTTCCGAGCAGAATTTTGGAGCTGTTTTGCTGTGGCTGTACCTATGTCAGGGTACCTGCAGACCAGGTGCCCCATCAGCTGAGGCCATGCTCAGGTGCCCTCCAGTCCCTGGGAAGCAGGATCTGGCCTGGGGCAGGAGAGCACCCACAGCCCAGCCAGGGCAAGCAGCCCCTGGGCACGGGCAGCCGTCGTGCTGGTCCAGGCCCCCACTTTCTCCCATTCCAGGATTTTCTGTTTGAGGTCTCTGAAACGTCACTGTGACATGAATGAGCCCAGACTGGGAGTCTCCGTGGCAGCTCCAGGGTGACATTGCTGTCAGCCTGTCTGGGGTGGCAGCCACCACCAGTGCTGGGCTGGCCCTGAGTGAGAGGTGGCCGCTCACAGACTCCATCTCGCTAATGGGAAACTAATGCCTGCTCTTGATGTTCGGGTTTATAAACATGTGAAATACTTTTTTAATTGTTGGTAGCAAAGCAGGCACACAATCAATAGAGTCAGGCGTGCCAAACTCACTGTTGACATTCAGCAGAGCCAAAAAGGCTGGTAGGAGATAAGGGCTTCCTGTCAGCAGTGCTCGCGCTAATTCATATTCAGACATTGTCATGTGCCATGATAAATGAATTCCTTGAACTATATTGATATAGCAGGTTAAACATTGAAAAAGTTGGGCTGAACTTTGACTTTAAATATTCATTAAAGCTAATTATGGATTTTATGACTACATGAATTACAGTTTCTGTGTCATCATTGGCAATTTATTTTAAATATATTTAAAGCAATCTTTATATATTAACTGTCACATTTAGTGAGGTAATGCAGTAAATGTTTACTCTGTACAGTAATTAAACTTTTATTCGTCTATTTCCTTTTTGCATTAAATATCCACAGTTGAAATTGTAGACTTTAAAAAGAAATTATGCCAATTAAATGTTTGAAAAACCCTATAGCTATTAAAATCTTCACATTTTTGTGGCAAAATTCCTGTGTAATTAAAGGAATAGCGCTTTTAATAGTGCTGGATGTGTAATCCATCAGAACCAATTGTTTCTCTTGCCATCAGCACTAGTTTTCCCTGATGAGTCTTTCTGTATGGATTAATGAAAGAAATCTCTAATACCATAATGAGTATCATTCTGGCGCCTAATTAAAAGCAGTGAATGTTCAACTTCAGTGTGCTAACAGGGAGAAGATGCCTGTTTTTTTCTCCGTAATACTTTTCTGGGGACATGTGAAGCTCTTCTAATGATTGTGCTCACCTTAGATTCAGTGTGCTCTCTGTGTCTCCAGCTGCAGTACAGGTGTGCACACAGGTGTGGTAGGAATGGTCAGGTACTTCTGTCAGCCCGGAAAAAGCATTTTGTTAACAGCAGCATTGCTGAAGATAAAATGCCTGGCCTTTCCCTGAGTCTAGAGCGTTTCCATAAGGGCCATTCTCACAAAAGCCAGGATGTGTTTGCCTGTGTACTCTGCAGTTAGTGACCATGATATCGAAAGAGGTCCTGGGAGTTTACAAAGGAAAATTTCCCTGCTGTGCCTACAGGATCTTGGGTGCTGGTCTGACTGATTTTAGGGGTGTTAAAGCCAAGCTGTTGGTTATAGTGAACAGGGGACAGCAGAAGAATCAGTTTTACTGTCTTGTGTGTTTCTTAAGAACTTGGCCAAGCTACAAGTGAGTATTCATGACTGTGCCACCTGACTTTCTGTTTTGGAGCTGAGTTACTGGCAGTGAATGTGTGGTACTTCCTCGGGGCCACGGGTGTTGCTCTGAAGTGCCCATGTACTTCTGGGCGTTTCTGGGCACCTCAGACTCTGGTGAAGTCCTTTCTGTCTTGTCAGCTCCTGACTTTATTAGTCAGGTATAAATCAAGGATTCATAGAATCATGGTTTGGGTTGGAAGGGATCCTAAATCCCACCCAATGCCACCCCAGCCATGGCAGGGACACCTTCCCCTGTCCCGGGTGCTCCCAGCCCCAGTGTCCAGCCTGGCCTTGGGCACTGCCAGGGATCCAGGGGCAGCCTCAGCTGCTCTGGGCACCCTGTGCCAGGGCCTGCCCACCCTGCCAGGGAACAATTCCTTCCCAGTTCACCAGGCTGATCAGTCCTGGCAATAACATGTGCTGTCCCTGTATCCCTGAGGCCAGCAGGCTGGGCTGGTCTGGAAGCTTCTGGTGGTACTGAGTGCAATGACCTTGATATGGTTACAGACCCAGGGCCTGCCAGGTTGGCCTGATGAGTTGGGGACTTTCTGATCCCAGCCTAACTGTGAGCCATCCATTCATTGCTCTGCCCTAAGGCTGCTGAAGTAGAATTCATGACTGGTCTGTGTTTGCAGACTGCTTGGCAAATCAAGCAGAGAAGCCTGTGGCTGCTGCCTGCACTTCGTTCCAGTGAGCCCTCTGGTGAGCAGAGCGGGTGCCAGCCCCTGGGCAAGCCTTGGGGCTGCAGTGCTCTGTTCAGGTGACAGGTGCTGGGCTGTGTCTGAGCCCTGAGCTCAGGAACTGGGCTGCGCTGGGTGCTGGGGATGAGAGCCTGCAGGCTGCTTGCTCAGGGGCCATGCAGCACTGGGGGCACAGCTGCAGAAGGTGCTTCGTCCCTGAATCAACCTCAGTGGCCCCTGGTGAGATGGTCCAGGTTTCTGCCCGAGAGGGGCTGTCGAGGACAGGGCTGCACTGTACCTGGGTCTGCTGTGTGCTGGGTGCAGCCTCGGGCCTCCCTGTAACTGAGGAGGGGAGGGACAGTGCCCAGCATGGCCACTGAGCTTCCATTTCAGTACACCCAGTTACTGGTGGTGTGGAATTTCTGCTAACAGCAGAAGCCATCCATCTCAGCAGCCTTTCAAACAGAACAAATAATGGCTTTCTTTCCTTATGTTTGAGATATTTAAAAGTTAAGATGTTTGGGTGGTTTATAATCTGTAATGTGTTCCTGTGTTGTATCACTTAGATATTTTATGTGCTGCTGGTGCTGTATGTACCAGTTCTGCTTTTTCCAAAGGATACTGAAATTGTAAATAAGAAAATAAAGCAAAGTTCTTCAACTTTAAATTAATCTCATTTAACTTTATTGTTAAACTGACATTTTATGAGAAATAAATTGAATTAACATAATCGCCTCAACAAAAGGGCCTAGGCAGTAGGCCCTGGAAGGTGTTTTTAATATATTTCATTGTGTTAGGGCACAGAATTGTAAGTGCACTCCATCATTTTTGCCAGTTTACGTTTATGTACCTAAGCCTGATTAAGTCTATAATAATGCGGAAAATAGTGATAGCTGTAATTTCCATTCCAATATAGTTTTGATTCTTTTTAGTAGAGTGTTTGGAATTGTACAGTCCAAGCCAGTCTGAATGTTAGTGGTATCAGCTCCTGAAACTTTGGACAGAGTTACTTCATCACTGTGCACCAGTAGTTGATACTCAGTGCCACACGTGTAGACTATCAAACTGAACTTCTGCTGCATGTCTTAAAAATCAGTTTTTTAAAAATGAGATTAAAACTGTACAAAGTCAAGCAATGAACAAATTGTGACACTCAGAAATGAAGTTGTAGCTTAAGCATGAATGGCAGTGCTGTTTTTAATAGAGTTATGACACCCTAAGTGAAACGGGTTTAGAGCATCTGTTTTTTTCTTGGTTTACTTGTCATGCTACATAGGGAAGCTTTGGAGTTCACAGTCCCGTCACCTAGATTTAAATGGTCACCTGGTTTTAGTATTATTTGTACCTGAATTGAATCGGTCACTATTTCAAATTACTTTCTTTTACTCAGTCATAAATTTCCTTCTCAGCTGAGGCATGGGGAATTCCAATGAAAATGAAGGGAAAAGTTTATCACGAGAGTGGTCAGATCCAGGAGCAGTAGCTCAGAAGGGAAGGCCGGAACTCTCCACCTCAGAAGAGTTCTGAGTCTCCTGGACAGTGCCCTGAGCAACCACAGGACAGGGGTGGGACAGGGCTTGCACTGGAGACCTCAGAGGTCCCTTCACAGCATGGTTCTGCTGTCCTGCTTTGTGGGGAAAAAGGAAAAGCTCACTTAAAAACATCACTTAGATGTTACAGGTAGGCTGGATTGCCATGTGTTACTGACATAGCCTAGGATTTCCCATTCCAGGATCCTGTTTTCATTTGCTTCTAAATTTTTCAGACAGGATGCATTTGGGATGATACTTCCCAGATGCTTGCCAAGGCTCCTTTCTTTTTCTTCTGAAGGCCATGTAAGAAAAATTTATCCTTATACTGAGTTCTTAAAGAGTATTATTATATAGCAAATGTTACCTTTATATGTGTCAGATTTTGCCCTACGCATTGAAGAAAGAGATGGGCCAGATGGGAATATCAGGTGGCAGTGTTTTTGTCTTGTACCAGGATTTATTTTCTCCTGGCAAGGTGTTCTTGTTGCAGCACACTTAACCTTGAGTCCTTCCCAGAGATGTCTCCTGTAGTTCCTTGTTCACTCCTCTATGTTATAAAAAAGAAACCCAAAGGCCTGAAGGAATCCGCCTGGGTCACAGGGATGTGTACTCATCAATTAAACATGTGGCACTGCTTTCTGTTGGAGGGACTAATATGTCAAGGGGATGGGCAGCACCTCATGTTTGTGCTTTTGACAAATCAGCAAATGTCTGATCTCTGGATGGGCAGCATCTCATAAATAATGCAGCAGTCACCGGACCAAGCACTGCTGTGCTGGGAGGGGCTTTGTTGTTGGAGAGGAAAAAACGCAATGAAACTAAATCATCCTTTTTGGTTAACGTGTTGCTTCTTTTATTCTTCTTTATGAGAGTTTATCCAGTAACAGGCTGGGGTTTTTTCAGTTTCTTTTGGGTGCATCACATGTATCAAAAGGCTCATGAAGTTGTCATTTTAATTTTTTTTTGTTGTTCTGGTTTTTTTTAAATATTCCAGCATAAAATCTATTTGCCCTGGTTTTGGGGTTTTTTTTTCCCTTACTTGATTTTCATTTGCTCTCTTCTAATATGTCATTTTCCTCTCATTAACTGGAGAAAAGCAGTAAATGACAGGTCTGTGGAGAAGACACAAGCTCGCAGTCCCTGTGTGTCACCATGGCAAAGCTCCCATGGCACCAGGGAGGGACTGTGAGCCCCACGGGAGGGCAGCCCTGGAGGGGCATGGGAGAAGGGGCACGTGGAGAGGGGCCTGGTGCAGGAAGGCAAAGGGGGCTGTCCCTGGTGAGGAACTGTTTAACTTTCAGGGTAGGGAAAACCACGTCAGGCTGTGTTGAGAGGTCGTGGAGCCTCTTCTGCAGAGGCTTTAGATGCAAGTTAGAAAACTTCAAAATTGCCCTTGTTTCCTGTACCACATGCTCTAGAAGCTTTGGTTCTGCTTTGAAAGTGAAGAAGAAATGGCCAGGTTTTTATAACAGAATTGAGGGTCTGTTTTGGGGGCTCAGAAAGGCATTTGTCTGTGTCACCTATCACATCCATCCCTTTGGTGCTTCAGTGTGCACCTGGCAGTGCCCTTATCATGGTCAGTCAGCTGCTAGAGGTCATCTTTATAATGACTGATGAGATCTCAGAGAAGCAACAAAAGAAATTACAATTTTTATAGATCTTAGAAAATGTAAACTTTGGTTTATTTATTAGTATTTAATTTCTTGAGTTTAGGGTTTTCTGTGATAGTAAAGCCTGATGCTCTTTCAAGTTTTGTTGCATATTTTTATGTACATATTTTTATAATTCCATGTTTTATTGGGTTTTTTTTACAGGCTCTAGGAAGTTTTTACTTTCTTCATGAATCTTTGAAAAACATCTACCAGTTTGATTTTAAAGGTAAGCAAAAGAATTAAATGTTTTAATGGTTAGTTGGCTTTATACATCAAGGCAGCTTTTCCATCCTCTTTTCTGATGGTAGTATCTGGCAGTGTTTCTGTGTTATGCAGGCTCCTGTAAGATGCAGGCAGGTCCCTTGGTGACAGGTGTTGCTTTTCTTACCTTTTATAGACCTTTTAGAAGAAGTCAGTGGACCGGCCACAGGCTGCAAGCCAGAGCATTAATCATTCCCATGCACCTTTAGGTCCATAGTGATCCCTGAGGATTTCAGAAGAACTCTGAATGGCCACAAGGCTCTTCCATGTAGATCAGATACAGGAGCAAGACCTTAACTGTCCAACAGTGATGGCCATTTTGCAAAGCAGCTGAGGTAGATTTATGGCTTAAATTACTTGGGAGCAGAGCAGGTCAGTAGGAGGGTGGCACTGTTTAACCCACAATGATCCTTCAGGTTGGAGGTCTTGCTGTGTCTCACAAGTTTGAAAGTAATGCTGGGCAATATATGTTAAATATTTGAAATATCAGAGAAAATTACTGAATGCTTCCTGAGGTGAATATGGAAAAGATTATATAAAATTTATGTTATTTCAGTTGAGAACTGTATCTATTTAGTACAAAAATATCCTGAGCTTCATTTAGCTTACTGAGTCATTTAGCTGAGTCACATTAATACTATGTCTGGCATCCCATTAATATGAGACACTGTTGCAATGGTAGTGACTATGGACTGAACTAATTGTCATCATTATATAGATTAATTATTTTGTTCTCAGCAGATTCTCTCTGCTCACATAATGGAGGGTATAGGATCTTCCTGCCCTGAAATATTTGAACAGTAGTTCTGTGTATGTACAATTCAAGACTTAGCCTACATAAGTCCTCCTGTTACCACTGGTTTCAGTGCTGAAGGAACATTTTCGCTGTAATATCCCAGACAGAGTGATTTTATTTCTGACAAGCCATATGGGAGCTCTCCACAGCAGAGAGGGCTGGCACTCCTGAGAGCTCATACGTGGGCTCTGTCCCTGGGAAGAGCACTTCTGCAGGTGCTCAGGACTGGGGTGCACCTGGGGGGGGAGGCTGGGGGCTCCCGGGCGGTCCCCAGGCCCTGGGTGGGACAGTTTGCTGTCCTCTGTGGGGCTGCTTGTTCATTCTGCCATGCAAATGGCTTTGTGTGCCAGTGATTTGGGAGCTGTTTCAGCAGCCCTCATCTCCATCCCATCAGCACCAGAGGAGCAGCAGCAGTTTCGCCCCAGCCTCCACCTGAGGGTCCCTCCCAGTGGTCACAGACGGGAGGTGTCCTGCTCCTGACAGGGAAATGACAGCTGCTTTAGGAAAAGAAGAGCTTTCTGCATGTATTAGTCCTTTGTGGCAGCTTACTTGCTACTGTACAGCTTTTAAAGAAAGCGTAAGAATTTTTTAAAAGTGAGAAAAGGGAAGAAAAATGTAGAGAGGAAAACAGTTCATAGAAAAACAATAAACAGATGCTTGTTTCAGAAAAGAAATGCTTTAAATGGTCACTGCTTTGTTTTGCATGGCAAAACCATAGCAGAGCCAGCTTGCCAATGTGAACCATGCTCTAAAGATGGGTTTGGCCCAAACATCATTTAGAAGGAAAAAACTCTTAATAAAAATCAAGGAAATGGGTGGATGGGTGTTGTAAGTCACACGCTGTTCTTGTCAGAGCAGAATCCATCTCCCAGCATAGGGTTTGTAAAATATGACCCCAAAGGCTCCCATCTTTCAGGAGAAATGTAAAACTTGCCTCTTCTCTCATGACTATTGACGTTTTCACAGTGTATTAAGCTCTTAAATCAGAAGAAAAATCCAGATGGATACAAACATTCTCTGCACAAAAATCATTATGAAATTCTGGTTCTACTCAAAAGTGTGCAAAAAATAGATGTTTATACACAGTTCAGTATTCCTGGAACATCACTGTTGCTTTTCAAAATTCACTGCGCAGTTGGATATGACTGAATACAGACTGGAAAAAAAAGATTGTCGCTGTTTTTCAGATCTCAGGAAGACATATCTCCATTTTGAAAAAGGAACAGTTTTCTCCCACAACCTCACATATTACATGCTGTAGTGTAGATCTGTTGAGCTGCTTTCACAGTGGTCAGAGGCCCAAAATTTGCTTACAGTGCCAAGCTGTCTGTTCTGAAGGGATGTCCTCTAAGAGAGGGGCTTTAGGCCAGTTCCAGTTGACCCCTTGTATTTACAGAACGAATCTTGTTCTCAGGTGTGAAGTCAGCAATGGAGTGGAGCTGGTGTTAGTTGCAGCCAGGCTGTGTTGCCCCTGTGTGCTCTGCTCTGCAGTCCTGTCACAACGAGCCTCTGGCTCACACGGGGGATGCAGAGGTGTCAGTGAAGTTCTCCCAGCAGATGCCTTCAGCCCTTGCAGTTCTGCCAAGTCTTTTCTGTAACTAAAAAGGCATCAGGATCTCTTTGCTGACACTGTTAAACTTGCTGGAAGAGGCACATCCATCCACAGTCTACTTAGAATGATGCCAGATCAGTTTATCAGGGTATTTGTTCAGTCGTCCCATGGGAGCCAGGCCTCAGAGGAGTTGGCACATAAAGAATGATACCTTTTTTTTTCCCAAAGACATAGGGCATTACAGTAAATGCTTCCTCAGATATCCTGTAGGACTGAACAGTTTAGGAGTCTTGATAATACTTGGGAGTTTTGCTCTTACACATTCCCAGTTGAAACTGAATCCAGTTGAGTAGGTCCAGGATAATGGCAGCTGAACATTAGCTGCCTGAGCTCCTGTGCCAGAGGAGTTAAACTAAGTCAGCTTCTCGCCTTAGATAGGCCATTGGTCTCATCAGGTGAGAAACCAAGTATAAAGTGGATGAAGAAGGAGAACCTCTTATTCATGAGTTGAGTAGATCCATAGGAGTCTGTGTTGTTTCTGTCTGTGATGAAATTGTTCATTCGAGACTTTGGAAAGTGATGTGCATCACCACCGAGTCTCTTGTATTAGTCCAACACCCATTTCAGCTGTAAAAATCCATGCCTCATGTGCTGATGGCCAGAAGGGGTTGATCTGATGGAGCCTGGGGGCTGCAGGGTCTCAGAGCAGCTGAGGTGGGATTTGGCTGCAAGGGTGTACAGAGACCAGGCTCACGATGAGAGCTCCAACACTTCATAAGGCTCTGGATAGCAGAAATGACAATATCATAACTGTGCAACTTCAAGGTGTCTGATGAAAACAGGGGTGTTTATTTTCCCCCAGAACAGTTCAGTGCTGCACATTTGTTACAAGATCCTGTTGATTAACCAGCTGTTTTGCCAATGCTGCTGCTTTGCCAATAAGTGTGAGAAGATGCTCATAATGTTGAAGTCATGTGTGTTAATTTTGGTTTATCTCTCTTCCTAGCTAAGAAGTATAAAAAGGTTACTGGGAAAGAAATCTACTCTGACACTTTAGAAAGCACACCCATGCTGGAAAAAGAGAAGTTTCCACAGGATTATTTCCCTGAGGTATGTACAGAACTGTGAAGCATTCCCAAATACTAGGTTTGATTCTGATTTCCTCTGACTACTGTTGAGCAGCTCCTCTCAGTGATAAGGGCAGAATGGAATCTTGGAATTTTGTCTGTCTGTTTTCTTGACACCTGTAATATATGTTTTAAGTCATGGCATGATGTACCAAAATGCAGTAAGAGACCCTTGTGAAGGGTGAGGGCAGTGATGAAGAGACTGATTTGTACTGTAAGGCCCAGGCAGTGTGGCAGTGTGGCAGTGTGGCAGTGTGCCATGGCAGGGCTGTCTCAGGAGCTCCGTGCCTCTGGATTCTGCCAGCCCGGCCGGCACAGGGAGCTCACCCTGCTGCCAGGGACACCCGACCTAAACACACACTGACTCTGTCCTCCGAGGCTGCCCTCCCTCTCCCTTTTGCACTTGTTCTCAGAACAACTGCGGGTGCTGCACGTTTGAGATTGCTGGTCTTGTCAAAACCAGTAACACAAGCAGAGCTGAGGGGTTTCTGGCACTGCACCTGAAAGTGTAGACTCTCTTCTTTGATGTTTTCTTTAATTTTCTCAATTTTTATTTCTTAAGAACATCTAGAACATGGGTGTTTAATGGTTAATGTTATCCTCAAACCAAGTGAATAAATTTGTTGAACTGCTGTAACATTTGTGGATCAAACAGGCATGTCAGTACTTCAATAAAAGGAAGAACTAAATAAACTCTTAAAATTAATTTAGAATTTGTAAATATACACACTTATAGATGTGTATATTTACAAATATACACATCTATAAGTGTGTATATTTGTAAATATACACATCTATATAAGACAGTGCTTGTGTGCTTGGCAGAGCATTGCATAAATAGTTACGGGATTGATAGGATGAAGGTTGTTATTTTTCTTGACTTTGATACTAAATTATTTAATTTTATATCTCAGTACTGGAAGGAAAAGTGCCTTTGACATAATTTTGCAATGCATTCATTTCCTATGAATAAACATGTCAGAGAGTTTGAAGCTAAGTGTTAGACCACTCTGAGGGAGCTGGAGCCATTGCTCAGGTGTTTGTTTTCCCCTCCATGGCAGTGAGCTGTGGCAGTGCCTGGCAGTGCTGTAGCCCAGCAGCTGAGTGCTGCCAGCGTGCCTCACAGCACCAGGACAAGCTGTGCCTTGCTCATTGGCACCCAGGGAGAGCTATTTCCTCCTTTATTTACTTCACTGCTGTCGCTTCGTTGTGATGCTGGCAAAGCTGTAAGTTGTTCAGCATTGTTTATTACCCCTCTTGCATCAACAATTCTTCAGTCTCTTGGGGCAGTGGTTGAGCCTTAGGGCTCTCCCACACGGTTTCGTGGAGCAGGAATGGTGCTGGTTCCTTGTGGGTGCTCAGGGATCAGGTGTTCATTAGCAGCTGCAGCTCCTCCTCAATACACCCTCCTGTGTTGCTTTTGGGATGGGACCAGGGGGTCTGTGGGGACTGTTGATTAACCAGCTGTTTTGCCAATGCTTTGCCGAGGAACAGCCTTTGGAGGCTGTGACAGCCTCTTACTGCTCCCATTGCTTCCAGTGCCCTAAACAGCTGTTCTAAGCAGAAACCTCTGTGTGTTGGTGGTCAGGGATAGTGTTTACCTGGAGGAGGAACAGACAGGAAAAGAGAAAATCTGCAAACATATGCAATTAAGTAATTGCATATGTTTGCAGATATGAAGCACCTTGAAAGTTCAGTTCAGTTCCTGCCCCCAGTCCAATTCCTGGGAATGCTGTTGCAGCCAGACCCCTGGAGCAGGCTGGGGCCGTGCTGTTGCAGAGCTTTGCACAGAAGGAGAGGAAAGGGGCACGGGCTCTGCAGGTCTGCAGTGATGGCAGTAACAGCAGCATCTGTGCTGCAGCTCTGGACCTTGTGTGCTCACCTAGCCTGCCCCCTGGCATGTGCCAACCCAGGACATTTTCATGTGACTTGAAAAGTTAGAAAGTAATTGCAATGATTTTTAGACCATGCTGTTTTTCTTTGGAACTGGAGACCAAAAAGTGTGTCAAACACACAGACACAGCAAGAGCTAAAAACAGCAGGGAGATTAGTTTTGGTTCTCAGATGCGTGTTTCTATATGTAAAGCTAAAATTAATCTTGCTATTACATTTTCTCTGTAGACAAATGTTAGTAATAGCAATTAAAAGGCCACAAAATAGTGTGTATTTTGGAAATTTGGGTTTACCCAGCAGAAGGCACGAGAAGCATATTTACCCAAACATTGCATTGACATGCTCTTATGTGTTTTAGCCCGACCTTTCATATCACATCTGCAATTTTTTGTGTGAGAAATGGTTTAAGACTGATTTCTTTTTATTGCAGCTGTTTAAGGATGATCTAAAAGTAATTACAGTGATTGAGGCATAATGCAATTCAAAATAATTACAGCCCACTGCATATAAAACTAACAAAACTTTCTGCTTTGATTTATGGGTCCTCTTGGCAAGGCATAAACCTCAAATGATGCCTCTGGGAGCAACACTCTAGATAATGTTAGGCCATTTTAAAAAAAGCAGATTTGTGTAGTCTATCAGGCCTGAGTAATTTTTTTTTCTCATAGTGAGAAATTGGTTGTTATCATAGATCACAGATACTGCTCAAAGCTCTTATGAAAGATGAATTAATTTCACTAATGCTTTAATGCAAACCTTTCATGGAGGAGGCTGTATGGTGATAACCTTACTGCGGTCTCTCCTTTCTCAATTATGATTTATGTTGTCTTTTAGTAGATGAAACTGCCTGTATTCACAATCCATCTGCTGCCTAAAGGAATCCTATTAACAGAGGATCTGAGAAGAGACTTAATAATATAAGGTGAAAGATGTGGTATCCCCTTTCTGGGACATGAAGTAGGATTTTTTTTCCCCTATTTTAAAATGTAGATCACTCTCTGAGAGCATAAGATGACCTATGTCATCTCCACCTGGTTTTATGCTGGTTTACAGATGGTATAGCAGCTAGTGACTGTTTGTTAAAGTAAAAATAAAGATTGTTGCTTTGAAATCTGCAATAAAAAGCAAATTTCTCTTTCCTCCTTTGCAAGCTATAACTCTTGTTTACATTCTGTTTCCAAAACTTTCTGCATTCCAAATTCTTCATTTAGAAATACTAAAGCACATGCATGATCCAAAAGTCCATGAGGCATGTTGTTCAGCTGCAGTGTGTACCCAAGGCTGAGGATGACTCTCCATATCAGAGCTGTTGAGCTCCAGCTCCTAGGCTGCATTAGGAGGCCTGAAGCCTGCTAACTTTTGCATTTCTAATGTTAAATAGACAAGTTATTGATGAGTGAATTATTCACAGAAGTTAAAGGAATGAAGTGTGTTCCAGTTATGAGTAGCTAAAGGTAGTTTGCAGGTTGGGGTATTGCCAGTTGCACAATGAAACAAGTGTTATCCTGCAGTACAGAGGCACAGGTGTCCCTGCTTTATTCAGCCTCAGCTGTGTCACCTTTTCCGCTGTGAGCTGAAGCTCCTCCCTGCTCTCCTGGCTTCTCCCTGGGCCAGCTAAAAGTCCCAAACCCTCCTGGCTCTGTCCACTACTTGCTGCTTTTTGGCAATGACTCAGTCTGGAGTATTATGGAGCTGCTGGCTTCAAGTAGTTGCTGAAGCAACTGGTCTAAGGGAAGAAAGGCAGTATTTTGAGGTAGGAACTACATTCTGTATTGTTTTCATGACAAGTTGCCATAATACATCTCTGCTTCCTGTCCAGTGAAACCCTGAGCAGGGAGATGAGGGCTCCTGTGTAGGGCCCTGAGAAGCAGGAGTTCTCACCAGGGCAAGGCAGCCTTGTCAGTGCTGGGTGTTGCTCAGTACCTTGGTTGCTCTTGCTGCCAGTATCTGGCTGATTCCTGTTTCAGGTTTCCCTCTGAGCTGTGGTGTTCCTTTAAGAAGCTGCAATTACACTGCAGTCATCACCACTTTAATATGTCTTTCCTTCATGCCCTGCTTTGTATGGTTGAATAAACCCTTTCTGGGTCACTATTTAATTTGATATGGTCCCCCTCAGTAAAATGATGGAGAAAAGATGAATTAAGGCTCTGTGCTGGTCATTATCAATCATGGTTTGTGTGCATTACTTATTGCTCACAGTGCTTTTTGACATTAGCCCTCTCTAACCTCTCTCTTCATGTTAATGCTGTCTGGAGGTCCTTTCCCCTGATGTAGCAGGGGTTATTTATGTAGGTGGTGGTTCTGGGGGGTTTTAAAAGGTCAGCACAATCTCTTCAGGGACTCTATTCACAAAGGAAAAGCTGGCAGAATGTAACTACCAGTTTTCAAATTGTGATTTTAAAAACTGTATGTTTTGGTGGGACTTGTGCTAGTGAGGTGTCAGAGCTCCAGCTGTGGGGCTGGAGCAGAGCTGTGGCAGGACACAGCAGAGAGCCTGTCTGTGCCCCAGGACAGGGAGGGGACAGGCCCACAGGAGCAGAGCTGTGGCAGGACACAGCAGAGAGCCTGTCTGTGCCCCAGGACAGGGAGGGGACAGGCCCACAGGACGGCCCACATGAGCTGCTGCAGGCATGACAACAGCAAGAGAGCCTGTCTGTGCCCCAGGACAGGAGGGACAGGCCCACAGGAGCAGCTATGGCAGGACACAGCAAGGCCTGCCTGTCCCCAGGATAGGGAGGGGACAGCCCACAGAGCAAGCAGAGCACATGCAGAGACCTCCTGTGCCCCAGACAGTGAGTGACAGGCCCACAGGAGCAGAGCTGTGGCAGGACACAGCAGAGAGCCTGTCTGTGCCCCAGGACAGGGAGGGGACAAGCCCACAGGAGCAGAGCTGTGGCAGGACACAGCAGAGAGCCTGCCTGTGCCCCAGGACAGGGAGGGGACGGCCCACAGGAGCAGAGCTGTGGCAGGACACAGCAAGATCCTGTCTGGCCCCAGGAGAGCAAGGGACAGCCCACAGAGCAGAGCTGTGTCTGACAGTCAAGAGCCTGCCTGTGCCCCAGACAGGGAGGACAGGACAGAGCGGCTTCCACCAGCTAGGCCCGGGCCCCACAGGAGCAGAGCTGTGGCAGGACACAGCAGAGAGCCTGTCTGTGCCCCAGGACAGGGAGGGGACAGGCCCACAGGACAGCTGCCCTTGGGCTGTGCAGGAGCGGGATGAGGGCAGCAGTTGCAGCTAGGGAAAATCTGATTTAATCTGGAAAAAGCTTTCACCATGAGGTTAAACAGCAGCAGATGGGCCCAGTCAGGTGTTGGAGTGGCTGTTCCTGGAGGTGCTCAAAACCCAGCTGAGTGTGACTCTAAGCAAGATGATTTGGTTGGGCCGGTTGTGGTGTTGCATCTTTGAAGTACCTTTGCCATTTTGCCAGAGAGGAAAATAGCAAATGAGAAATGGCAGCCTGATTGAAAACGTTGTCTTGGACCATATCATAGGCTTGGACTACTTGATTTTAATTTCTGTTTAGTTTTTTTTAAGAAGTAAATGACAAAGCTCCCTTTTTAAATCAAGATTAAATTCGAGCCAATTTTTAATGCTTTTAGCATTTAATTTTTTTCATTGATTTCTTTCTGAATAAGTGTTGACATCTCTACTTGTAACTGTGCCCTCATGAGCATCACAGAGGAGACCTTACTGTATTGTGGGATTTGTAATCCAGCTGTGGATCCTGATAGGAAGGGTTAGGGTGTTTGCTTTCCAGCCAACCATCCCCTGAGTGCTTGCTGGACCTGCAGAAGAGGCTAATTTTTCACTCTTTAAAAATTTTTGCAATAAAGTAGATTGTTATTTGGAATATAATTATTATGTTGTTGTGTCTGGTTGGTCTTGGCTGCAGTCACTGTGCTGGTGCCTAAGGAGAAGGGGAGGGAGATGGGCCCCTTTTCACTGGGGAGTGGTCAGAAGATGCAGACTAGGTTGGACAGGGTTGGAGCAACACTGTTTGCTGGAAGGTGTCCCTGACACAGCAGGGAAGCTGGAACAAGGTGAAGGTCCCTCGCAACCCAAGCCAGTCTGTGATTCTGTGATTCATTTTAAGTCAGCCTGGTTTGGTTTGTTGAGCCCCTTCACTATCTCAGCAGAGTTGAGAACTGAGGACTGTCTGTTTTTAGAGAGAGTAAATACACCTGGCCAGTGCCTCAGGAGAGGTTTGGGGGAGTGGTACCTCTGACTGGGGATGCTCTGCTGGGACTGGCAATTTATTCACAGTAAGGAATCACAGTCTTTAGCTACAAAATCATTGGCATCATTATTTAGGCCTGTGTGGTGCAATATTCATTCCCAGAGCAGATTAGCCCAGACACATCTGCATTGTTAACAAGGAATAGAGAGGATGCAGAATCATGTATTTTTATGGGAGGCCGTGGATTGTGGCAGTGGCTCGGAAGTGGTGCTGAAAAACCCCTTCTTGTGTGTGAGTGACATGTATGGGCCTGGGCTGAATTGTGGCTGTCTCACCCATGGTGTGGCTGTGATGAATGGAATCTTTTACCACTATTTAAATTCTTACCTTTTATAGAAATATTGTGTGGCTTGGCTCAGCAAGAGAAATAGCTTTCTAGCAGATCTCATTCATTTTAATTTGATGTAAATCTCTGATGACATTTTACAGTTCAGGTAAAATTACAAAGAAAACATTTGTGCAAAGGCAATAAGAATTTGCTGGTTTAAGCTAAGCAAAAATATAACTGGAAAGCTTTCTTATTTGGTTATCTTTCATTGGTAAACAACTGCCAGGGCTTTTATTAATTTTAGACATAAGTTGGTAACTGCTGCAGGATCAAAATATAATTCCAGGATTTATAAACGACACAATATCTGTTTTAAAGGTACCTCAGTTTGTGTACAGTGCTTCTTGGTTACAATGTATGGATGAGCTCAGCTTCATTTTGTTCTTTGTGTCAGTACATTTCACTTTCACAGTCTTCTTTACCTAAGGTGATTGGTTCTTATTCACTTCTTTTTCAGTGCAAGTGGTCCAGAAAAGGTTTCATTCGAACAAGGTGGTGTATTACTGATTGGTAAGTTGCACTTAAAGTTGTTTCTGATTACGTTTGTTTTATGTTTGTTTGTTAATGACAATTTCAAGCAGGTATTTTCATGTGTAGCTTGGTCTGTTGATAGAGCAGGTAGGTGCCACACCTGCCTCGTTGTCTGTGGAACACGGCGTGCTCAGGAGAGTGTGGCGGTGCAGGAGCAGATGTGGCGTTGGTGTGAGCCCGGGCAGTCAGAGCAGGCTCTGGGTCAGGGACACTCAGTGCCCCTGGGCAGGGCACGGATGTCAGGCACAGTGTGGAGCTGACACTCTCCCCCTGCTGCTGCCACCACTCCTCCTGCTGCTGGGGCTTGGCAGCATCTCACCTGGCTGTGTGCAGCCCTCACCTCTGGGGCTCTGCTAAAAGAGCATGTTCTATGGGCACTCCTTCAGATTTCTACAAGCCTACATGGAAATCTGGCCTTGCTTTTTTACCATGTACTCACAGCTTTGGTCTCTACTGCTTCTTATATTGTAGTCATGTACATGTACATGAACATTCAACACTTTTCCCTTCCTCATGTGGTTGTTTCACATCTTACAGTTGAAAGCTTGATTTTGAAATCTCATGAATGTTCACATAGGCTGACTTCTGAGTACTGAACAGTGTTCTGGCTTTGTTGGCATGTTTATTTAATTAGGCACCTTGTGAAAACAGAAAAGGTACCAGGTTTATTCCTTTTATGGGCTTCTGACCCAGAAATTGGGCAGGCAGTTGTGTGATGGTGTAGCTTCATGTTAATTTTTCCAGATCCATATGCATGGGGTCTGATTCCAGCACTAGATAATTGCAGAAGTGGGTGTTAACATAAGATGCTAATCTGGACTTTGCTCTTGCATCATGACTTCTCTAGGTTCTGTCTCTTCTGTCCTCTGGGATTTCCTGCTGAAAAAGCAGCATGAATTTATTTTTAGGCCTTTCCAAGAAAAAAAGGTTCTTCAGAGACAGATTTAAATGTAATGTTTTCTTGTGGGGGAGAGTCCTTGGCTGTAGGGGATGTTTGGGTGTGTTGGGCTGTGAGGATGAGGAACCTCACAGCTTCTCCTAGTTTGTAATTAGCTGAGCCATGGTGATAGTTCTGTCTGGAGTAATTTGCAATTATGATCCATGTGATCTAACAAGGTCTCTGATGTTTCTAATGGGAAATTGAAGGGGCACGTTACTATGTACAGTTTCTGAAGAATGAAAGTGAAATACTATGGGAAATGCAGAGGGTTATAAAATACACCTAAGGAGGTCTGAGTGCATAATGTGACTTTTCAGGATGTGATGAGTGTTTGCACTCAGTCTCTGTGCAGATGAACAAAGTTCTGCCATAGTCATGAAAACCAATTCCATAAATCATGACTTTTGATCAGTGCATTTCTACAGTCTAATAGGTCAATAAAAATAGAGCCCAGGCACTTATTGTTGGTACTTCTGTGAGAGACCTTGAAGGGAACTGTTCATTTTCCCTACCTAGGAACACATTGTTACAGAATGTATCTCATGCTAAAAAAAAGGGAACTCCCAAAAAACCAGAAAAGTGACCTTAACAGACTTCAGTGAATGGTCCTTTTTCTTCTCCTGTGATCAGTGGTCTGCCCCAGTTGAATTTCTCTGTGAATCCAGATTTTTCAAATTCATTATTCTTCATTAACTTACCCTTAGTGTGGAAAAAGAACTAGAGAATCCTGGGGCACTCATGAGTTTTCACATTATGCAAAAATGAAAGAGAACTACATAATTCATGCACTTTCATTTTGTGGGTTTTTTCTAGTATCTTGACTATAAGCTAAAGGTGTTTGTTTCTATTCAAATAGCTCTCAGTGTTTTAGCAGGTGCAGGATAGTGCACAGAATGCATTACAGTCTTAAATATAGTTTACATATGTAGTTCATATTTGCTAGTGAGAATGGAGTAGGGAATGTGCTTACAGCATTTAGGTGGGCACCAAGCTTGGGGATGTTTGCAGGTGTATCAGTGGTCAGAATCAGCAGCCAGAGTCATTTTGGTATTCTCGAGGAAGTAGAATCAAAAGATGACAGGGAAATGCAGAGCATTGCACTGCAAGAGGAGAATTTAAAAGCAACAGTACTATTTTGGGAATAACTGACTCATTACCCCTGTTGTAGAAAAGGATCAAGGGAGAAGGAATTGAATATGGATCATTATTATCTTACTGAGATGTGTTAATAGGTAGGGGCTGTGAAGGACACGAAGGGAGAAGGCATGGTAATTATTTGAGTGCTGCCAAGGCCTGTGATAGAGTGTTCTGTTTGGCTTTGAGTGCTGTGCTCTAGGGAAGCTGGAAAGAGGACAGCAGAGTCAGGAATGGTGGAAGGGTTTGGCTGGAGGTGAGAAACTTGGACTGACTGCAGCAGGGAAACTGGTTGCTGTCAGCCCTGCAGAAGGGGCAGAAATCAGTTTAATTTGCAGGAAAATAGGTAATATGGTGAAAATCTGAGTTTAAGGACAAGGAAGTTGCAGGTGGAAAGTCCTTGGTCAGTAATTTAAGAGCAAGCATGTTTTAGACACCTGGGGGTGGGTTAGAGATAGCTTTTTTTGGGTGAGCTGGTGATGTGGGACCCTCCCTGTCCTACAGGGATTCTTTCTGTTTGTCCTTCAGACAGACAGGATGGATATCTCAAGCTGTCATGTTTAGTAGTTCTGTGATCATTATCTCTTCATAAGAAGGTTCGTGGGACTGCTCTCAATCACTGTGGGTTCACTGGACAGGATATGCTGCTCCCTGAAGCCAGAGATTTTCACCAGGATCTCTGGCAGAGCCCTTTGTGCTGCATGACCTGTGTGTCTGACTGTGCTTTTGCTGTTCTCACTGCCCTTATTGCTGTGTCCAGGTCCATTCCCAGCTCTGCCATGATCTGGGAAACCTCCCTGAGCCCAGCTTGGGGTTTCTGCTTGGTGTCAGTCTCAGCCAGAGCCTGTCCATGTGCTCCCTGGCAGGCTCAGGGGGCCCCCCTGGCCTAAACAAACCTGTGGCTCTGTGGCCTGCCAGGCATGGGCTGAGAGAAGCAGCAGGTGTCCTCTTCCCAGCTGGACGTGGTGTGTGTATTGACTGCTGCTGTCTCAGCATTCTCTGCACCGGACAGATAAGGAGTCACAGTGGTGTGATTTAGTCCTTAATGACAGTAACATTCTCCTCTCAGTAGCTGTTCGTGTTGTTTATTGCAGAGCCACAGTTCTGCTTGACACTTATCTGCAGCTTTGAAACTGGAAGTTGTTTGTTTACACATTTAATTTTATTTTAAAAATATTTTAGTGAAAGGGTGCTGCCTGATTTCTGGAATTGTAACTGGCAAATAGCTTTTCATTTTCATGTTATACATCCTTTATGCAAAAGACTTGATGGAGTCTTACCTGTGGATGAGCTGTAAGCTTGATGGCAGTCTGACAATTTTCTGATTATGATACCTTAATATTTACTCACAAGAACTGTGCAGATTAAGCTAACATAAGAGTGAATACAGTAAGTGCTGTGTTGAATGCTTTGCTGATGCAACAAATGTTTTTTTTTCTTTTATCCTGAATCATTTTATTTTTTTCCTTTTTTTGTCATAGTGCCTTTGACTTGGTAAACATTCATCTTTTCCATGATGCTTCCAATTTAATTGCTTGGGAAACAAGCCCATCGGTTTACTCAGGAATACGGCATAAGGCTCTTGGCTATGTACTTGATAGGTATGTATTAGCCTTTCCTGGCCTCTTTCAATCTCTGTGTTCCTCAGCAGCAAATGAAGGATGTTTCAAATGGCACACTCAGAAATGTAGAGGGTTTTATTCTGTCACCTAAAAGTGGTTACTGCTTGCCAGAGTTTTCTAGACAGTGCTGGTTACAGATCGCCTTATGACACTTATTCTTTAAAGCCAAATAACTGATCTCAGGGAACCACTCTGAAGTCACCAGAATTGCAGAGTAGGAACCACACTTATTTTCTAAATGTATTAGGTAGATAAGCTTATTTTACGTGAGCTCTAATGAAGTGCATTCAAGTGCATCTTCAGTTACAGAATAAGAGAATAATTCCAGTTGGAAGCGACCTCTGGAAGTCCCTTATTCATCCCCCTGTTCAGAGCAGGGCTGGCTTCAACAGCTTGTCCAGCTGAGCTTTGAGCAGCTCCAGCATGCTGGTTTGTAGCTCCTCTGGGCCACACATTGCTGTGTTTGACTACCCTTGCTGTGAAACTTTCTGTCCCTCTTATCCAGCCAGAATTTCCCTCAGAGTGGTTTGTGTCATCACCTGGATCTTTTGGCATGCACTGCTGAGCAAAGTTTGGCTTTTTCCTCTCTGTAAATATCATGCAGGTAGAGCCAGCAACAGAGTCCTCATGTAGACAACTCTTCTGCAACCTGAACAAGCCCAGGTCTTTCAGCCTCTCTTTGTGAGTCCCTCCACACAGAGCTGGTGTGCTTTAATCTCCATGCCAGCTGGGTACAGCAGGCAGCTCATCTCTGCAGCAACACAGCACTTGTGTATAGTCACTGCTGGTGTTAGTAGCCACGTGGGTTCTGGTGGTATTACAGAGCTGGCTCATCTGATGAGTGGTACAATACAGAGGAGTCCCAAAAATACCCAGAAATTTACAGCTGCCCTGATTATAAAAGTCAGGAAGAAGACAGCTTTCTCTTGAGTAAGAAAACAATGTTTCTGTGTGGACATTGGTGTGTTGGCAGAGTAAACACAAATTTCTCTTAGGAGGTGCCAGCCGGCTTCATGTTTGCCTGAGAAACAGAGCTTTAACATGTCCCTGCAGAGCACACACTGCAATCCATGGCCTAAAGGGGAGCTTAAAACAAGCTGCTGAGCCTGGAAGGAATGCAGAACCAGAGCACTTTGTGTGCTGTTCCTGCCCCAGCCCTACTGTCCAGCAGCCCGTGGCCACGAGCCAGGTGCTGGTTTCAGAGGACTGTTTACCAGGACCCCCAATGACCATGGGACCACTGCTGCCGTTCCCTGGCCAGTGTCACCTGGTCAGTGTCACCTTGTCCTTCCCCAGGGTGAGGAGTGGGGTCCCAGCCCAGCCAGGGGTGCAGAGCCCCATCCTGCTGCCCCAAGCAGCCTTTTGGCTGAGGATACACCACTGGCCAGGACCAGCCCCTTGGTGGCCAAGGGGAGCACCTGCCTGCCCTCATGGGCAGCCACTGCCCAAAGCAGCCTCTGCTCCTCTGCTCCTGCCATCTGCTCCCTGTCCCTGGCATAAGGCGTCCCTGTCCACAAGCAGCTGTCTGCTCTTCTGGCTCTCTCTGGCAGCAGCCTGGAAGTTACAGACACTCCTGAACAAAGCAGTTTACGTGTTGGAAAATATCTCGTTGCCATTTTTCCCTATGTAGCTTTTCAGTGAAAAGGTTTTGAAATGTTGCAGTGGCGTGCCTTTCCAGTCACGTTCTTTCTCAACTTTCCTTCCTCTCTATGGGTTTTCTGTCCTGTAGGGGTGGGTAGGTGGGATAGTAGAGACTGCCTTTCCCCCAGCAGGGGGCTAAGCAGGGATTTCTCCAAACAGGAATTTACCATCACCTTTGGGATGACCCAGGGGTGAACAGGAAAAAGTCAGTATTGCCTTTCTCTTGTATCACTTGCAAGACCTGCTCTAACCATTTTCAAATGCTGGAGGCAATTGGAAGGTTTGCCTAGATAGCATGTATATAAAAGATCCCTGATTTACAGAACAGGGCTCAGGAAGATTAGGATCTCGGTGCAGTCTGGGTGCATATTCTTGAGTTCTGGTGCACAGAGCAGTATGGGGTTTTTTTTCATTTTTGCTTGGCTCCATTGGTCTCTTTTCCTTTTCTAATGCTTTGCATGAGGAAAACTTGTGCAAACCTTTTGCATTATTTATTGCACACTCGTTTGCAGCATACAGTGTGCTTCATTAGCTAATTTTGGCTTTGGACCTCCCACGATGCCCTGGCAAGGGTACGGTAATAAGACTGTAGTATTAGTGTCAGCTGTGGGTCAGGGATGTCACGATGGTATATCATTAAAATGTGACACTGCCAAAAACTGCCCCAACTCCGCTGTCCTTAGAAAAGGAGCCCTTGGATTTCGGGTTGCAGAGTGCCACAGCAAGCTCGCCGTGGATGAATTGTCCATTTTGAGGGAGCAGCCAGCCGCAGATCCGGACCTCCACAGTGCGGTGAGGGGCTGGCGGGCACAAAGGGGGAGTTCTGTAGCCAGTGAATAATGGGAAGCCCCTTTCATCGGCAGGACTAACCTTTTGGCAGCCACCAGCACACTCTATTCTGATCTGCTGATTGGGGAGGACAATACACTGAAGCTTACTTTGAATGAATGCTGCCACCAACAGTGTCCCCATTCAGGGGCTTTGGGAACCATCTTTGGCCATTGTCCCCCAGCACTCCCTCAGACAGCAGGAAAAGGGAAAGTGAGAGCAGCTATAGGGGGAAAAGTACTTCTTTTCTTGGCTTTAATCTCTCTTTAAAGCTTCATAGATCTACATTTCCAGCTGAGCTACTGGAACTATGCAGTGTCAGATAAATACAGAAAGAGAGAGGTTTCAAGCTGAGCTTTCAGATCCCCTTATCTGCATGAACTAATAATGCAGATTTAGTGCTGTTAAAAACAGAGACTGATAAGTCTTTTCCTTTAAAGCCTTTAAACTGCTAAAGAGCATTTAACAGCGATGCAGTTCAAACCCAATGAACAATGCTGAGAAGGAAAACAGTTTATTGAGCTAAACCTTCACTGAATGAAACAGAAACACCTTCTCACAGTTGATTTAGGTCACTGTGGGAGTCAGTGAAAGCTCAGTTGTGTTCACTGCATCTTCATAAACATGAGTTATGTACAGCCCTTTATGTGAGCAACAGCTACCACAGGAGTTTGGGATGCAAACCAGGAGAGGGTTTGCAAATAAAGCTAAAATGGATCAGTTTAACTGTTCAGATTTCCAGGGAAGGTGCTATCTCCAAAATTACTTTAGCCACAAAGTTTTAACGCATAAGAAAAAAGCTGTGCAACATCACAGCATTGGTGAGCAGGGGGAGGTTGGGGGGAAACCAAGGAAAAAGCATTGGAGGAATGATAGAAAGTTGTGCTAAAAGTTTTCTCCTGGGGAAATCCTAATAGCGTGTTTGAGGATTAGAAGGGTTTGTTCTTCTAGCTTTAATAAAGGTTCTGCTTTAATAAAGCTAATCCTGACGTGATTTAGCTTTAATTTAGTTAAATAGAAAGAACACTTTTAAAGGCAGCTCACTGGTACGTGCTGAGCCAGATTGCATTTAATATTTGCCATTTTGTAAGGGAGAAGATGTGGTGTCAGATTGTTGCTTTAAAGACCAAGAGGATTGGAATCACACTGTTGTTGAACAAATATTTGCTTGTAACTTTACAAATACACATACAGTGTGTATGTAGAAAATTGAGGTGTGTAATGAGTCTCTGTCAGCACCAGTGTAAACCCAAAGTGAGCCCCCAGAAGTCAGTTACGTTGTTCCAGGTAGGCACAGGTCTACAGTCAAAACTGAATTTGCTTTAAAATGAGATAAAAACATCTGCTTTATATTTTGTGGGGGGGAAAAGTTCTTCAAAGCCTATTTTGGATAATTCCCATGTACAGTTAGCCCTATTTGCATGATCCTTGGTTTTTTGCATTTTCTGAACTTGGAGAGTGTAAACTATACCTGCGAGTAAGTAAGAGAGGAAAATAGTTTACATTGTGATTTAATTTTTCATGTATCTATTGCAATTAATGCTTGTGTATATTTCATATTAATTAACCATATTGGCATATTAGTCATGTCCTGTAGCCACTTGTTGGGGAAAAGTGAGTGCAATACCGAGGCTGGGGAATGAGGAAAAAGCTGCAGGATGGGGCCCTTCAGGAGTGGGAAGGAGAGTTTGGGAAGGGCAGGACGTGAGGTGTTAGTCTGATCCCTGGCTCTTGGGATGTGCCAGCCATCTAAACTTCCTGAAATTATCTCGAGCATTGAGATCCATAAAATGAGTGTGTTTTTTTTTTTTAATGAAAGTGACAGTGCTCTTCTGTTTTCCTATTGAAATGTTCCCTGGACTAGTTCAACAGAAACATTTTTACATTACAACTGTGAAATCTTAGCATAAAGCTTCCCTTTGTGCCCTTCATTATTTTCTCACAAATATAGTCCATTGTCACATAGCTGAAGTTAATTTGATCAACATTGGGACATTTAACTTTTATGTCCGGTCAAAGGAGCTGTTTCATGCTGATTTTGAGTATTGAAAAGAAATGATTGCCAGAAAAATAATGTTACTATTAACAATTCAGAGCAATTAGTTTCCCAGGGAGAGGCGATGTGATGCACCGGCTCCACACAACTATTCTTTGTCATTTTATGGATGCTCATCAGTCAACTGTCACCTCTTCTCAAAGACCCCTCCAATCTAAATGTTTCTCTTTGGGCTTTTCCCAGAACTAGCAGCTGAATGAGCAAAAGAAAAGCCACTTAGTTTCTAGGCAAAGGAAAACTTTGCTCTAAAGATCTGGGTCATTTGGGAAGGATCCTCAAAGCAGCTCGCTTTAGGAGGGCTTGGGATTTTTTTGGTTTGGTTTGGATTGTTTTTACTTTATTCGTTTTTTGCCACAGTGATTTTAACGTGAGCCTTGAAATGCATAGTGAAATTTCTGTGTATTCAGATAAAAAGCACTCTCAAGGCAAATAAACCTTCCAGCCAAATGTCTTCTAACAAAGGTTTAAACCCCTGGATAGCATTCAAATAGACAGCTTTTCATTAAAAACCCGAAGCTCAGCTCATTAATATTCAGTCATTCTCCCCCTTAAAGGAAGGTTAAGTGCTCTCAAAATTAGCGTGTTTGGATAATATGCTCTTTAAAGAGTAAATCCAGCAAAATTGTCTTGTTACTTTCAGCCTGTCAAATACAGCCAAAGTCACTTTTCCTTGCTCCTTGTTTTTTTGCTGGCTTGAGCTTTGGCGTCTTTGATGCAGTAGTCAAAAATTCAACTCGTGTGTCCTTCCTCACTGCACAGACGCATTGTGAATTTTACTTTGATTGTATTATTAGCAGGAAAATATTTCTGTACTGGTATGCATTGTAATGGAAAGCATACACTAGTATAATTTGAAGGACACAATAATTGCAGTTCCGTATTAAGTGAATGATAATTTTTGGTCATCCTAATCACTAATTTTGCCCTTATTCGGTTGTTTTCAGCATTTGGAGCTCTTCTTTTTTTTCTTCTTCTTCTTTTCTTTTTGGCATTTAAACTGAACAGGTTATAATAAATTTTCAGTATTCACTATTCAAATGGTAAATATCTGATGTTTCTCTTGTGATAAATCTGTGTGAACAGTACCAGGTTTGGAAGCGAAGATCTGAAATCCAAAATCCAGAACTTGAGACACTTGCAGGTATCACAGAGAAAGGTGTCATTTAAAGAAAAAATGGAGTAGATGCACTAAGCCAGTTTCTGCTGTACCTGGCCAGTGTGAATAGAATTGTGGCTCTCTCAGAAGAAATGCTGCAGTTCTGAGGATTCCTGGGGAGGTTTTAGTCAGTTGTTTGCCCACACAGTCCCTGTCCAGCAGTGTGGATGTGGATGGTGGCCGTCTTGTGGCACTCAGAGCCTCCACCTCATCTTCCCTAAGGGCTTTACTCCTTTTTGCCTGTTTTCCATTAACAGGATCTCCTGGAGCTGCCCTGTTGGCTGCTGAGTCTTTCTAGAATGTAAGTGCTGTAAGAACAGGCAAGGTTGGGTTTACTGCAACAGTCCCTCTCCCAGGAGAGGGTGTGTAGTCACACATGTGATGCAAGAAAAGAAAATGCCTCTTAAAAAAGAAATTACTGCAAGTAACTTGTTGCCTGCTTGATTTTGCTCAGAAAGCGGCTTTCTATGAGAATGTGTCACTCTGCACATTCTCATTGAGTTATATTTCTCTCTTCACTGTAATTTGTTCCCTAGAGAGCTCGGAGCTGGAAGAAGGTAAGTCATTAGTGTCCAGCTAAAGGTGACACTGACATCAGCATCCATTGTGGTCTGCACCTTTTCAAATCTCCTATCCTATGGCCATATCTTCTAGAATAGCTGTGATTCAATTAAGGAGAATCTATATGGGCTGTTGATCCAATTCTTACTCATTTGCAGAGAAATGAAAATAAATTGCTGTTGTGATTTTATTTACAATGCTGGCTGTGAGCTGATAAAATGGAGAATGGTTGAAAGAGCCCCTTCTGCTCCCATTGGAGCCTGTGGGCACCAGGCCAAATAGCCACCTTGGAGATTCTGACTCCCACAAGGTGGGAGCACTGTGGGAGGAGGTTGTGGGCTCTGCATCCTGTGTTCCATGTCCCGCAAAGATTCTGATCTTCCCTACCAGGAGAATACTCAGATGGGAGGGACAGCGTTTGCAGCCGCTGGTCTGCCTGTGCAGGAGCTGGAGAGGATGTGGCTGGCTGGGCAGACCCTGTTCAGGGCTGGATGGGTCAGTTGATGTGGCTGCCTCAACTGTCGTGGAGTTCCTTTATCTTCATTTCCTCAAGGCTGGGTTTAAGGTGCAACCAAGATGAGTCAGTTTCTCTCTCCAACAAGGAAATGGGTCCCGCTGCTGTTGTATCCACTGGAATTTTCATTGTTCAAACCCAATGTTGACAGCTCTTTACTTTCTTGATCACCGTGCTCTTTGGAAAGAGGGTTGTTCCCTTCTCTTTAGCATTTCAAACGTTTCTGTCCTCACCCTTTTTTGTTCCCTCTCTGATCTCCTGGTGCTCCACTGTAGTGTGATTTTCAAAGGGATAATGTAAAATTGGTTGCTCATGAGCTGTTCTCAGCATCGAGCATTGTTTAGTCCTTTGATAGTGAATTCTCTCTGGGTCTGAGCCATTTGCATTGCCCTTTTCTAGAAACATTTGGATTTCTTTTAAATTCACAGTTGCCCTGAGCCCAGCTGTTACCCTGTCCCGATGGTGGAGATGCAGGTCCCATCCCTGGCAGCTCGCTGTGGATGACGTGGCTCTGCTGCCCACACAGCCATCACAAGAGATGGAGCTGGAAAAGATACTTCTAGTAGGTCAGGCAAGACCCAAATCTGACAAAATTCCTTAACCCTTGCACTGTCATTCCTATTAAAAGAGCTGTTTAGGACAGACAGTGTCTTTAGTCTGAGTTGCTCTAAATAAGTCACAAAAAATACTTTTATAAGCTTAACAATAATCAGTATCCTGTTGCCGCATATCCTGGTTATTTTTGTCTTGCTGTTTGTGCTTTTGACACTAAGTGACCGCAGGATTTTGGCTTTGCTCCCCACATTTGAGCCCTGCAGAAGAAAAAGCAAGAATTGGGATGTCTTGGGCTTCATGCAGAAAGATTGGGCAGTTACCTGCTGTCTGCTGAGCACCAAGTGTCACCAGCACTGAAGAGCTCAGAAACTGTGTGGGAGGATGTTAATATTCTGTGATAAAGCAAAGATCCAAAAAAACATCCCACCTCTCTGGTTGCTTCTTGTAGTGCTCTCTTGTATCAGCTGAAGAGCATGAAAATTTCTTTGTATGGTAGCACTGGTGTTGTAGTGCTGTGTTGTCCTGCAGCAGAATTGACAAGTCCTTACATCATTATCCAGGGCTGCTATTTCATTAGGCGAATGTCAGTGTCAGGTAAGATCATGGGTTTGTCAATATAATGAAAATACCAGTCAAGTGAGGAAAAAGTCACAATTTTCCAGCTCTAAAAATTGATTTTTATTGCTCTTCTTGTAATCCTTTCTTTGGATTAAGTATTTATTATTGATGTGGTCTTTCTTTTAATCTTAATAGCTGCTGACATTGTAATTAATTAAAAAATACAACATTTTTGCCCAAATGGCACTATATTGAAATTAAAAGTGAACATCACATATTAGTTAAACAGCTCTGGCAAATGTCTTGAGTGCTAAGATGATTGCCTAAGCTTCTTGACAATTCCCTTCATCTTGCTGTATGGTGCTTGACCTTTTGAGATATTTTGGTGTTATTAATAGGTTTTAGCCATTATGTCAGAAAGAACAAGGCACAAAAATATTATAAACTTTATCTTTTTAATGACAGCACTACACCACCTTGGGCATGCCAATGAAGGCACTTCAGTTATGGCTTTTGAGGCACACTTAAACTATCAGTCAGCAGGTAACTTGTACTCGGAATTGATGGCGATTTTTCTGGAATTTGTCTCCAAATGTGTATTTGAAATTGCAAAAGTGTGCAAGCTGGGCACTATCGGAGCTGCAGAAGGGAGGTGGTACACAGGAGAAGACAGGGTTCTCTTTCAAAGCTGTCTCTGAAACCTCTGCTGGAGGGGACCAGTTTTCGAGGTGCAGGTGTTTGGGCTGATCTCTGATGAAAACTTTTAAAAAGAAAAAGCAATGCAGGCAGAAATCTGAATGGTCTGAGTTGGTCTAAGCCAAAACCTAGTATTTCCATCCTCTTGATCTTCAGTGCCTTGACATGGCTGTGGCAGGAGACAGTGTTGTCGTTCCTTAGCTTTCCACCAGAAGTCACTGCAGGAGCTGTTACTGCCTCTGGCACTCGAGGTCCCTGGAGAAGGTGGTGTTGTATAACCTTGTTCTCCATACCTGCCACCTCCCAGCCAGCTCTTGGCTTCTGCCAACAGGATGGCCAAGCCACTTTTCTAAACATTCCTTAGGGGTGAGATCCTGCCTGGACAGGGAAGTTGAGTTGATGATGCCTTTGGCAGTCACTCCTGCCAGGGGCAGGGTCGAGGGTCCCGGTGCCTGTGCCGTGCCCAGCGAGTGCCCCATGAGTGCCCTGAACGCTTCACCCAGTGGGAGAGAGGACTTTCAGAGCCCCTCTGGGGACACAGCCCAGCACTGCTTCTGCTGCATCAGCCCCACACAGAACCTGTGGCTCCAAGCTCTGCACAGGTCAGCAGTAAATAGTGAGCAGTTTGTCCTGAGAAATGATGGTCCCACCAGGAGTGAGCTGATCCTCTTGTCTTGTGATCTTCATATTCCCTCACTTAGGAGAGGACATTTTATATAGGCAGTCATATGTTAAGGTCCCTTCCAAGCCAACCCATTCTGTGGTTCTCTGTCCTTGTAAAAGTGTTTGTCTGTAGCTCCCACGTGCAGATAGTGCACAGAAATAAATAGGTTGTGGAGAGATAGTATCTTACCCCAGAAGTTGTGCGAGAGAGATGGAACGGCTCGTATTAGCTGGTATTTATATTAAATACATTTAGTTATTAGAAAAATTTGCTCACTGAATAAAATATGGCTTGACCTTTGGATTGTTTCTTCCCAAGAAATGTGACAGTGTCCCTCCTTCTCCCCCATTCAGCCTGCTTGGCAGAGCTGCACGGTTTTTGTTTTGTTTTGTTATGTTATTGTTGTGTTTAAAAAAACCCAGAACCCTCAAGGCCCTCTTTTCAGCAGTGTCAAGTTAGGATGAATTGGCCAGGGAGGCATGTTTATAGACTGTGTGAAGAACTTTGTCTTTGTGTGGGAATGCTGGTGACACTGGTATGGCTTGCCTGAATGAACTGCGATGACGCGGCTAATAAGGTGTCCTGCTGAGCCTCGCCGCAGCCGTTCTCAGACCTCCCACCTAATGCCATTCAGCTCCAGCTCAGTGTAGCTAATTTTTCCCATTCCCTCAATTCTTTAGGCCTCCTTACAAACAGAAAAGTCAACTTTCACACCGAGGAGAAGATAAGTGCTTTAGGAAATAATCGTGTAAACAGAATGTTACCTTCTGACCTGATGCTGATACCTTGCTCTGGGACAAAACCCAGCTGGCTATTGCATTCGACATGGCTATTAAAGGAATAATGCTGCTGATCCTCCTTACAAAGTGCCCTGAGAAATGGTTTAGCCAAATCACAGTGCCTCTTGTCACACTGAATCATGTTCAGCTGCTCTCTTCCATGACCAGATTGCTGATATTTAACTGCTTCCTTGTCTTCTCCATTCTGTGAAGGGGGGACGTATAGGAGAGGGAAAATATGAAAGCAAGGGAAAGCTGATTCTCTAATTTTCTGGCTGAATTTCAGTGCTTTGAAGTATGTATACAGGGCCCCATACGGCATTTATAAAAAGAGGTGCATTTCATCAAGTAACTTTATTTTTAGCTACTACAAGGAGTACTTTAAAACATATTGCAAAAGGATTTCAGGGATTCTAATAACACAGAATTGTTCACTTTAGGACTACACTGAACCCTGCTGTGTGTGGCAACTGAAATTAATAAATAGGCCCAGATTTCAAGTAGTATTGAGAAGATGAACCACTCTCTCTTCCTTCTTTTAGTCTTGGTCGGGATCTGACATTTCCTAAGTGGCTTTGAGAAAACTTTGCCTTCACAGTCAGCATAGCTGGCACTGCCACCCAAGCTGAGAGGTCTGTCCTTATGGCAGAGGAATTCGGGACAGCCAGGCTGCCAGAGCAGCTCCTGAGCACAGGCTCCTGCCATGGCATTTGAGTGACCTCTCCCTCGAGCCCCGCTCCCATCCCAGGCAGGCTGGTCAGCCCAGGCTGAAGCTGCTCAGCAACACAGCTTAGGGAGGTCAGAGGTTCCTCATAATTCACCTGATGCCCCCAGAATAACAGATGGTTTTGTCACAGGACAGTGTGTCAGGGTCTGCCAGGCCAAAGGCTCTGCTGAGGGAACGAGGTTTGCTCAAAGCCTGACTGACACAGCAGAGCATGGATGTCTCCAGTGCAACACAGGAGCTTCTTTCTGGGCCTGTGTAGCTCTTGCTGATACCCAGAGTGAGCCAAATTGCAGTTATTAGACCAAAATAAGAATTTTATGTATTTATTTTGCAACAAAGAAATTGTAATTTAGTGTTAATTTACAGTGACAGTCAAGTTTACTCCTTAAAAAAAAAGTACAGATCGTGTATTTAACTCATCAAAACATTTCAGCATGGGGATAAATTGGACTGTAAGCTCCACTTGAAAGTAACAATTGCTTGAATGTTTCCTTCTCTTACTCCCCTGTCATGGCTAAAATGGTCTTTGGCTCATTCATTCGACTTACGACTTTTCAAAATAAAACAAGATGTGAAGACAAGCAGACACTAACCCATTCAGTGAAAAGAGATGTGTCAGAAGCCACTTGGGGCATCATTCTGGAGAAGTAACATTTGGACTCTTACTTTAATCTATCATGAGACGCTCTTTCTAAAATGTCCAACAAGACAAGCTACTAGGGGAGAAAGTGGACAAAATTATCAGTTGTAGAGCTGACAATGGTTTGTATGGAAATCACATTTAAATCAGGTAATGTGCAGGACTACGAAATGGCTGAGTTTTCATCACTTGATCAGAAGCAGACTAACTAGCTCGTTCAGTCATCACTTTGGAGACATTTTCACAGGCTATTTTTTGAATAGTCTCTTTATTTGGAAAATCTGTCTTTGAATTATGCAATCACAGGCATGGTTCTCATAATCCAAATTTGTTTGAAGAGGCCTTCGGTGGACCTTGATGTCATTCCTGCAATATCTGTCATTCCTCTGTCAGCAGTAAATGGCAATGAGCAGAGTCAAAGCTGATCCTTGAATCAGGACAGTTGGCAAAGCAAAGTCTTGTTCTGATGTGTAAGTTACGGATGTGATTTTGCAATGATAGTGTTAGCAAACTGTGGCAATGTAAATGGTTTAACTTTTAGCAAACTGTTGCATGTAAATGGTTTAAGTTCTCATATTCCTTCAATTTTCCACGAGGGCACTAATCAAACTAATGTTTTGTGCTGGTCAGGAGTGACAGGTTTTTCTCAGGGCTCGCTGGGAGCTGACAGTGGGCAGTATTTATTAACAGTGCCTGCAATAATCTGTCAGCTAAATGGAGGATTGGAGATTTTCATAGCGGAAACAGATAAGTCTTTGCAAGAGATTTTCCTCAAATGATCAGTGTCTTAGGCCCAGTGCACATAATTTTTTCCATAGAATAATATTCCTTATGTAATAGATTACTGTTGACAAAAACTGTGAGATGTTTTTTCAGAGGCGAAGCAGTATCTCATTACAGATCCAATGTTACATCTTTCCTTGTAGCTTTGAGAATAAAGGGGTGCAATGCATTAGAACTTGAAAAGCCATCTGAAACAATTGCCTCCTCCTGGGGCAGCAGTGCCTCCTGACCTGCCCTGCTGGGTAGTGCTTCACCTGTCCGTGTGGGCCCTGCCCAGGCTCACCTGGAGTTTCTGACAGTATTCCCAGAATGTTCAGGGAATACTGACAGGGCATTGCCTGCATTCCTTCCTTAGTTCTCTCCTCTTGCACACCCAGGGGGGTTCTCTGCATTTGTCTGTGTAAATTCTTGGTGGCTGTGGCAGTTGAGTTCTGGGTGTTTCATGCCTTCCTCAGCCACTGACAGGAGATGAATTATATTGATTCCTGCTTTGAAAATAAGCGTGACTTGGTGGATTTCTAAATGCCAAGATCTCTAGAAGCTGTAAAATTGTGTATTGTTGAGAGTACCTTACAACTGTTGCTAATAATAGATTAACTAATAATATGACAGTTTTTAATAATACAAGATTCGAAAGATGGATAATAATGCCATATCCCCCTGGGTAGGACTGAGCAAGGGCTTGAGGAAAAGTCAATCAGCTGGAGCAGTTACTTGTTAGGTGTTAGCTACAGCCTCAGCAAAAATCTGCTGTGAACAGCACAGAGAGCTGTCTTGTAGCTGCTCTGGGAACCTCGGGGATGCTGTCTGTCACATGGGATGATTGACATCTAGCCCAACCATGTCACTTCTTGTGTGGTTCACAAAGTACCCCAAAACACGGGTGACATTGCTGACATATCAGTAAACTCAAATGTACTCTGAACTCACTGCTAATTCAGCTTTCCTAATTCTTACCTGCCCAGACCAAAGCTATATCCTTCAACTTTCCAAGGTGTGAACGATCTCCATGATACCCTCAAGATTTCCATGGTCCCCAAATGCCACTTCTGCAAGATTTGTATGAACTGTTGCTTTCCCCAGCTTGCTCTGTCAGCCAGGCATGGGAAATTAGATGCACTGTTGTACAGGGGCTGGAGATAAAATTGCCTAAGCAAAGAAAATCAACTGAAAAATATGGTTAATATGTTGGTCCAGTATAAACTGGTAGTTTTGATGGTTTCAATAATTATTTCTGAGACTGTGCTAAAGGATAACATGTGTGTCTTTGTATATTCTTGCATGTTTGTAAAGCCAAGTGACAGGTTTGTTCTGTTTTCATTTTTTTCCAGAATTATTGATCAGCGATTTGAGAAAGTTTCATATTTTGTCTTTGGAGATTTCAACTTCAGACTGGATGCCAAAGCAGTAGTAGAGGTAGGACTTCTCTTTTTCTTCTGTTGTAGGCCCTACCAGGTTTGATTTTTTTTTTTTTTTCCTGTAGAAAACCTAAAAGTGACTTGACAAAATAATGTTAATATTGACATCAGACTTGCCCAAGACTGCTTCTAACAAGAACATCCAACAAGTAACTAACATTGTGTGGTTGTGGCTTTTGCCATCTCCTTATAGCTCACAGTGAATCAGAATAATTGCCTGCAAACAGAGGAGGTGCTGCATTACCTCCCTACTCTGAGGAAAAACAAGAGGCATTTCCTCAGTGTCTGTGGTAGAACTCCACACTTTGAAAGTACAGGCAGTCATCAGTACAGACCTTTGTGCCTGTAGCACCTTGATGTGGAAGGGTGACTAGGAGATTTGCTTAAAGCCAAAATAATGTACTAAACCTTTTTCATTACAAGTTGAGATAACCTTGACCTGAATGCTGAAGCTCCAGGTAAGGTGGTGTCAGAAATAATACCCAGATTAAAATGGATATTTAATCTTATGGTTTTCACACCTCAGTTCTCTGAGGTACTGCAATGTCTTTTTGGTGTCCTTGAGGGTAGGCATGTATCTTTTGAGCCAAAAGTTTTTCTTTTGTAAATCTAACTGTGAGAAATGTCCTGTGTGCCAAAGGCTGGCATCCCCCCATTCAGGTGCAGTGCTGTTCTCCTTCCTTACATGATCAGTAGTCCATCCATTGAAGAACTGGAGTTTGATGTTACAACATTTCATATGGAACTAATAACTTCTTGTTGGAATCCTTTCTGTAGTGCAGTCAGTCAGCCAAGAAGCTTAAAGCATAGTTGAAAGGAAAGGCAAGTCACTAATTCAGAATATGCATCTTCATACTGCATGTGTTAAGGGTAAAACCTGCTCTGCTACCCTGTGGCTGCCATAGTTACCACCAGTGTTCAGAGATCACTTTGATGGTGATCACTTGAAAGAACTGTTGTGCTTTTTCTCTTCACCAGTGTGTGATGGTATTACTGAGGATGCTGCTGTCTGAGAGCCCCTGTCAGTCACACCTCAGCAGAGTTACCTCCTGCACTCAGTACTGATGAAGGCTGCTCCAAGCTTTTCCTGACTCACATACTGCCAGCAGTCTGCAGGACTGAAACTGCAGAGGGTGTTTGCTTTAGCACCAATAGATTAAGATTTCTGTGTTTATATCTGTCTGTTTCAAAATAATACCCATCAAACAAAATAGTATCACTAACCCCACATGATGGAAACTGAGTGAGCTGCAGAGCAAGTAGGGTGAGCCCAGAGGTTTCTGAGCCTGACACAGAACTCTGCATCTTGGGAGTGTTTTAACCCTACTGGTTTATGTTGCTGCATGTGAGGACAAAAGGTGTAATTGGAAGATGAATCTAATTAATTTTCTCATTCTTCCTACCTAAGATGCAAGCCTGTGTGAGTCTACAAAGCACTAGAATAACACAGATTTTCTATTGGTTTTTTTGGAGAAGTAGCATAGCCCAGTAATCAGAACTTCACCCAGCTACTCTGCAATGTTAATATAAGCATAATTGAAGCTGATTCAGAAACTTCCAGTTTATACATGGACAGCTATAGTCACAGTAAGTTTATTTTGTAGTGTTTTTACTTGGTGTAGTTTATAAATCTGTATGTCAGCAGACCCCAGAGCTGTAAGAAGCAGTTGTCTGATGTGTCTGGGACTGCCTCTAGGCAGCAGGACAGTCCTGAGGGAGGTAATAGTCAGAGTACAGCACAGGCAGTAAGGGCTGGCTCCTAGGTGACAGATCATTCCTAAAGTGTAATTTGGAAGGACACAGCTATAGGCCACCTCTAGAGGGAATTGTACTAGGTAGGACTAGGTGGTCTGATTGTGTTTAAGATCAGGCCCAAATCACCTCAGGAAGCATCTAGTGAAGGGTGTGACTCAAAGGTGCCTGTACAGCTGGCAGTGGCAGAGCAGGAACAAGAGCAGGCAGAGGTGCTTCTGTCCCAGACGCTCAGTGCCAGCCCCAGGGTGAGCCTGTGCTCAGCTGGGAACTCCCACTCCAAAGGCTGTCCCAGTCCCTTCTGGTACTTAACCGTGTGCCCATGCAAATGGATATTAACCACTCTTTGGACTATTCAGCAGTGGAGTTAATACTGGGAATTGTAAGGGTTAATCCATTGACCTGTCATCTTTGTGTATGTACATTTCTAAATTTATCTCTGCTTTTCTTGCTGACCTTTTGAATTCCCTCTTGAGACCACAGCTGCTGAACACTTGAACACTGACATGATACAAGCAATACTTGTGTAAATGCAGACTGTGCTTACATCAAACATAAAGAATAAAGTGTGTTTGTAAATAACTTCCCAATTAAGCCATTTAAAGGGAGAATCTGAGAGCTGTTCAAAATGTAGAGTCCAGACCCTGATGTGCAGTGTCCTAAATCAGATGCAAAAAATGTGGTGCATATTAATTCATAATTAATAGACTATAAATCATTAATATGTAATTTATTGAACACTTATGGGAGCCTTTATTTAAAGTCACATTGATTTCCTTGCTAGGAAAATCTCCTTTCGTGTTGTTGGAGTCATGCAGGGGGAGGTTGTTACTGGCACATGGGCAATGCCAGGTTGCTGAGGCAGCACCAGTGAATTTTCCAGCTGTGCTTGCTGGTCAGTTCCTGACCTGCCTGGGCAGCATCTCTGGGGCCAGGTCCCAGCACATCCCCCTGGGACTGTGCAGCCAAGCAGGGGGCCAGTCTTGCTTTGGGGAGGGTGAATGCCAGTGCTTTACCACTGTAGAACATCCAGAAAATGTTCCATTAGAGTCCAGCCTTTTGAAGGACACCACCCTGCTCCAGGCAGCAAAAATAATCCTTGTAGTTACAAAATGTGTTTAGTAAGGCAGTAACTGCAGAAGAAAGCTCTACATTTCCTTGGTTTTGGTCACTCTAAGATGTACTATAAGGCCTAAATCTTCTGTCTGACAGCTTGGCACCCAGGTAACTTCACTTAATCTTGTATTGTCAAAGGTGGCTGAGGATTTACTGCTGTTTAAATTCAAAGTTTTGCCTACTGATTTTTGTTTTGTTTTGTTTTTTTTTCAATGCTAGACTTTTTTGGGTGTTACAGCATTCTGATTATTTGCCCACTGCTTTCAGATACCTTCCAGCATCTCTATTCCCAGCACATATGGAAGTGTTTGCAACATATTAAAAATGATGCAAACTTTTATATTAGTTCAGCTATGAATTCTAGTCTATACCTATAGCTCCTCTGCAGTATCTCTAGTACCAGTATTGTCACAGCATTTCACAGAAATGTGAATTTGTGATGTTCTTCGTGTAGAAGACAGCTTTCCTATAATTTTTTCAAAAGTTCTGATCTCCCCTCTCCAAGCTAACACAGATCACTGTAATCTTTGCACTTACCAGAAGTGCACTGCAGTTTTGTTATTGCATGTGTGAGAAATGTACTTTTTCTCTTTCTGGAAAATTATCTTCTAAAATTCAGTAGAAAAAAGATTTGATGAGGTGACTTCAAAGAAATCTGCAGTGGCAGTGAGACATACTGTTGGCTGAACTTGAAGAATATTCTAAAAATTAATAATTATTATGACTTAGTGTTTTGGTTCTTTTAAAGGTAATACATTACATGCTTGAAAGTTCTGAAATAAACAACTTGGCTGTCACTTGAATAAAACCAGGATACTGAAATCTCTGAACTTGTTAAGACTAAGAAGAGAAGGTTGTGGGGAGATGAATGAGGGGCTTTATTACCAAGAAATAGAGGAGGAGGTCAGGTTATTTTTGTTTGAGGTGAGAAATTAGAGCAATGAAGTGACTGTGAGTGACCACATGGGAGGAGTAAGTTAATTCTCTCTGCTGTGGTGGCTGCTGCAGAGCTTGTGGGGTTTCATGCTGCAATGGGCCCAAGGCCATTCTCCACTGTTACCTCTTTTTTTAATTAAAAGCTTGCTAGCATCTGTAATTTTCTGTACACTCCAGAAACACTTGCTGTCATAGGTGTGAGAGCAGAATTGGTCCTGTGTCTCTCTGTGTGGCTCCTGGTTCCTGGAGCTGTGGCAGAGCAGGGGGAGGGCTGTGACCGCTCCCATTCCCACGCACGGGCTGGCACCCGGGGCTGGCACCTGGGGCTGCCACATGCAGGGTGCCCTTCCCTCTTCTTTGCTAGAGAAGGTGCTAAATAGAGAGAGATTTCCCATTCCAGCTGGCCCAGGCACTGTGCTGGAACTTGGAGCTGCTTCTCCCCTGTACCCTGCCCCAGCCCAAAGCATCTCTGCTCCCAGCTGTGGCTGGGCTTGTCCAGAGGAGTATTTCTCCTTCTGTCTGTGAGCCAGTTTACCACTCTTGCTCTGTTTTAGTCTCCTTTCAAGTGTTTTAGGTGGGTCTAGACCAAGGAAGAGTATTTCCAATGTGTATTAATCTCTGAGAATTACTTTATTTTAATATTTAAAGCAATTATTCATTGAATCTCCATACTAGAAGTCTTTCTCGTACAATGCGTCCATTTCAGGAAGGTGTAAACAGGCTTAAGAAACTGAGCTTATTTTGACTGTTTGGGAGTAAAACCTTCTTTCTGAGACTGCTGATTCAGGAGTCTCTTAGAAAAGTACCTTGTAGTTCCAAGAAAAAAAATTATAAGTGTGTCCTTCTCAGACCCACGAATGGCAGCTCAGTAACGAGTTCAGTTTGTCAGGCTTTAAGAGAAAGTCACATTAATCACAAAATCCATTTGCTCAAGGTAAACCATAGCCTTGCCTTGTATCAAGGAAAAAACAGGGAAAAAACTTTTTTTTTCATTACTAAGCCTTGTTAGGGTTGGTGGCAGCTTGGTAAGCTGGGGAGGGAATAAGTGTATCATATATGAAAATTTATAAAGGTAGCAACAGAAGTGGTGTTTCAGGATTCCATACATTTTGGCCTACAAAAAGCTTTCAAGCTCTACCTGCAGAAAAAAAAAAGTGATGTCCTCATTTTAAAACTCAAAATTAACCTTGTCCACCCACTCTGGGTGCTCCATGGGTTGCAGTCAACCAGAATATTTCCTTTCTAGACTTCTGCCAAGCAGCCCTTTGATAAGTCAGGACTGGAATTGCTGATTAAATGTTTTTTTAAAGATAATAACTGCTGATAAGAATTTACATGTCTGACTCCATCATTCACTTGCACTGTGCCTCTCTGCCACCTCTGACCATGTGATTTTATATTATCTGATAAAACAGGAACGACTGCATTCTGGCATGACTTTTTAGCTGCCACTGTATTGCTGATGCTGCAGTGAATCACATAATTTCCATTTGATCACACTGTCTTGGCACAATGTGGTCTTTCATTCTGAGCAAGCCAGTGGGGGCATGGTATCCCTTTATCCAGCATGGTCGTGCCAGCAGAACTTGGAGGAGCACTCCTGGCACTGCCACAGTGTGTGCCTGCAACACGGGGACCTCTTCCTCTGAGACATCACTCGCTCTCTTTTGAGCAAACATCTCTTGTTCAAAATAAAAGGTGACTAACAGCTTTTCACATCTGAATAATTGATTCAGATCTTACTCAAATCTGAAGAAATATTTTAAGTTGAAGGTGTTTCATCCCATGTATTGGACACTAACAAGGATCCTTGCAAACTCCAGCCAACAAATGATCCATTAGTAATTGTCATGAAAAAGATTAATAGTTAATTAGACTATTATCACTGATTTGAAAAGCTGATTCAAGTGAGGTAGTCAGGTGATGGATGGATGTGGAGACTTAATTATCTCCTCCTTGGTAAGATGTGCTTCCCTGGACAGAAACAGGTCACCTGTCAGGATGAGGCTCTTGCTCTCCTGGTGTATTCAGGAGACACCACCAACTACCTGGCTGTCTTGTCAGGTGCAAATATTTGTTGTGTGTGTATATGTTTTTTAATCTATGTAATATTTGCAGAAGATGTTTTGAATGCATCAGGAAAAGGGCATGAAAGAATTGCACAGTCTTGTTACAAAGACAGCAATTTATTTTTTTTTAATTCTGACTAATTTTGCTTTGAGAAACCAGTAAAGTTCATTTGCATTAAAAATACTGACATGGCATATAAAGCAAGTGTTTGTAGTTGTGGGCATAGTCAGTTGTGCCTCCCTATTCCAAACCAAACCAGGCTTACCTTTCCTGGGCAGTGATGAAGTGCAGGTGCCCACATATCCATGTGGGATATCAGGTGCAACCACTGAGTTCATGGCCAGGTGCTGAGCTCCAGGAGGTCCTGCTCCATAGTGGCTGGTATTTTAAAACTAACAGGGTTCCCTTCCTCATGCACTAATGTGATACTAAACCATTGTTGTAAGAGAGAAAACACCTTGCTTTATTTCTGAGATAAACCAGCACATCATGGAATAAATCAATAGCTTACAATTTTCAGATCACATTTTCATTCCAGTTAGGAAAGCATGTGAAATCCTGAATTGGTTTTATAATCTCAAACAGTTTGCTCTAAATACCTTCCTCTCATAAAGATTTTAGCATTTTTTACAAGCTCAAATGTTTCTAGGAAATGCTGGAAACAGCATCCTTTGTAAAAGGAAAGTGTAATAAACATTTGTTAAATTAAAATGCATACAACTTCAGTTCTAATAAGGATAGCTTTATTAATGTAGGTAAATTGCAGCAACACATCTGAGGCACCTGCTAAATGTTCATTATAAATTACTCTCATAGACATTGTGATGAGTTTTATATTGTAGCCAGACTTGAAAAGCATGCAGATTACTTCCCTGAGGGACTGGATATATTTACTTAACAGGGTAGTTAATTGCAATTATTTATTTTCCAGTGATTGCAAATGGCCTCTGCGTTAAAGGTACATGTGGCTACTAGGAATTATTCAATTACCTCTCTTCTTAGTAGTCTAAGGCAAACCCGAGCTCGGATTCCCAGAGGCCAGGCAGCAGTGTATTAACTCAATCTGCTCCGCAGCTTTCTGCTGGGGCCAAGCTCTGTAGCCGTGAGTCCTCTCAGCAGAGCAAGCTTGAGAAATGCTCATTACCCTGCAGCTGATTTTTTGACATCTTTCATTCCATACTGATGCTGCCACACGTATTGGCAAGATTCATAGGAGGTTAATTAAATCCATCTTCAAAACAACGAGGGGCCAATGAGCCATATCCCCGTTGCAACAGTAAATTAAATGATGCAATTGTTTCTACTTCCATCATAGATAAGGGGAGAGATGAGTGAATGGATTGTTCTCTGGCTGCCTCCTCCGGGGCCCCAGAGGGTCTCGGAGCATGTGGTCATAAACCTGCTTTTAATTTGTGGCTGCAGGAAGGGATGGCCCTGCTATCAGCCGGCAGAGGTTCCGCACGGCGTCATCCTCTGAGGGATGACACGGTAAAAACGGGGCCTCTTGGCAGCGGCGCCGAGCGGCTCCTCCAGCCTCAGATGCAAATTAACACAAACGCGGTGACAAAGCAGAACGGAAAAGATGATACGTTCATCAAACTTGGCACTGCCTGCTCCGTAATTAAAACGTACACAAATTAAATACAATTATCTCGTGCTTTCTGATAGGGCTGGGCGTCATTAAGCTAATGAATCCCGCGGTCTGTGCCGCGGCTGGCGCGGGGCGCGCTCGCTGCGGCGGCAGCTGTGCCCTCAGCTGGCAGGGACGGCGGGGACAGCAGCGCCCGCCCCGCGCCTGCCCTCCGGCACCGCCACCGGCACCTGCCGGCACGGCATCCTCGCACCGGGCCCGGGGACGGAGCTGGCAGGCTGCTGCGGGCGGGCCGCTGTCCCCGGGCCTGGGTGCCCGAGCTCCTGGCACCGGGACCTGCGGGCACCGGGAGCTGCGGGCACCGGGCAGCCTTCCCCGCAGTGCAGCTCGTGCGCGTGGGGAACGGGCCCAGCAGCGGCTCGCAGTTGGGGCGATCCTAGTGCCCAGCAGCGGCTCGCAGCTGGGGCGATCCTAGTGCCCATCAGCGGCTCGCAGCTGGGGCGATCCTAGTGCCCATCAGCGGCTCGCAGCTGGGGCGATCCTAGTGCCCATCAGCGGCTCGCAGCTGGGGCGATCCTAGTGCCCATCAGCGGCTCGCAGTTGGGGCGATCCTAGTGCCCAGCAGCGGCTCGCAGTTGGGGCGATCCTAGTGCCCATCAGCGGCTCGCAGTTGGGGCGATCCTAGTGCCCATCAGCGGCTCGCAGCTGGGGCGATCCTAGTGCCCAGCAGCGGCTCGCAGTTGGGGCGATTCTAGTGCCCAGCAGCGGCTCGCAGTTGGGGCGATCCTAGTGCCAGGTGCAGGCGGCCGCTGCAGCCTGCCCAGGTGTGACAGCGCTTGTCTGCGTGCAGGAGGCGGGCTGGGCTCTGTGGATGCGCGCTGAGATGTCTCTGTCGCTTTTTGGCGTGCCCGGGGTTTGCCCCTGTACCGTGGGGAGCGTTGGAGTCACAGTTTGGGAGCAGTTCATCCCGTGCTTACCTTCAAGCACCGGCAGCCAGCCCTTCTCAGGCAGGGCGAGGGGGTGCAGCAGCGACTGGGAATGGAAAAACGCACATATAACCAACCAGTATTAACAGCTGGACTTCAAAGGAGGTGTAGTCTGAATAATTTAGTGGAGTATTGCAATGCATCATGCAAATCTGTAATAAGTACTTTATAAAGCCACCTGTCAATAGTTTTTTTGTTTATTTCTAGACTAAAAACTTATCAGCTCAGATGGGGCAGAATATCACCTGGGAAGATGCTATAAAATCCCCCTTTTTAAGAATTATTTCATTTTAGAAGGAATAGATGTACCTGCAAAAAGTGCATTCTTTCTACATTTCAGTTTATTCCTGGGTGTTATTGCAGTACAAGTTTTTCACATATTTGTATGAATTGTGCACTAGGTATTTAGATCACACAATGATGATCTAAAGCAAAGGGTAGGGGAAACGAAAGGTTTACACTCTGCATATTTGCAGTGTAATAAAAGCCTCTGAATAACTATTTTCATTGCCATAAATGGAAGCCTAGAGGGAGTTTTTTTCCAAAAAATTACACTGTGTATTAAGGAACGATATTTTGCTTGCTTATCAGAAACAAAATTGGGTAGGAAGAATTTGGTAGCTATCTGAAAATCAAGGAACAGGATCATATTTACCTCTATCATCAGCAACTCCTGTTGTGATGGCAAATTTTATTCTTGAGTAGGAATCAGAAGTACAGTGAGAATCGATGAACTGAATGCACAAAATCTCTGGATGTGTGTGCAGCTATGTTAAAACATTTAAAAAATTCTTTATTTTACAAGAAAATAGTAAGTCTCAAAAGTTGTAGAAAAGAGCACTGAGAAACCAAGATGGATATTTTGTTAAAAAAAAACAACTTTATTTTTTCTTAGATTTGACCAGTGGTAAATGTGGTCAGCCTCAGGGAGAATGGACAGAGGTGATGCCTGAAGTGCATAAAGCTCATTTGTGGTAGGATATTGCATGGGCTGGGCAGCCAGTGATGGTGGTGAGAGACACCAGTTGCCATTGCATTGGATCATTTGGCTTGTAATTGAAATCTTGATCACATCTGTTTCCATCGCAGTGCAAGGCACCTTATCCAGGCTGTGATTGTCTGAAGGGTCCTGGCAGGTGGAGCCCTTCTGCTTCCAGCAGGGGTTTGTGCCTGTCCCAGTGGTGCAGACCCCCTGATGGACAGCACTGCTGTCCCTCCCAGAGGCACAGGCTGTTCTCACTGGGGTCACTGCCAAAGCTGGCAGGACAAAGGTGCTCAGAGTATTGCTGGGTTGTTCCTTACAGTGCAGGCATACACGTGCATACATCTATTCCTCTTTGGCAGACAGGTTTTCTGTTTGTTTCCCTTTCTTCCAGCTTCTCCAGCCCTCTCTGCGCTAACACAGGCAAATGGACCTGGTCCTCCTTTCACCGTAAATTAGCATAGACATCAGTATCAATTTTAAGAAAGTTCAGGAAACACACCCTGAACTGCTTAGCACCATGGAGTAAGCCCTTGCAGCCTGCTCCTTTTCTCTCTTTCATGGTTCTTCCTCTCACAGTTCTGTAGCAGAGAGGTGAAAGAAACAGAACAGCAGCTTCTGTTCCTCAGCCCCTCTGAGGAGAGCTCAAACAATGGTAGTTTTGAAAAAATTTAAATTGTATGCTGGTCTCCACTGTATTTTATCATGTGCTTTATTAAAGGAAGTTTTGACTTTCTGATCTACATGATGTGTACACAAATCTGCCTTTATTAGTATTGATAATTCAGACATCAATTTTACCTTTATTATAATAGGATTTCCCATAATATATCATTTTCCCATAATGTATCATTTTCCCAGTCCCAATTTGAGATGAGAATTTGACATTTCAAAGCAAAATACGCAAAGTGGCAATCTAGGAATCTCAAATCAGCTGTAATAATTGCTGTAACATTTAGGTTGCTTCTTTTCCAAGGAAAGAAAGATAAAACTTCCTGGCCCTTTATGTCATGCAGAAATAAGTCACCTTTGCCTGGTACCACATGGCAAGAGAGGTTCTCTATGTCCTCTTCAATCTGCACCCTCACCAGGAAGATCAAACTCCTTCCTTCTCACACAGAGGGATGGGGGCAGGATGCAAGTTCTAGCAGTGACTGGGACATTACCTCTTGTGAAAATTTTATCATCCTTTCTCCACCATATTAAAATCTAATCCTGAATTCTCTCATTATTGCTTACACAAGAAGTGTGTTAGGATGTAATTTACAGCTCTTTCAAGCTTTCACAAGGGTCATCAATGTGTAATATTTTAATATGTAAAGCTGCTAAGGGGTTAAAACCAATTGTATGAAAAGAGATTATAGGATCTTTATCACATGTTGTTTATCTGATCAACAGTTAACAATTTAAGACAGTATTATCCTAGTAAAAAGAAGATTTGTTTCAGATACTGACATAAACATCCCCTCATAATAGTGGCTTTTCATTTACTGCGTTGCAATGTACCATAAGCTTAAAGGCACAACAGCTTCTTTGTGTGTCTCAATAATGCCTGTCCAGAGTGATGTCAGTCAATTTTTGACCTATACAGTCTGATGTTATTCTCAACGATCATGGAATAGATTTTTTTTTTTTAATGAGTGAAGAGTATGCCAATAAAATCCTTGAAAATTATCATATTTCTTCATGGCATCTTCCTCTGGAAGAACAAGGTATATTACCACATAGGCCTTTCTGTGAAGTCGTGTTTTCTCTGGCTTCTGCTGGTTTTTGTTGTTTTCTTTGCAGCTGACTTTCCACACTTTCATGCAACTTGCCCTTTCAGTGGGACAAATAAACACTAACAATTAATAGCACTTTCTGGTGGAGGTAGGAAAAGAAACAGTGTATGTGAAACAGCCTCCTGGTAGGAGCAGATTATGAGTTCAGCCTGTGTGGTGACACTCCTGGGTCCCAAATAAAACGTGTTTGACAAGTCAGCTTCCTCGTGCTCCTTGGAAACTGCTCCTGCAAGGTGGGGAAAAGGCTGTGGGGTGGGCCAGGGTTCATTTAGGGGGCTCAGAAGGGCTCGGGGGGATTGCCCTCCTGGCACAGCTGGGGGGGTACTTCCATCCCAGCCAAGGCAGTGGGAAGAGGCAGCACACTGACCCAGTATCACAGAGAGATGTGCTCATCCTCTGCTGCTCTCCTGTCGTAAAAGGGAGGAAATCAGCTTCCTGGGGGAAAACATCTTCCTGAGCTCTTAGTTAAGCACATCTGCCCAGCCCTTGCCAGGCAGGAACCCCGACGGAGGCCCTGTGCTCAGTTCTGCCTCGTGGTTCAGTGCAGGGGGGCCGTTCAGCAGCTGAAGGTGATTCCCATCATCTCCTGTCCAGCTCTGAGCCCAGCAGACAGCTCTCTGACAGAGAGAGCTGCTCGTTTGCCCTGCAGCCTCAAGAAGTCTGGGCTGGAAGAGGGTGCACTGCTGCTTGTTGCATCCAGCTCTGGTCCTCACGGTGTTCTGGTGACCCTGCTGCGTGGCACTCAGATCCCCTTGCTCCCTTGGAGACAGGAAAGAAATGCATATACTGCTGGAACTCCTTATGGAGATCACATTGTGCTTCTAGATTATTTTTATTCATATAACCCTAATGGTTCCCTGAAGATTAAACCAGATGTAATTTTTTGTTTGTTTTCAGCTGAATGCAGTGTAACTGTAGTGCTGCCATTAGGCTTGCAGAATGTAAACATAAGCTGAATTGAGCTGGACTTTAGTGTGGGTCCTGTCTCCCCATCAGTGTCATCTGGGGCTTTTTTAGTCATGGAGTCTGCAGCCCCTGAGCTGCTCTTGGAGAAGCATCTCCAGACTTCAGCTGCACTGCTGTCTGTCTCTTCCCTTCAGAGGGAGCCGAGGGGGTGTCACAGGAGGTGGCACTGTGCCACCCCGTCATGTAGAGTCAAGGGTGGGCTAAATGCTTGAGTGACAACAGCTGAACTTAAGCAAGCCCAAAGTCCAGACTAGACAAGAGATTTAAATTAAGATTGCCGGAGTGGGATGGAAATTTGTTTTTCTTCTGTCTGCTGGGTATTTTACATTATGTAAAATAAATACTAGATGATAATTGCCAGTGTGGTATCTTGTATTGATTTAATTCAATAAGCAACTTCACCTCCACCTTTTGCATGCACTTGCCTTAAAATATATTCATTATGAAGGCAGTGATTCAAAGTCTTTAGGAAATCAATACCCAGACAGGATTCTGTTCTTCAAATATTGACAGCAGAATAACTCTAAGAAACAATGACAAACAATAAAAGCAGGGTAAGACAAAATGAAGGCTGCAATTCTTCTGTTGTTAGGCTGTAGGAGGGCTCAAACTGCTGCCTGATGCTGCATATTGTACGTGCTTCAGCCAACAGCTGATGCTGGCCCTTTGCTTTCAGAATTTCTGGTGGAACCTGTGACCACTGAAATAAAAGCCACTTTCTGCCCATGATTCCTATACAGATGGCTGTTTCACCTGGTGTTTTGCCAGTAACTTACACAGATTTCTTTCAGTCATGTGTGTGCACTGGGGAGATACAGAAGGGTATATATGGACTGTTAGCATTAACATCATTCCCACCTTTGATGATTTCTCTAGAACTAAATGGAATTTGCACTGAAGGTGGTGAAATACAGATTTTTAACTGATCATATCTGTTTACTAGTTCACAGTGGGTTTTTGTAGTGGTAATATTAAAGTCCTATAGTATGGGCAGCTCAGCTTCCTGCACACTGAGTATAGTTCTCAGAAGTTAAAGTATGTCCTTGTGATGGAGTAAAACATGCCAAGTTAGTGCAAACTGCACTGGTTGCTCAGTTGATAGCAGTTCTGAAATCACATTGCTGTAGATTGTTCAGCACTGCAACTAAAAGTAATACTACATTATTAGCATAATCATGCAGAAATCTCTGATGACAGTCCAAAAATTCAAATGAATATTCATTCTCTTTCCCTTAGATGTGTAAGACTTGTGAAGGGTAGCTCTTTACAGTATTACTTGACTTCTAGATGTCGTAGGAAGAGTTAGCAAGACTTATTTTCGTTTCTATCCTTTATTTTTATAGTTTTAAGAAGTGCTCAGTTTCACAGGGATGTCAGTATTGTAGCCATAAAAGGTTCAAGAGCTCCGTTCACATCTGGAAGTAAAAAAATCATTAAGCTTTTCCCTGAATATACTGGAAATGTCCTAAACTTGATGTACTTTGTATAATTTAAAAATGAAGGAAAGCTTTGGGACACCAGTGCCTGAGTGATGTTTCTTGACAGATCAGTCAGGAGAAACTGGAATTCCTGTGAGTCAGGAATTTAAAGAGTAGGAATGACCGTTTGTAACTGACCATCTGTAACCAACATGTTTGAAAGTTGGTCTGGAACAAATTGCTGTACCTGGGACATGACAGAATTTTAGAAGAAGAATAAATTTGTTCCTGTAGTTAAGGGGGAAGAAAGGAGGGAGACACCAAGCAAGGTTCTCGATAGCTGAAGGCTCATTAGCTTGACATTCATTTCAGGCAACCTAATGCAGGAGTTGGTAATGAGAAGAAAATTGAGAGAGAAAATGCAGTCACAAAACACTCTTGAACAAGGCAGTTTATCCTGAGATTAACAACTTGCATGAAAGTGGTGAAGTGAAATCGAGTGATCCTATGGCAAGATGAGTTTGTTGAAAACATCAGTGTTTAACTTTGCATTTGTCTGTGTTGCATGCACGTGCAGGAGCACCAAGGTGTCGGTGGCAGAGTGCTGGGAGACACCAAAGGCACACAGCTGCCAACAGCTGAAACTCAGCTCCCACAGCAATGCCATGGCATAATCATTCAGGCATCTTTAGGTAAATTTATTGTAATTGCATATTTGACTTTACATGTAGCTGCTGAGCCTGTGCATTGAAATGTGTCACACACCTCCACTCCAGGTATTGCAAGGTCACAGTCTGGTGTGATAGGAGAGCAAGGCCCTCTGTCCTCTTACCTAGACACTGGGCCAGATCTGAGTGCCAAGGAGGAGTTGTTTTCAGAGCTTGTAGGGCCAGCTTTGCTGAGCTGAGCTTCCTTAGAGGCCGCTCCAGTTAACTCAGACCCCCCTTGCCAGTAGGTCAGAGGGTTTACCCGGAGTTTGCAGTCAGAAGGCTGCAGTTTCATACTTTGCCGTGTTCACAGCAGTGTCCACCTTCCTTTTGGGTCTAAGTGATGTTTAGAAGATGCTAACAGACAACTTAAAATGAAAAATCGTATGTGGGAAATCAGCCACCAGAGTGATCAATAAATAGTTCTGTTCCTGGAGTGGCTGCCAGAGGAATTAGTGAGTGTCCTGTGTGTTATCAAGAGGTCCTGCCTTTCTGAAGGTTTGTTTTAGTTAAAGAGGTGCCATTTGCTTCAGATGAGGTGAAATCAGTGCCACGTAGGATCCATGATTAGAGCAGACAAACACACAGTCACTTCTGGATGGAGTTCCAAGGTGTAATTTCTTAAGCTTCCTAAGCAGGCTTAGATACCTTCAGTCCCAGCTTTGTTAGTCATTAAAATAATTCCTGCTGATTGTGATGCTGGTGGAAAAAGATTCCACTTCTTTATTTCTTTACTGTGTGAGTCTCATTGATGCTAATAACTATCAAATTAAATCTGCACCTGACCACAAGCAGCTGATGGAGCATTCCTTTTAGCCACCCACCGTATCCCTGACGGAGACAATCAATAGGTAAAATCTATGCAAATGAGTGGAGTTCAAGTGCGGGCTACCCTAAACAGGACTTAAGCTATGCACCCGCCTTTGTGCCAAATTTTTCAGGGTTTTTTCTCCTGTAATGAATACATGTATTTTGTGCATTGGAGCATGGCACAGGGCCTTTTGGATGGCAGGCTCTTCAAGAGAGAGGAAGAGAGTTTTAATCACAAAAGCAGAAACTTCAGTCAGAGGAATGATTCCACACTTTGTTTCATTTGTAAATGCTGCGTTTTGGCTTTTGTGAAACACAGCCCAAGTCCAATTCAGGACAGCGCTTCAAGGATTCTTTCCATGAGGCTTTTTGAGTCTGAAATAGTGCACATGAAAAGAACAGGAGATTGAACATAATTTGTTCCAACAGCTAGTCTAAGATTTTTTCCAATCAAGATTCTTTCAGCATATTCCTCTTTGTTGAGCTGTAAGCAGCTTTTAAAATAATGGCATTAGCCTATATTTCAGGGCTTCACTGGGTGTTTCCAGCTCTGGTGATTAGTTACAAGAAATAGAAATGCCTGTATTGTAACCTTTTAATGGCTGTGGGAGACTTGTAAACTAAGTTGAGATTTAAGCAATTTGTAGATTTCAAAATGAGCTGTAGAGTTCATTGAGAAAGAAAAATGCATCATTGAAATTCATGGTGCCACTTTGGTTTTCTTAGCTGAGATTTATCAGTGAAAGCCATATTGCTTTTCCTTTGCCTTTATTTTAAAGCTCTTCAATACATTGTTTTTAAGGTCCATTTCTTTTACAAGCTTTTCCTTTCAGCTTGCTCAGGGTATTGGGCCCTATGAACATCTGTTTGTGCCTAAAATCAGCCAGGACCTGGACTGTACCCTGCCTCCCTCCTCCCCTTTGTTTCCAGGGGCTATTGTTTCCGATTTCATGCTATCAGAGGGGCTGCATGTTTTCCTGTGTGAAGTTGTCAGAGAGATAAAAGCACAGGAGCAGGGTCACATTTCGAGGGATGGGCATGAAAAATTGGTAAAATGTATCTTGAAGGCCACCCACAAGACTTGCCTGAAGAAATTCAGAAGTAGAGAGGAGAATTGTAATTTTGTGCAAATTCCAGGGTGGAATAAGCAGTAATGAAGTAAGTGTTTAACTGGCAGAAGTCTCTTTGTCAGATTTACACTTGGTTGACTTATTCCTGTGAGGTAGCTTGAGAGCCTCTAGTTGGACTTGGTTACAAAGAAAATACCATCATCTTCACTGCAGTGCCTGCCCACATCCCCTCAGTATGACAGGGAGAGGCCAGAAGATTTAAAGCCAGTGTGTTACACCTTTCAGCCATCAGAGTGCCCTGGGGAAACGAGAGGCAGTACTGGAGGTTCTGCCTGTCCAGAATTCTCAGTACAGAATCATTAGCTTGTATGATACAAGACCTGCAAGGAGTACAGTAAGGATGATGATGATGAAAGAAAGACAAATTGTGCATCCTAATTAACCTAATGAAACACATCTTTCAGTAGGGAAGCAGGCTACTATCCTTGTACCTGGGGCTGTGGTTTGTAGTGCAGCAAACCATGGTCAGCCAAAGCACACTCTTTTGTCTGACACGAGTTCCAGAAGTGGCACCCTGCTTTGGAAAAATGCAGGGTGGTGTGCAGGTGAAAAATGCAGGTGTCTTACAGGTGCTCCTCTGAAAGGCAGGAAAGAGTTGTGCCTGTCCCTAGCTAAGTGTCAGTAGAACTAAAGCAGTGCCTTGCTGGGTTGTTTGGTTTATGATTTCAGCTCTTCACTTAGTTCTCTACCAGGTGTGAATTGAAGAAAATGGTTTAACAGTACTGGTTTAGGTCAGGGATTCACTAAGACAGTTACTTTTGTACTACTTTGGAAGCTTGTAATGAGGATTTTGTTAAAGCACACAATGAAAAAACAAATGAAATATGTAAGTTGTATTTTTTCCACAGCAACTGATAGATAAGGGATGCCAAGCAAGGTGTTATCTTGCTGCCATATGGCTTCTGAATTACTAAGTGATAAATGTGATACAAATCAGCCCAATACTGGAATTTCAAGGAGATTTATTTTTTCTATCATTTTTTTCCAAAGAGAAGTTAATTCTTTTTTCTTAAATGGATAAATTATTTGCAATTTAATATGACAAATTAAATAGACATTCTGAGTTCTGCTGAATTTAGCAGCATTTTTGGCTATGGAAATTCAGCAGGGAAACACTAATATGCAGACTTTTTTCCATTTTGCTAACACAATAGAAAAAATTATTAAATATGCTTTGATTATTGTTGAATTTATATCCTTTATGGTAGTACTTTTGGGTACTAATTTGTTCATAAATAGACATAGAAGAAAGCAGCAACGCTGCAAAGTGTGTAACAGTTGTGTAGGTGAGTTTAAAGAAGACCACTCAGTGAGTATTTTTCACTTATTAGCACTTGTATTGTAGCTTGCAGTGACTGTGGTCAGGGTTCTGGGTCCCACAGCAGGAAGGGCTGTGCAGGTGACATCCCCTGCTGGCACAGAGGGACCTGCCACTCTGAGTGCCAGGCCAGGGTCCTGACGGGTTCCTGGGGGGCCAGGGCTCCCGCGAGGGTCCTGCCAGCCCCACGGTGCCCTGCCTGTGTGCCCCTCTTCAGGCAGGCAGCAGAGCACACACGTCCTCAGACCAGGTGTGCACCACCAGGTGTGAGGAGACATCTGGGCAGAAAGTCTCACCAGCACAATTCCAGTTTTGAGGGGAAAAGGATAATCTGTTCCTTTCTCAGCATGCTGACCACCATGTTTTAATGTCTTTCACTGCTTCAAGTACTACTTGAAGAACTTGAAGAACTTAAACAGTGCTGTTAGCATCCATTGCTGGTCTTAATAGGTATAAATTCTTTTTAAAATCACAACTTTCTTATACCAGCAGTTTTCTTTGGCAGTTTGCTTTGTCTAATTTTAGATGGGTTAAAGAATTTATTTTGTTTAGCTTTGTCTCAAAAGGGAAAAGAAGAAAGGCTAGAATAAAAATTAACAGCACATCTTAAAATCTGTTACAACATCTCCCTTTTTTCTGACTAAAAGTGAGTGAAAAAGGCCTTTTTAGAGGAAATAAAGAAGTTATTACAACTTCTACTATTTTGAAGAGTATGAAAAAGCTTTCTGTATGTTAAACAGTCTTGTGGACATCTGGCATGATTGGTTTTAATCTGCTGACTAAAAAGTCAGGATTAAATCTTGCTTTACACCTCTTTGTATTGCGGTCAGTAAAGTGACAGAGCTGCCCTGAAACAATGGCACTACTTATTCCACCCAATATGCCATGTGGTAGATCACCCCCTTTTTCAGCACCACTTCTCTGCAAAGACAATGAAGCATCTGGTGGGGTTTTCCTGTGTCCAGGATATTTTTTGTCAGTAATTTCACTCAGCCGCTCTGCTTAGCTCTCCCTCGGTGCTACTTTTTGAGATGGGGTTTGCCAAATCCAGTGGCAAGAGGTCAGTAGGCCAAAGTGATGAATTTTTATGTGCCTGTTCCTTGTGTTTCTGCTCAGTCATGATTCTTTGCGCGCTGCGCTGCCTCTGAAAGGGAGCCACAGAGAGCAATTTGTCCTCCCGGGCTGCGGAGAATGGGGAGGCAGATGAGTTAAAGTGGCGTGTATGACTGCGGACAGAGCTGCGCACAAATGTTTTCTGATGGCAGAACAGAATCCTCCTGTCACTATTCAGTGAGAGAGGGGCTTGGGAGATTTGTAGCCTGTTGGCTTTCGATCAAGTGACAAATGAATTTAACAGCACTTAAAGATACAGCGGAAAGAATAGCACTTCACGAGCCAGCCCCAGCTGCGAGCTCTAAAATGATGCTGCATTAACTCTTCTGTACTCACGTGTCTCACATATTTGAATCTTGGTTTGCGTAACAAAAACAATTTCATTTCAGTTTCAGAAACTGTAGAATACACTTTCTAGTTGTTTGTCCCAGTCAGGTCCCATCCCCTCTGAGGGGATCTTTGGTTGTTACAAGCAGGAGGACCCTGGTTGTCTCATTTCTTGCAGAGCTTTCTGTCCTCACTCAGTGGTGCCCTCAGTGATGTGGTCGAATGAGCCAGGGATCAGCATTCACTGCGGGGTTAAATCCTGTTGAATCCCCAGCCAGTGCTGTGAAGTTGCTGTTCCTCCAGGTTGTTCTCTCTCTGACCAGCTGTGCCCCTAGTTGGCCAAGGGCTGTTGGTCCCGAGCCTTGAACCTGCCAGTGGAGACCATGTCCCGGGAGTCCTGAGCATTGCTGTACTGCACAAGACTTGACTCTCACACCATCACAAACCAAGCCAGAAGAGCTCAGAGCTGCCTTACCAGGCTGGCGAATAGAGGCAGTACATAGAACGTGCCACCCTGTTTCCTCTCTCCACACTGACCGTTCTACCCCACAGCTGTTTTTATGTGATGCCAGTCTTCTTGGGTGTGTACACATGCTGATCTGTCAGTCCATCTTAGCTTTCATCAAGGAGAATATACCAGACCATGGGTACCCACCTTGCACATTATTTCACAAAAATATCCTTCATTCATTTAATCCAAAAATATTTCTTTTAATGCGTGAATATGGGCTCCTGGAGATGGGTACCTGGGTCTTGTTGAAGAAGCACTGGCCTGCTGGTGGGCAGTGTGCCTGGGGACAGCCCAGCAGCTCCGCTGTGGCCAGAGTGCTGCAGCAGCCAGGCACCTGCACCACCACAGGCCTGGGAGAGGGGCAGTTCAGCAATCCCACCTCGTGGCTCTCCGAGCTGTCTGAGCATAACCAGCTATAAAGGATTATTTGAACTTATGGGCTGCTGGTCTCGTATTCCATTTCGAAAGTGAGTAAAGCCGCAAATGGTGGTGAACCAGACAGGGAGTATGACAATGAGAAATGAATGAGATGTGGCAGGATAAAAAGGAGTTGAGTCAAAGAGGCTGGACAAACAAAACAAAAGGCAAAAAATACAATAAAGAAATGGTTCACATGCTGCATTAGGAAGACATCACCTGGTCAGCAAAGTTTTAGTCTCACCATAACACCATGCAACATGTTTCAGTTAACACAGTGAATTTTGCTTTCCCAGCTTGTTCAGGACTGGAAACCAGATGCAGTGACTTCAAGATTACTTTCCTGTCATATTTGTTTCCTTAGACAGTAAAGTTAACTTGGAGTAGGTTTTTTTTCCCATAGAAAACAGTGGAAGAACATGGACATCTCTTCCACTTCGCTGTACGTGCCCATGACCATTGTATGAGCTGGAGGGCCTTCATCCATTCTGGGAGGCACATGTCCATCCTGGAGGGCATGTGTCCATCCTGGAGGGCATGTATCCATCCAGGGGGGCACCTGTCCATCCCACCATTGTGCTTAGGCTTAGCAAGAGTCCAAGCCTGAGGTGCTGGCAGCCCACAACACACCTGTGCCTCATGCAAGTCACTTACCTATGCCACGTCTCAAATCCCATCTTTGTTAAGGTACTATGGATTTTTTTTTGCTGGTTTGCATAATAGGAAGAAGAAAACAGTTTTTTATTTCTGTATTATTTCTAATTTTATGATTAAAAGTATTCGGTGCCTGCCTCAGGACATCTGGATTTTAGGTACATACATAATTTGATTTCAGAATTACCCAACACTACATGTTTTGAAAGTCAACTCCTAATTATACCTGTTGCTGAGAGTCTACTATGTGGGAGCCAAAGGGTCACTCTCTCCAAAGGTTAAGCCTTGAACTTGAGCTGTGTCACACCATTGATCTTGTAAAACACTCCCCATTATTTTAAAGGGCAAACTCCTGAATTTACTCCTTTTGGCAGTGCTGGTTGAGAGTGTTTCTGGGCTTGCTGTTCATTCTGAGGTTGGGTGGGAGCCTGGAGCACTCCCCTGGGCTGGCCATGCCCGTGCTGTGCTGTGTCAGAACATGTGCTCCCTGCAAGCCTTGAGGAGCATGAAGCTGACAGACTCCAGAGACTGCAGACCCCAGTGCTGGAAGTCAAGAAGCACCAAATAATTTTCTTAGGTGTTGGCTTAAATTTTTGCTATTTGATGTTACTGCTCCCACATTTCATTTCTTGTGGCTGTAAGAAACCATGAAGTTTGGAGGCAGCAGAAACACAAACACCATCAGTGCACACGGAGGCAAATGTTCCCACTCAAAGCAAAGGCCATTGCAAGGCACGCAGGAGCAGATGGGGTTCACAGGCTGTTTAGCTTTTAGAATGAAAATAAATAGAGGTTCCTATTCTGCAAGTTAGATAAAAGCTAGTTTACCTATAAGGAGAGAAGCTGCTTCTTATTCCATTTGTCCTGATTTCAAGAGAGAAACATTTTATGTTTCTCTGCAGAAGCAGATTTACATCACAGATTCTGTGTGCTTCATCAAAGTCTTTGCTGAACAGAAACAATGCACCCAGTCCTCTGCCTGGTCTGCTAGATTAGAAGAATGTAATTGCTCTGAAGGTTTCCAACAAGGAATTTCTCAAGCTGGCATTACTGCACTGCCAAAACAGAAAAAATAATGGAAGATAAGTAACAGAACATCTGACTAGGTCTGAAGAGGATCACACCTTATGGAACAAGACACATATGCTGTTTTTATGCAGAGAATTTCCTTTGGAACAGTAGGACTGTCCCAGTTTCTGTAATTAAGAAAAAGCAAATATTTCTCTTTGAATACTCCCTCGGGACTACTTGACATCAAGTAGTAATACAAAATTATTTAGAAGGATAGACAGGAGGAGGGAAGGGATTTTTCTGGCAGATTGCTTCCAAGTTCCGATCTTGTGGTGCTGTGAACTTATCTGTATCTGATCAAAGTGCTGAATGCATATTGTTGATGTCTGATGTCAGCAAGTGAATTTAAATTGAGGTCTTAAAAAGTGAGCAGGGGAGCCCTTTACCTTTGTCCACAGTGACCCTGCACAGTTCTGTGTCCTGGTTCACAACAGGTGCCAGACAGCTCCAGGTAAATTGTTTGTGAATCACCATGTAGATGCTTCTCTGAACTCAGGCTTGAGATCATAGTCAGGAAAATGAAACGGGAGAGTGCAAAAAGGTGTGCAACCTGACCAGAGAGACAGAGAGAGAAAATAAGAAGGTATTCAGCATGCAGGGGAATATGGAAAAGGAGTTCTAGCCTGATCTGTAAACTTGGAGAATCTGAGAGGTAGAGGCCTTTTGAATTTAATTCAGATTCTTTTCTGAAGAAGAGGATTTAAAAGAGCCATAATTGCCACCAGCTGTTGGCACAGAGCAAAGCTACTGAGGCAGAGGCCACAGTCAGGGACTTCAGGGCTCTCTCCAGACCTGGAGAAGGGCAGGCTGTGCCACTGGCCACTCTAGCACCAGGCCAGCTGTTCCAGCTGTGAGCCGGCCATTCCAGTGCCCATCCCTGCCCGGGCCAGGGTCTGCAGCAGCATGCTGTGCTAAGCCTGGCCTACTGCCTGCTGAGCAAACATGCACAGGAACCACTGTGCTGCCAGGGATGACTCTGTAGGAGCTGGGTGGTGCTTTGGGCAGTGCCAGGGCAGGGGAGTGCGCCGTGCTGCCGGACAGCGGCCGTGCTGTCACCTGGGCTCTCAGGTCACTCAGCACGGTGCCTGAAAAGTAAACAGGAAAGGTTTGGCATTGCCTGGTGACACACTGTGGTAACCTTGTCATGAATTAACTGTTTCTGGACAAGAGGGCGCATTTTATGATTAACCTAGTGTTGCTGTGAAATTGAGACAAAAGTAAGGCAGGTTGTTTCCAGCAGGGATCATCTGTTTTAAGGAGGCAGGAGATCTCTGGGACAATGGGAGCATGAGGATAGTGTTTTGGTGCTGACTTTCTGGTCACAGACACCACCCAAAGAAGCATTTTAAAATATCCCAGAATATCCCTGTGCCACAGTTCTGTAGGGGAGCTGCATGGAAGGTACCAGAGCTCCCATAGGTGCCAGGCAGCTCCTGGGCCAGGTGCTCACAGGGGTGAGATTGGTGCTTCTTTAACCTCCCCATGAGGTTAAATCAGTCCCGACACGGGCCCTGGCAGCAGGGTCAGTGGTAGTGCTGTGCCCTCGGAAGAGGGGCCGTACAAGGGCACATGAGCAGTGCCACCAGCCAGGGGCAGGGCAGGGGTCTCGCTCTGTGGGCACCCAGCACCACTGCCTCCCCTGGATATGAGCTGGCTCCTCTGGAAACATCCAAAGAGAAAGTAATTTTATTGGTACTTTACGTGGATTCTCATTAATACTTGTTTGTGTTTGTTCTTTATTCAGCTAACACGTCACTGCTGAGTTCAGTTCCTGCTGCTGGAAAGTGTAGTAGCTGTTCTGGGATATTATTGCTATTTGCACACAGTTAAAGTTAACACAAGGTAATATATAGTCTAAAGGAAGTTCTTTTCAATAGAAGTGTATGTCCTCTCAGGCAGGGTTTGGTTGCCGTACCCTAGAGATTGAGCCCTGGGATGCTCTAGATTTTTGCAGCAGCTGTGAAGCCAAAGCCCTCTGTGGCTGTGAAAAACTGGCTGTAATAAGCCTCCATTTCAATGGGAAGGTGCAGTTTAAAAAGCATGGTGTTACCTGTCCCATAGCTAAATGCACAACTCCCACTGACTCAGAAAGTTACGTGTAACTTTGTTTTTCTCACTCGCAAATTTTAATTCTCTGACAACATTTGACTTGGGGAATTTGCTGCTATTATATTCCCAATATCCAGAAAATCATGTCATCTCCTCACAGGTAAAGAGGAGCCCAGACAAGACACATGCTTCTGTTATTCCAAAAGTAGCAAATTTTTTCCCTCGCTGATTATTTCAAATACAATTCACATCCAGATTATAATTTTTTTTAATATTATCCTAGTTTCATAAGTGTTAGATTGATCTTGGGTCTTGAGGAGCATTTCAGAAGTATTTCACTTTCATAATTAGATGATACACGTATGTCTGTCTTTTCTGTCGTTCCAGAATCCACAGAGTATTTAACTGGAAAAAAATAAATATCTTAAATTTAGTTGATTTGGTTTCTCATGTGCTCAGGACCTTATTTCACTTAGCTCCTGTCAGGAATCTTCAGACTCTTCACTTCTCTCCTAGTGCTCACAGCCACGACCACATCTGTGTGCATCTATGCAGCTTGCTGCAAATTCCAGTGGCAGCTGTTGCTGAACTTTTTTATTATAAAGAAACAATGTACATATTCTATTTTCTCTTCTGTTTTTTTGAAGAAGAATTCAAAGTGATAATAAGTCCTGAATATTCAAATAATAGAGACCAATAATGCACATCTTTAGCATCAGTGGACAGATGCAGTAGGACAGGCTGAGTCTGTAGGTGTTCAAATACCCCCTTTTGGGGGGGTTTCCCTCCCACCCCCCAAAAATTATTGAGGGACTTACAAGCCTGTAATAGCTCACACCTCAGGAGGTGGGCTCAGAATCTAAAGTGGAATCAATGAAAAATCAGCTGCAGTTTCCAGCCAAGCAGGAGGCAGCAGTGCAGTCCGCAGCTGCCCACAGTGTGCCCCTATAACCACGAAATAAAGTGTATATTATAGACTGTTGTGTGTTTTATGTACATAACAATGGTTTTAATGCCTGTATCCCATTTACTCTAAGTATGAAGAAATGCTGTCCTACACACTTTGATTTGTGGTGTCCGTGGGGGAGCAGAAGGTGTGTTATGCTGTAAATCAACAGTGTAATTCTGAGAATTGCCGAGTTTAGAAGAAGTTCCAGATTTGTCTCTTGTAAATATAAAAACCATTTCCTCCTGCCTTTGTGTAACAGGATGTTGTTATTACATTCCAAGGCCGTTGTCAGGAAAGTTGTTACTATGTTTTGCAATTCAGTACACATAAGTTATCGCAAAGGGCTGTTTCAAAAGTGCTACAAAGCATCTACCTGTGTGTAGTATGGGAAAACAGGAATAAGATATGCTGTGTTTGCTAGGGAAAGGCTGGCTACTGAGCTCTCTCTCAGCTCTGAATACAGTCCTCCTGCAAGCTTTTTAACCAAATCTTGTTTCCAAAGAAAAAAAAGATGTTTTTTTCCAAAAAGAAGTTATGTCGAGTTATGATATCTGATTTCACCTCTTCTGCACATGTAAAAATATACTTTTGAGGGAATACCCAGCAAGGAACAGTGAGTTTTCATAGCATTTTGATTTTCTTTGCTAGCAACAAAAAATCCCTTCATAAGCAGGCTTGCCTAAAAAGGCACATGGTCCTGAAAGTTTTCTGCTTGGGTGACTACGACTGTGCAGAAATTGAAAGGAGGAGGAAAAAAGGAGTGCCTCCAGCTTGTATAAGAAATGAACCTTTGCCCAATCACTTTTGTTTGTGAATAAGGTAACTTTTTGTGTGTGTGAAATTTGAAAGCAATAAGGTATGTGGGTCCTTTCTCTATATTGGTTCTCAAGAGTCGATCGCAGGGTTTTTCTTTTGGAGCCGGCCTGACGTTGTGAGATAAAGCAGCTCAGGGAAAAAAATGTTCTCAAGCAGATGCCTTTAAGAGACAGAAATCATGAATTTGTTGAATTGCAACCACTCTGGGGGTGGCTACAATGACTTTTTGACAGTGACAGTAACTCTGCCGTGTCTTTTCGAGCCCTTCTTTGGCCCATTCACTCTGGAAAGCTGCTTAAGCGCACTTAAGCGCATTAGCATTTGGATGCTCGGGGACCGTATTGACCCTCATTTGGAAAGTTTAAATGAGTGAAAGATGGAGCGATTTGTTAGAGCTTTTGAAACCAGCTTTAGAGAGCTGCGGGTTTTCCGCTCTGGTTTGTTCGGGTGCTTGTTCTAATCTGGTGTGCTGTTTGAAGGGACCAGACTGATTTGTGACACATGAGCCCAAAGCCTCTTTTTTTGGGCTTGACCCGATTATCTGATCTGTGCTCTGAATTTCAATCACCCGCGTGGAGGGAGCGAGGTTGGGAATGGCTCGCTGCTGGATTACCTCACTAGCTCCTATGGACACAGATGGCAGAACGGCCTCTGCGTGTCTGAGCAGACAAAGGGCTCATCCCCCTGGCCTGGCTGCGAGGGAACAGGTAGGAGGTCTGTGCTAAAAAGTAAAAGGTCCCGGAGGTGCAGCTCCCACGAGGGGTTCAGCATGGCACTCCTCCTGCCAGGCAGGGTGGCGTTTAACCAGCGTGTTACCCCTCTTCCCCCAAGGCTTCAGAGAACCACCTTAAATCCTGCAGATCAGATGAAGTACTCGCAGAGCAGCCCGTGCCTGTGAGGCCAGGGCTCCTTGTGCCTCTGGAACCTGGGATTGCACACACCTGCAGCTGTTCTGGTGCCGTGTTCTAGGGTGAACCCAGAGTCAGATGGACGTGGCACTGCTTTGGGGGACGGAGGAAACAGTCAGGAAACGTTTGACTGAAATGGACATCATTTTTTCACTGAGATGGGGAACCAACACCTGTTTCATTCACAAACTTGTAAGAAAAATAACAGATTTGTGGGGTTTTGCCAAATCCCGTACAAGTTACTTGTTAAAAATGAAAGTGCTCAACTCGCTGCTTTTTACTTGTACTGTGCCAATAGGCGAGGGCCTTTATCAAGGATCAAATTCTTATCAAATGGGAGCAAAATGTCCATTGGCAGATTGTTCCCGTTCTTGCACTGAGATCCTCAGCTGAGATCTTAATTATTTGGAAGCGGATGGATTTTTGTTTAAATATATGTGTGACACGAATTCCTGGCTTCAGGAGAAGGCGAGAATGGGGAAAGGAGAAGTGAGCTGTAGTTCATGATGTGTCTGGTATACACTGCACCTCTGATAATGAATCCAAATATAAGTATTTCTGTCTGTGAGAGATAGAAGCACATAGTAGGATGTGAAAGTCTGTACCACAGAACATATTTATTTTACAAATTAACATTATGCAAAATGAAAACATTTTCTGGTTATTATGAAAAGGAATGGGGTGAACACCTCATTCCTCGTTACCTCTTTTCCTTGTTACTTCTCCTTGACTCAGTTACTTTCTTCAACAGAAAAGACTTTTCTTAACAACCTCTAGCAAAATAATTCAGGACAGTCTTTGGCAGTATCCATATCCATATCCATGGCTGTGCACATATCCTGTCAGCAGCGTGTGCCTCAGCAGCAGCAGCCATGGATGCTGAATTGCCTCCCAGGTGTGGGGACATATCTGAGTCTTTGAACAGTGCCCAGTTTGAACAATTCCCTCAGTTCTGCTTTTTGATTTCCTTGTGGTTCCCAGCAGCCAGGCAGAGGGACACGGGTATCTGCACACAGCCAGCAGCCTTGCCCAGGCAGGGAGGCTGCAGAGCACTTAGTGAAATGTGCCCAGATGGAGATGCTTCCATTTCAAAGCACTTAACAGAATGAAAGCTTCACTAACTGCTTTGCTAAAAGCTCTAGATTTTTACTTCTTGCCGTGGTGGAGCCAACTCTTTGAACAGCCCATTTCATGTTGTTCTCCACTACCTTGGAACCGGGTCCCAGCCAGGCCAGTGGCCAATGGATCAAGGCCCAACAGTTTCGTGGAAATTCAAACTGTGCCTGATATAAAGTTGTTTATCTGTGTTCATCTGTGTTCATCTGTGCCTGATAAAATGTTGGTTCATAACATATTTTAGGCACCCAGTCCTCAAAATATCTAGGGACATGATGTCTCTTATTTAAAAGAGGGAAATGCTATGCAAAGTAAACTGTGAAAATTGCTGTCAGATTGTGTAAGCATTTCTCGGACTTGCAAAGTGTACTTGTAACATGAATCTACAGGCAGATGTTTTTGAAAACAAGGGTTAACTCGCAGAACTGTAGTGTCAATGTAGTTATCAGCTCTTAAGAATCAGCACAAAACCTGGTCATTATCTGTAACCAGTGGTTTGGAGGATGTTTGCAAGTAATGTGTGATACAGCATACAGTGATACCTGTGAAAGAAACTGTCTACATGGTACAAGCTGAATGACTGTTTGCCTTTCCTGATTGATATTTTCTTAATATTGCCTGTTTCTCTTCAAGTGGCAATTCAGTTTATTGTTTCAAGTCTATCATAAGTGGAAGTGACTTAAATTAACAATGTTTTGTATTTTGACCTACAACAAATTATATTTGATGGAGGGCATTGAAGATGCATCTATTGATGATGTTAAGTTAAATCTGGTCTTCTGTTGCATATAAGTTTGTTTCCCTTTCTCCCCTTATGTTTTTCTTAGACACTGTGTGCAAAGGCCACGATGCAGACCATCCGGGCAGCTGACACAAATGAAGTAGTCAAGCTCATATTTCGTGAATCTGATAATGACCGAAAGGTAAACAGCTTAATGCCCTTGGCACCCCTGTGTAAATAGAAACAGTGTTGAATGTTCATTTTCTTTTCTACAAGCATGAATATAGTTGTTCCAAACTGATAATGTAAAGGGAGGGGAGGATATAGATTGTCACACCTAATGCTCAGTTAATTGGATCTGTTTAAGTGATTGCCAGCCAAGCAAATGGGCAAGCTGACAAGGGGCTTTGGACATGTGGAAATGTGTGGTTTTAAAGGGCTGCTTGTCTCTGAAAGGGTCACTGCCAGCAGCTGGGTGTTGAGTTGCTGAGTCCAAGAGCTTTGCTGACCTTTCTCCCTATTTTTTTATTTAGGTTATGCTGCAATTAGAAAAGAAACTCTTTGACTATTTTAATCAAGATGTATTTAGAGACAACAATGGCACTGCGGTAAGTTCATTGCTACACCCTTTCAAAGGAGTAAGTTGAGAACTCACATACAAATTGCATTTCTCTAACCAACCCTTTATCCTATCACCTCTCCTGTCTGCAGAATGAGAAGAGATAATTCAGCCAACACAATAACTGCTCCAGATTTCCTCACCACTTAGCCAGTAATTTTGTGTATATTCTTAACTTTGGCATGTTTACCTTCTTTTTTATACAAATATATTGTAAATTAAATGTACACAACAATTCACTTTTCTTGTCTGTCCTCCAGTCTGCATTTCTTCAAACATCCTGTTTTTCTTCCTAGCTCCTCATTGTGCATCACACAGTAACTCAGGAAAATCCCTTAAATGCAAAGCCCTTCTGAAAATACCTGGGTCTTGTAAGTGTACAAAAATGTACTAGAACAGAAAAGTAGAATAGCAATCTCAAGCTCTGCAGCAGACTGTCACTGTTTGGACAAGCATGCAGAGCTTCCCAAGAGGATTAAACAGACAGGGGACACTAACACTCTGATTTGTGGTAAGGAATCTGATTTTTATGTGGAGAGGGGCATCACAGTTTCTTTAATGTGATTTTATTTCAAATGGTCGCCACTTCATTTTGGAAAAGCTGTGTATCCCTGCTTGCAGCTTTCTTCATTCATTCAGGGTTCCTAGGGGTTGTGTATCCAAGGGAACACAGAGAGGGCCCTCGACCCCACCTCCCAGTTTGGCAGCACTCTGAACCAGGCACGCAGTGTGCCCACTCACAGGGCACTTGAGTTGCTGCTTGCTGCTTGGCTCTCCAGCTCTCTCTTCTCCCCTGCCTACAGCTCATTCTCTCACTGCCCACAGAGAGCCAGGCTGTTGGAGGGCTCTCTGCAGGGCTCTAGGATATGGAGGGCAGCTGAAGCCCTGGTGCCCTCTCTGATTTTAAGTTGGCTTCACCTGGGAGATTTATTCCATTTGAGAATCTGAGATTTCACTCATTTGTTGAGGTCAGAAGAGTTTGAGTAAGACCCATGAGGGGTGAAGATCTGATTCCCCTTCTAGTCTTTGTTGCTGTCCCACAGTGTGGCTCATGTGGCCTGTGTGCTCACTCCACGAGGTACCTCTGTGGTACCTTCAAATGCAGTGACTGTCAGAGCACTTTGGGGTCCTTTGGTTTCAATTTACAGGGTGAATGCATCCTCAGGAATGCCTAATATTTCTTTCACTGATGTTTTGCAGTTTTGGGGACATTTAATTCAAAGCAATAAGTCTCCTCCCAATTCCTTTTCCCATATTAATCACATTCCTGTCTCATTTATTTTTTTTTCTATATGTATAATTATAATGACTTTTCCAGGTTTTTTTTAAATAACTCAAGTATTTGTCATTTGCCTTTTCCCCCAGTGCATTCCTGAAGCTGTGTAAAGCTGTTCTTGGTGCTTGTTTGCCTTGTCCTAGTGGTGCTTGGTTTGCATACAGGGCTGTGGGGTGTGAAGGTACAGGCAGAATCCCACTTAAGCACATTCCATTTCAAAATCAGTAGTCATTTCTTTCATGCATCAAGAAGTGGGAAATCTTCCAGATCAAAAATGGGAGAAAAGATAAACGATATAATGAGCCATTGGAGATAATCTAATCTTCATGGTCTAGTTAAACACGCAGCACCATGATCACTAAAAACAAACTACCTATCTAAAAGGATAAATGTCTCTGTGCCGAATTCAACCCAAAAAATCCATCGCATCCTTCATCAACCGCCGGGCTTGTACCGGCCTGACAGAAATTTAATTCAAGCTGGCTCCTGAAAATAATTATTGTATTTTAAGAGTAGTAATCATTGGTCGGGACATGATTGAATGTGTCCATGCCTATTGACTTTTTCTATGATTTATAGCTTTGTGCAGTCGATATTCCCATCGAAATTGTATAATTAATTATAAGTGGGGCTGTCAGGTCTGCAGGATGGAGTGCCCTGATGAGTATTTGGGAAGATTAAATTTTCCTTAGCTGTACCAATGCAAGGCTTGGGAATTTTCACAGTGCTGGGGCTGTTGGATAAAGATGTTTTCTGTGTGTTTAGCAACTGCTTTAGCTCAAAATCCATTGATTTTTCAGAGGGTATTTTTTTATCAGTGCCGTGTCTCTTCAGTAACATTGGAATGTATACGGATGTGACAAGACCTGACAAATATTTATTATCAACAGGCTACTTTTTCATTGTCCATACACAGTTATTCTTTCCTTTTTACTTTGTAATCAACAAAAAGAATCATAATATATATTTATAAAAATGATTATTTTTAATAAAAAATCTGATATAGATACAAATCACCTATTTAAAAGAAATTCAGTTTGAAATGCATACTGTAATCTGTCGGGTCTAATTTTCCCAAACTAATCTGTAGCTTATTCAGGTTTAGCTGTAGCTTATTCCAAAGTTGGCTTAGCAATTACCTATATTGATTATACCAGAGTGCAATGCCTGTTCTGTATCATTGTATTTCAGAAACACACAGTTTTACCCAGTTCTGTGGTGATAGGAAAAAAGATAAAGCCTATTTGAAAACAGGTGTTGCAATAACACAGAAGTGTTTTATTATTTAATTCCTATGTTCTGAATTGTACGTTGGAGTTGTGGTCCATCCAAGAGACCAGGGTGTGAGTCCATAACCACACAGAGCTGTCCTGTGTGGGAACGTGGGGAGGGTGCTGCAGAGGAGCGCTGAGAGACGTGGGCAGGAGGAGGTGCAGCATGCAGAGTTCTGCTTTGGCATCAGACACGTCCCAGTTAGGTTGTTGCTTTTCAGTTAGCAAAAGCTCAGCATTTCTGACTTGGCTGGTAGGACACAGGCAGGCTGTGCTGATGGGTTCCATGGTGTCATCCTGCTCTGGGGGCTTGTCCATGAGTGGTGGAAAAGCACAAGTGAGGCTTCTCATTCTGGAGTGGTGGACAAATGAGGGTTCTCACACCTTCCCAGAGGCAGCAGCCCCTGAGCAGGAGCCACCACCGTGCCCCCATCACTCCTCTGTGGTCCTGCTCCTCTTGTGCCCAGCGGGTGCAGAGAGTGCCTGGAGCCCTGCACGGATTTCCTGTGGGGTCCGTGGTGCTGCCCATGCTGCTGAGTCACACTGGCTCACCAGCATGTCACTCACACAAAACACAGGTGTAGCTTTGGATTTCCAGCCCTTAAGTGGTAAAAATCAGCCATGCTGGTGCTTCCAGAAGAGGGGCAGGAAATTCTTGAATAAACCTACACTTTTATCAGTTATTTGAAGATGCTTTACTTGATTGTGATAGATCGGGCTATAAGTGAGTTTTTTTCCAAAAGGAGTTCCCTGTTAATTTCAAAACAATCAAAAGAAAAGCAAGCCAAGAGTAATTATGTAATGGAAAAAATATAATCAGGTTATTGACTTATACTGAAGAACCACAAACTAAATTGTATTTCTTCAGTAGTCAATTAAATAAATATGTAGTAAGAATGTAAAAACCTCTAATGACTACAGAGGAACGATTTAATCATCAGGAATCATTTTATAATCTTTAACTGCAATTAGAAGTGAGGAATGGTACCTACATTCCTGTCTTTCCTATGCTCTGTATTAAAGAATCAGTCCCAGTAGAAGCTAATGCACTGTCCTTAGGATTTGGACCACAACTGTGCAGTAAAAGTGATCAGTGAATTAAATTGTCTAAAGAGTGGAACCTGATGATATTCCTGCTAAAATCATGACCTCTTTTTTCTATTGATCTTTGTGGAAGCTGGTGACTAGTAGTGAAGCTGTGCCTGCTCTGGTGGTCCTGCATCCTGCTGTCCCTGCTGTCCCTGGGTCCTGCTGCCCCAGCCCCCCCAGGCCCATCTCCCACAGAAGCACAGAGCCCCTGTCCCTCTGTGGGTTGGGCTGCTCGGGGCAGAAGGATTAGCCCAAGGGTGCTGCTGCATGCAGCTCCAGGATCACCAGAGGGTTCAGAGGGTCCTGGGGGTGTACAGCATTCATTCCAAACCAGAGCCAAAAGTGTTATGCTGAAAAGCCCAGTGATTCCAAGCCTGGATTTTCATGGAATGGAAGTGATTCTGTTTCTTATTTTAATTGTGCAGCAGCTCTCTTGGTGCAGAGGACAAACAGTGAACTCTTATGGAGATTATGTTCTGACTCAGTTTCCCTTCACAGAATAAATTCTCTTTATTCTGTGTGTGTGCAGCCTCAACTGATATAGTCTGAGAAGAAAGTTATACTGTGCTCTAAGTGCAGATTGAGTTAAAGGTCTTGTTTTCCCTCTGAGAAGTAGTGATTTATAGTGATGTGTTATCATGCTAGTTAACTTAGAGATATTATTGCAAACAGTACATGCAAACATACTTTTAAATTTTAAACAATATATTGGTGGGGGTGTATTGTGTGTATTCCCAGGAAATCCTGAAATGATACACAAATTGAGCAGAAATATATAGTCCACAAGGGACCTCTGTTGAGATTTTTGTGAGAATATGTATGCTTATGAAGATTAAGGATCTGGCGTCACTGAAAATGTATTAATCAACAGACAAGATATAGCACAATGCACTCTTCCCAATGGCCTTGGCTCTGACCCTTTTAAAGATAATGGGAATACTGTCCACTAGGAACTAGATTAGGACGATCAAGTGCATTTCATCAGGGTATGACTTGAACCATGATCCCAGAGGTGAAAAGGCAGAGGTTTATCCACTGAGCCAACCAGCCCCTGTCCAGATAAAATCTTGAATATGATGTATAAGGGCAAATTAGGATAGAGAAAGGAAATTGATTGCTTGGGACCATTGCTACCTCAGACTGGTCATAAGGAAATCCTGCCTATCCTGAAACTGCTTCTTTTATTTAACATAGTCTTCTGAGATGCCTGATTTTCATAAAGTATTAATAGGAAAATGTCTTCATGCTCTGCATCTTTATCCAGAAGCAGCATCCTTGTGTTTAGAATTGCATTTGCTTAAATGAGCGATTAGTTGATATGCCACTGGATAAACAGCAAAATGAGAAATGACAGAGATAGGAAATATTACAAATATTTCCCACACAAGGAGGGGATGAATTGGAATCCCTGCTGGAAGAGCAGCACCTCAGTGTCAGGTGTCTGGAAGTTCTCAGTGACCTTGGGAGATGCCTGACTCCCTGTGAGGGCGGCAGGGGGATCGACTGGAGCTCCCCACACCGCTCGGGCACACCCAGCACTGAAATGCCTCATGCCAGCCAAGCCTTGGGGAATCCTCAATCCACAGTGGGAGTTTTGCCCGAGTAAGAAACATTTCATAGAAGCTCCTCAAGAAAACTTCATTTTTGACCACTCTACAAGTATTCTAAAACTGTATTCTCCATATTTCGTGCTTTTGCGAAATTGCAGCTCACAAGTAACTGTTAACAGGAGAGTGCCTGGGGGTTTGGACTCCCAAGTGGGACAGACTAATGTTTCTCAGTAACAGATATATTAAGTTTAATGAAATAATCCATGGAGTGTGTCATATTTGCAAGTAGGACATTCCTAATTAAAGTCTTTCAGTTTTAAAGACAGCATCCACTCAGTCATTCCTGACATTTTGAAGCTTTGTCACAAGCTGTTGTGCACAGTGTATGAATTACTGCAATAATATTTATTGTCTGTCCCAGCAAAGTTGTGAAAATGGCAATTTGCATGAATACATTTTTCCAGAGTCAACTTTCTTTTAATTTGAGGTAAGCACTGGAATCCCAGGAGAGTGAGCAGCAAAATCCAATTTTCCCATCAGAAAATGGGGAGTGTGTGTTCAGCTGTGACCAGCTGGTGGTCACAGGGCTCAGCCCCTGGCCTGTGGGCCCCGTGCCCTCCCATCAGGCTGGTTCCTGCCAGCAGATCCCGTCTGCCGGAGGAGATCCTGCACACAGCTGCTGGCTCTGGGCCCTCTGGCACCTTGCAGGTGCCCCAGGCTCTGCTGGCACAGGGCAGCTCAGGGAGGGGATGCAGTTCACTGCTGCAGGGCAGCGTTTGGGCAGGGAGCCCTTGGGGTGTGGAAGGAGCTCCTGTGGTCACAGCAGGGTCACTGGTGCTGCACGAGTGGGAGCCCAGGCGCAATCTGTGTCGGTGCCTTCGGCTTCTTCCCTAGTTTATCCTCTGCTTATACTGCAGTCTTCTCATTGAGAGCTCATTTTCTAAGTAGTACAACAGGTTCTGATTTCTGATGTTTTTTGCAAGTAGTGAAAGTCTCACAGGGTAAGATCTGGCTTCTCTGCTGCATGTTGCAGAACAGAGGGGTGGCTGAGCCCTTGGAACTGTTAGCAGGGTGTTTGACTGACAGCTTATCCATGCCAGTCGTGTCAGCCCTCAGTGCCACTAGCACTGTGCTGTGCCTCACCCCCTAATGCTGAGAACAATCTCTTTGGTGCCATTCCTCTGTGGCCAAAAATCCACATTTCTCTGAGTGCCGTAGATCCACATTAATGTGGGCATTGGTGATTTGACAACGCTGCCATTCAGGATATATAGATATGTACAGAAATATAATATTATACAAAAACAGCATAAGTGGTAAATTTATATTCAATGATTTGGGTTTTTTTCTGTGAAACATGATTTTAAAGACAGGCAATGAGAAAAAGAATATTAATATTCAAAATATGTAGTAATATAGAACATTTTACATAGTCTTTGTTTGAGAATGAAGTAGCTTTAAATCAGGCAGAGTTATGGATGGCATTTTCATGGATAAGTGGGAAGGATCAGCATTTCCGCAGGCTTTTACCTGAAGTCAGTAGACTGCTGAATCAGTCTCTAAATAATTTACTTGGACTGGAAAGATGGATAAAATTACTGCCTTTCCAAAGTCTCTTGGAAAAAAATGTGTGCTCCATGAGACTGGCAAAGGAGGTTACAGTGACCAGGGTCCACATGTTTTAATTCTCTGAGGTCACTTCTGTCTGCTCATCTCCTCTTTTTGGTCTGAAACTTCATTTCCCTTTCACAGCTGTGAATTCTCTTGTGGGCCCTGCGGATGGATTTGATAAATGCTGCTAATATCACCTCCTGATCTACCAGTGCTCTGACTTTGGTCTGTAGGGCTTGATGAGTAATTGCCGTTGTTCTACTCCGATGACTGAATTAAGTTGCCCTGTTTGAAGGGGTTCATACGTGTATGTTTTTAGCCAAGGTGGCCCATTGCAGTGTACCCAGTAGATGCTGACCTTTTACCAGTGCTTTAAATTGAAGCAAGCAGAACCTCAGTTTCTGCAACTGCCTAGACCCTCTAATAACCCTTTGATTACTGTGAAGCTGCATAATGTAGGAATTTAGAATTTTGTGCATTGCTTTCTCCTCCACCCCAGCACATAAATGCATGTTACAGCGCTGCCAAGAAAAAGGGAACAAAAAGTGAGACTCCCTTCAGCAGGTTTTGCAGAATACATAGCACCATAGAAAACCAGCAGTTCAGATAATTCCCTTAGGAGGTGATGGGCACTGCGGCTGACACAGCCATCAGTCCTGAAAGCTTTTAATTCTCAAAATAAATAGGAAATATCCTTTACTGCACATGCAGTCATTCCTACACATACTGCGTGGCTGCATTCCCAGCAGTGTGGGGTCACAGGGACTCACAGGCAGTAGCTAACTATTGATACACTACCTGGATGGATGGATGGATGGATGGATGGATGGATGGATGGATGGATGGATGGATGGATGGATGGATGGATGGATGGATGGATGGATGGATGGGGGATGGATGGATGGATGGATGGATGGATGGATGGATGGATGGATGGATGGATGGATGGATGGATGGATGGATGGATGGATGGATGGATGGATGATGGATGGATGGATGGATGGATGGCTGGATGGAGGATGGATGGATGGATGGATGGATGGTGGATGATGGTGGATGGTGGATGGATGGATGGTGGTGGATGGGTGGATGGATGGATGGATGGATGGATGGATGGATGGATGGATGATGGATGGATGGATGGATGGATGGATGGATGGAGGGTGGATGGATGGATGGATGGATGGATGGATGGATGGATGGCTGGATGGATGGATGGGATGGATGGATGGATGGATGGATGGATGGATGGATGGATGGATGGATGGATGGATGGATGGATGGATGGATGGATGGATGGATGGATGGATGGATGGATGGCTGGATGGATGGATGGATGGATGGATGGGGATGGATGGATGGATGGATGGCTGGATGGATGGATGGATGGTGGATGGATGGATGGATGGATGGATGGATGGATGGATGGATGGATGGATGGATGGATGGATGGATGGATGGATGGATGGATGGATGGATGGATGGATGGATGGATGGATGGATGGATGGATGGATGGATGGTATTTTCATTCAGGTGCTCATCAAACATTCTTGTTGGGCTGGTCACTGAACATTGTAGAGCAAACATCTTGATGTAATATCATCAACTTGGTGTTGGAGCAGATAAAACGTAGACCTTGCACCATCTTCACTGTTATTTAGGTATAAATACATTGGTGAAACTGAGTTTGGAGGAAAAAGCCAGTCTTCTGAAAACTGCCTATGACATATAATTCTGGAATGATCTGCCAGTCACAGCATTTTAAAATCTCTGTGTAATTGCTCCAATTACCATAGCATGTTATGTAACACCTTAAAGATTTGGTTCTTAAAGATGATCTTATTATGAGTAAATTAAATAGAACAATATATTGATTTCTGGCATTTGAACTTTTTTTTTTAAATTATTTTTAAGGCATTTAGACTGACAGACATACTCATGTTTCCTGTTCCAGCAATGACATTATTCACAGTGCTGATTGGTGTACAGTGTGGAAATGAGTGAGCAGCTTGTGGTGAAATTGCCATGAAAATAGTATGTTCCAGGTGGGGTTTTTAAAAGACAATGTTAGATGCTTTAAAAGTAAAGGCATTACCCTGTGAAATTCTGACTGCTCCTCAGTATCATCTTGCCCCTGTTAATTTTCATTCATTTTCTGTCATGCCAGGTTGCTCCAGGCACCTGTGTACCTGTAAAGCAGATGGAATTGACTGATGCCCGTGTCAGGCCCTGTGCCTTCTCTTAACTAAAGTTGCTTTTAGGGCAAATGGCATTTGTAATTCATTGTGACAAGGCTTAGTGAACGCCTTGCATTTGCATCAAAAATCTTGTATTTTGAGATTACAGGTTTAAATGAGAATGCAAGTGTTAAAACATGGTCTTCTACTGAAAAGAATAACTGCAGTTTTCCCAAAATGCACTGTTCAGGTTTTCATCATCTCTTCAGTTCCTCTCCTCACTGCCTGCAGTGCTGCCAGGTAAACACAGAGAGGTTCTGGGGGGGTTCCCTCTGCTCAGCCCTGAGCACACAGATAACCTGTCCGTGCCCTTGCAGGAGAGAGCAGCTGTCTGTCTGCACACTCCCTGGACAAGCTTGGACAGAAGGTTACAGGTGCTGTAGCACAGTCACTTAATAACTAGGAAAAAATAATTTATAAAAGTGCATTATTATTTAATATATAGCAGGAAGTAAAAGCTTATGCAAATAATCCAGTAAAAATATTTGGCTGTTTTACATGGCAGGATGAATTCTTCACCATGAGCATTCCCTAAATCCTTCCAGGCACCTAGCTGGGCTTTGGCTTCAGGTTCAAGCTGTCCCTTTACCTGGGAAAACTTGGGAAACTGGCAGCACAGTACACAATGCTGTCTTGTTCCTGTTATCTGCCACCAGTGTCAGCAACTCATCTGCATAGCACTGACACTGCATACACAACTGCAGCAAACAAACACAGCAGAAACTTATGTGGATGATAATGCACATCCAAATGCTTAGTCCTCTAAACCCCAGGCCTCACCGAGTTTGCAAATATCATCACAGCTAGAATGATCCGAATGTTTAAAATTTTGAAAATGTGAATTGGTGTGAGAGGACAATGCATCTATTGAACTTCGCCAACCCTTGGGATGCCCATGAGTAATTTATACCATTGTGTTCTGTGGAGCATTGTTCTTTCATTCAGTCCTCCCAGTTTAACACTTCAGAAACAGCCTTTCTCCTGACACCTCCCCTTCCCTACTCTGAGCAGTTTACTTGGAACAGTAGGAAACATGTGTAGACATACATTTCAATTAATAGTTTTAACTGGGGATGGCAACTTGTTTTCCTCTCCCAGATTCACATAGGGTGGCTGATATCTCTGAAATGGAGACACATGGAGCAGGAAAGGGATGGTAACATTTGTTTTCTTAGCCAGTGTGTAGGTATTGTGGCAACCAATCTGTTCTGCTTATTGAAATACAGAATCAGAAACATTCATGGTGATGGAAACGTCCATTTATTCTTCAAGTGCATTGAGATTGCTTCAGTTAGACCAGGGAGTGCTGGACCAGCCCAACACTTTTAGTATTGAGTATATTATTAGATACATACTGTAAGTTTCCACACATATTTTGAAGTATTTATCTAAACAAATTGAATTCTCAGGCTTTCAATCAGATGGTAAAACAAGCACAAATTGTTGCAGTTATTGTTATTGCACAATCTTTTCAGCATACTGTCACAGAGTTTGGTGTCGAATGAAATAAAGCAGGGAAAGCTGCCCATCACCTGGCATCTTCGTGTAAGGACACCTACATATGGCAGGAGAGCCTGGAGAGAGCTGGGTGAGCCATGGAGAGGGAGCTCATCAGCAGTGCAGGTGGTTCAGGTAGCTGCTTTTCACACAGATAATTAATGTGTACAAGTAGCTGCTAATTGCACATTTCAGGAATGATTTATGAGGTGACAGAGGGGAAAGGGGCACACGATCTAATTTCTTTGGAAACCTCTGCCATTCATACAATGGTATCAGCACAGCTGTGAGATGGGACATGATTAATGAACGGTGGGCAAACACGGCCCTGGCGCGGGACAGTGCAGTGTGGGGATGATGAGCTTCTGTCTCTAGCCTGCAGTTCCCTGGGACTTCGGGCTGCACCCCGGCCGGGTTCTGGAGTAAGATCCTTTGTGTCCATCAGAACAGTTGCAGGTTTAATGGGGACAGTTATCACTGAGTTGTGAGCGGGTTTGTGTTTATGAACAAAGACTGTGGATATTTATTCTTTCTGTAGAGGTCATGGGGAAAACAAATGTGGCTGGGACTAATATTTATACAGGACATTAAATCTGTTAAACACTTTCTTCTGGTGCTCTGTCTTGGCTGCTGCCTGGGAGCACCCTTTACCTACTGTCACGTATCCCTCTGGCTGTCTGCCATGCACCACCCAGAGCAGGTGTACGGGAACTCGGCTTTGCTCGGGAAGAGTGATGTGCACATTGTGATTGTTGTACCTGCTCATCTGCACTAAAGATAATACAGAGTAATATGATGCATTTCACTGACATTCTCATGGGCTGCTTTGCTGTTCTTTTTTAATGCTAGTCTAGTTTATCTCTGAAGAGACTGCTAACGAAATTCCAAGAAATGTAGCCTTCTTGTGCTGTAAGTGCACTTACAGGGCAGTGCTGTGAAGAGCCAGTATTACCACTTCACTGAGGAAAATGAATGTTTTCAACACTTTTTTCAAGGCACTGTTTATGTATCAAAATAGTCCAGTCCAGACAGTTTTGCACTGTGTTATAAAAACTATTCTATGAAGGCTATACCTCAAGCTGTGTGTGATCATAGTTTTCTTTTATTTCCTTTTATATAATGTGGTATTTTTAAATTGCTGCAGTTCAACATTAAAGAGTGAAAGCATTTATTTCTGTCTTTTATAGCTTTTAGAATTTGACAGAGAGCTGTCAGTCTTTAAAGACAGATTGTATGAACTGGACATCTCATTTCCTCCCAGGTAAGATTCATATATAATCCATTTATTTAACTAGCTACAACATAATTATTACTTGCACTGTTGGTGAAATGTGAATGTTCCCATATTTATTGCAGAAATTATAATGATGTCTGTTCGTTTCATGATTGTTTATTCTCCCCACATCCCCTCCATCACTAATAGACCACATGCCAGTAGTGCTCCATAGCTCATCGTGTGGGTTCCGCTGATCCTGTCTTTTATGGCTGCTCTTAAAAACAGGAATGTGTGCTCAGAGATGTGGAAGGACTTTTAAGCACTGGGCCCTGATCACCTGTTAAATCACATAATTGCAACCATAAAGACAGTCTTTGCCTCAAGCTGTTTGATGACTGCCAGCAGTGGCACTCAGCAGGAGTGCAGTCAGCTGGGGGTGTAGAGCCTACTGCCATCACTCAGTCACTCAGGAAATCCAAGAGGAGTATCAGGAAGGAGGGCAGGAACTTAGATTCCACTTTTTCAGTTTCACTAAACATCATATAATTACTTCAGAGTGTTAGAATAAATTGGCTGGCTTAATACACATGGATGATTTTAGTCAGCAGTATCCCTGAGGTGTTTTAGCCATGAATGGACACTATTGCTATCACACAAAACCAAGCATTTTGCAAAAGGCAGTTCTATCCCAGAGAAATCTGTGGAAGACATGGTGCCATTCTATACAGGTATGGTCCCTTTCTAAGAGTGAGGAAGTCAAATCTCACAGTTGCTTTCAAGGGAAAGAAATGCTGTATTCACAAAGAAAAAGTTCAAAAAATAGTAGAAAAAAGGCAGATAAAACTGTGCTCTTCATTTACTTTCTTGTTAATAGATTTAATATGTTTAAATACTACTATTTTATGCTTCATGGACAGATAGAAAAGTATGATGTTTTGGCATACACTAAGAAAAATTTGGGAAGCTTGCCTTTTGTGATCATAATCTCATTACTTCTTACCAGCCAGCTGTGATACTGATTTGCACTGATCCCCTGGGACACTGGAAGTGTGCACGGAGTTACCAGCACCCTGAATTGTCCTTATTGATTGAGTATGAGAACAGTAGACCAGAGGGTGTGTACATCCCTACCTGTGTCTCACTCCTCATGGATCTGGTCAGGGTAGATGAAAGTGAGGGGAAGTGATACAATTTTTATACCATACATACTCTTCTACTTCATTTCTCCAACATCAGTGCTTTCAGCCAGAGCAAGGCTTACCAAAAATACATTGTTCCATGAATAGTTTTCAGCTTCTTCAGACTCTGTAAGAGCTTTTCAGTGTCATGCCCCCCTCAAGCAGAGATCAGGAATTAGGTATGAGTAGTCTCTGTGTGTTTTAGTTCTACTCACTCTGTTTCCTTCTCATCAACTAGGTAATAGTAATAATAATAAATGGTTTAAAAATTATGTACTGAGAGATGGCATGCAAATATAAAGAGCAAACTGGCTTTTTACTAGGGTGCTTTTTTCACCCATCCCTCCTTGTTTTCTGTGTCATAAAGCAAAGACATCCCATTGCCCATCCTGTGGTCCTTGAATGGCCACAGTCTCAGTAATGTATTTTTAACAGAAATACATTACTATTTTTAGTTATACGTAATTTTTGGTGTGTATAAATAATTACTTATGCTTCTATGAGATTTATAGATACAAATTGAATTTGTATCTGTAAATAGAATGGTATTAATGCAGCACAGCAAATTAATGTTTCTGCACATCCAAAGGAGTTTTCTCAGGGTCTTGGCAGATTCTGCATTACTGCACATTTGCTTCAGGACTTTTTAGTTAACTTTGAATGTGGGAAGGATTGGAGAGCCACTTCTGAGCTCTTCTACAGCCACATCTAAACCTAGCATTTCTGCAGGCATACTTAGGGAACTCAAAACTAGTCTGTTGTTCTTCCCCAGTGCAATACTGTAATTTAAGTCCAAATGTCTGCTTGATCTGCTGTGAATTCTTCCTGACTAGGGTGACCATCATGATGCAGTGCAGAGGGAGGGGTTCTCAGGTACTCATCCCTTAGAACCATCTAGAACAAAGCCTTGACTGAGCTCAAGGGTTCCTCCAACCCAAACAATTCCTTCATTTTGTCATTTTTTAGCACTGAGAGCATCTGCAGGCCTGTCAGTTATCTCCTCTCTGTTCAGCAGCCCTAAAGCATTTTCCAAACTCATCTTCATTTCTGAGTTCCTTTCAGTTCTTTAATGGGTGTGCATAAGCCATATCAGCTCACAGCCCTGCATGCCTATGCCCAGAGGAGCATGCCAGGGATGCAGTGAAGGAACTTCAGGGGAAAGAGGCTCATCCCACCTGTTCTGGAGCCAGATCTGCTGATGCTGGGTCCACAGAGCCTCCCACACATTCTGTCCAGGGTCCTTGGAGCCTGCAGGGCAGTGGCAGGAGGACAGCTGTGGCCAGGCATTCCTCTGGCCCTGTCCAGAGCCCACCTTTCCCTGGCAAACCCTTCCTCTGTCCTGCTGAAATGTGCCAGAGGCAGCCTGGGAGGGCAGCCACAGTTCAACAAGAGACCACAGGCTATGTGGCAGGTCTGCTATGTTAGACAACCTGTAAAAAATTCTTCCAACAGAGTATTCCTCCACTCCTGTATTTGGTGGTCTTTTATTTTATATAGTGAATATTCATGTTTTCATCTTGTTACTCTCTGTGATCTAGTGTAGCCTATAGCAACCCAATCCACTGTAGACTAAATACAAGTTAGAATTTTAAACTCTCTAAGCTCTGTCACTCACAGGCTGAAGAGTCTGGCCGTGAGCAAACAGCCCTGTGCAAGGCTGCAAAGGGCTTTGTGGTAGTCAACAATCACTCCAAAAGGCAGAAGGTGTGAAAAAAAGAAGTAAAAACATTGTAGTGTGTCAATATACAGGTGGGCAATTGTTACCTTTATCACTGCTCTCCATTAATTATTATAATTATTCTTGTTGCTGCTGTATAACAAAGATAGGAGCTGACTTTAGCAAGAGTTCACACCCACATACAAGGTTTGCTCTCAGATAAGGCTGCATGCACAGCAATCTCATGTATTAATCATTCTCTTAAAGTGACCTATTCTTGTTTGTTGTTGAATTAGGCTGTCATGTAATTTACTGTTTGGACATATGTTTGTGTCTTAGATACCCTCTGTGTGATATTTGTCTCAAGCAGACCCTCTGCACTGGCAGTGTCTTGGCTTTTGATGCCTCTGAGCAGGAGACAGGTTGAATCTCATTTACTCTCGCAGAGTGTTCCTCCTTTGAAATTCTCTCTAACACTGGTTCATTGTTCTGCAAAAATCTTATTTGGTCCATAAAGTATTTTTTCTCTACCTTGTATTTTGTCCCGTGACCCTTCTCTGTTCTAGGAGGTTGCACAATGGCACAGGTATTTTTGTGGTCTGATTTACACTGAGCCAGCCTGCTCTGCAGGAAGCATTGCCCAGAGTGCTCCCTTGTTTCCCTTGTTCCTTCCCTTCTGCAGAGGCTCTTCAGAGCAGAACCTCTGGGTGGCATTGCACAGAGCCCCCATGTCACCCTTGGGTGTGAAATGGAAGGACAAGATGATGGTTTGGGTGTCAGGGCTGCTCTTCCTTTCCAGTGTTCTCACTGCCTCTCTGCACGTTCTCAGGTCATACAGACTGCCTGCTGACAGGGCAGGGCAGCACTCCTGAAGCAAATGGGATTCTCATCTCCTAGAATATCTCCTCAGTAATGCTGCTGGTCCCGTTGTCTCACAAAAGGGGAGTTAGGCACTCAGATGAAAAAGCCCTGGGTTATTTTTATGCTTGCATTATCAGTTACTTTTATAACACTTTTTTTTTTGGTCATCTAAGTATTTTCTACTGAACAGAAATACTTCAGACTCACTCATGCACTGTAAAACTCCTTCCAGGTATTAGTGAGGTATCTGAAATCAGCCATGGATCTCTCAGCCCCCAAGGAACAAATTCCCACCTGACATGATGCAGTTGTCTGGGTGCTTCCAGCATCTAAGGCTGAAGCACAGGTATTTTTTCCCAGCTAGAAACAGAAAGACAGCTGTCATTTCCTCCAAAACAATTTAAATTTAATTATTACAATGATTTTTCAGACAGATCTTGCCTCTATATTTCCACTCGCATTAAACCAGTGCCACTCTCACCAGTTCTCAATTTTCAAATAGAAATAGGGTGTTTATTTTGTGAGGAGCCAGACAGCATTACCCAAGGTCTGGTTTAAGGAATTATGGGAAAGGGGAAAAGAAAGAACCACAAACAAAGTAAAAATGTTTCAAAGAAATACTCTACACCATATGTAAGGTAAGGACTCAGACCACTCTGCAAGCAGAAAATAAAGCATATTCTAAAGAGCTTATGCTCCTTGCCAGGCTGTCCCATCTGAAGGTACTGCTGAAAAGCCCAGTAGTTTGGAGCCTGAATCCTGACCCTTTTCTTTGCTCAGGTCCCAGGGTTTTTTTCCCAATATGAGATTTTGTAAAATTTAGCCCAAAAGTAAGGTACTTTTGAGAAGTACAGGTAGGTATATTCCCAGAAAAGACATCAAGCTCAATCACAGTCATAGATAGTAACATCAGGCTGTTCTGGTGCAACAAGTCAGCACTGGGTCCTTCCCAACAAGTCAACATTATTCATCATTCCATTTATCCACTTGCAATAGTAGCAGTATTGCATACATTGCGTGGGGTAGAGCATTACTGTTATTAAAGCAATAGAGTTCATCACTCAGTGTTCACTTGCTCAGGCACTGGTATTGCCAGATAATCCACTTTTGCCATCCCCTCCCCACGGCCCTGGGGTCAGAGCAGAGCCCAGTGTGCCCGTTGCCATCAGCCTGTTGCCATCACTCCCCACAGCCCTGGGGTCAGAGTAGAGCCCAGTGTGCCCGTTGCCATCAGCCGTGTGCCGGCCTCTGGTCCCGGGCAGGTCCTGGCACAGGAGCAAGCGCCAGCACGTGTCCTCCTGTCACCAGGGTTTGGCCACAGGGTGGTTTTCAGCAGCACTATGGACACCATTCTGGGTGAATGTTTTTCACAGGAAGTGAAGGGTTGCATTGTGCTTTCTGGGGAAAAAAAATGGGCTCTGGGTTTATTTAATTTTTAAACTGAAAAAGGTCCTGCGATGCTGGTGATACAGGAATGCTCACTCTGAAGCATATTACAGACCAGTATTTTCTAAAGAAGACTGTCAAGCCAAAAAGCACAAATGTATTAAAAAGGTTCTGATAAAAATACCATGTCATTAACCCTCCTGTTTTGTGTTGTGCCCAGACTCAGGGCTCAAGTCCTGTTTACCCATCCTGCCCTTTGCTGCTGGTTTGCCCGGGTGACCCCTGTCCCATTGTCACCTTTGACTCCAATTGTTGGTACTATCACCATGGTGTTAGCGTAGCCTGTGCAAGTAGCAGCTGTTTAACACATTGCTCCATAACTCCTGTGTTTGCAGGGCTCTGTTTGCCCTCCTGATTTGGCTGAAGTGAGACACGTATCGTGGCCAGTTGGCTTGCAGAGCATCACCGAGGCTTATTAGTGTTTTGGTACCTATGAAGCAGATAATCTAATTCAAACACCGGTGTGTCTTACTGCTTGGCTTAGATATGCTGCCTAAGATGTGCATGGGAAGAGAAATTACATGGGGTCATTTGTTAGGAAGAGATCTAGGGAATCCAACTCCAGCTCTCTCTTTCAGGTTCAGGGAAATAAAAAATGTTAATTCAATTTTAAAGAAGAAACTAACACTCTGGTAGCTGACAAAAATTAGATGTCACCCTTTGATGAGTTGAATAGCATTTTGTTGAAATCACACTTAAATACCAGCTCACACTAGTGCAGACTGTAAATTTAAAATATCAAAATATTTTTATTTTATCTTTGGCCTTAAAACTCTCAGAGCACCCAAAGGTTGTATTGGCAGTCCATGTTCACCATCCTTTCTTCAGGTAAAAGTATCTTTGCCAATCTGAGAGCACATCAGAGCTGAAGGTAAATTGATCCAGCATTTTCTCAGATAATATGAAAAATAGTAAATAATTTTCTGATGAAGAGTGGTTGGGGTTTTTCCCCTTTTGAAGTTAAAAGTGAGAAAAGGTTTAGTAAATATGAGGACTCATACCTAAGTTCAGAAACAAAATGAACCAAATCAAAATTGTCTCAGCTCTTCCCATAAAGAGCTCAGTTTTCATTGATGCTTTATAGTTCCATCCCATCTAAAATACTTTGTATTATAAAAAACATGGTGATATAAAGTGTGGGGACAATTGACAGATGAGCAAGCACAAGGAGTTTTTGAACAGGAGGCATTTCCACTCCCTGAAATGTGATAAAGTTTGCTAAATGATCTGCATTTGAACCTAGATGTAGGCTGCACAGTTGTTCAGAATAACCTTTACTGGAATAAAAAGGATTAAATAACTGAATTTTCCCCACTGTTGCCTAGTGAGTGCTGCCACACTTCCCAGAGCAGCACTGGCAGCGTGGTCTGTAGAAGGCAGGGTCCCATAGCAGCACCAGGTGTTCCCAGCACTGGATGTCCCCAGCCCTGGATGTCCCCAGCACAGGCTGTCCCAGCACAGGCTGTCCCAGCACGTCCCACGGTGGGCGCGGCCCAAGCTGGAGGACACCGCCTGTGGAAGCTACAGGTGGCAGCCCTCCAGAGGGAATGAATTGTTTCCTGTTAGAATGTACATTTCACCCATCTCACTAACAGATTTTATCCAGGCTTGCACACGAGAAGAGTTCATTAGGAGCGTTTTTCCTAACTGGAAATGCCAGTTAAGGAGACATTTATATACACAGCATTGTTGGCTTGTGTTTTGAGTTCAGGCAGTGCTGACAGGATGGTTTATGATGTCGGACAACTTTTCACTCTGCAGTAAGCATTTTTGTAAAGGTGTCTAATCATCTCTGACAATACCTGTCAACAGTAGTAGTGCTCTGATATTACTGACCCTCTTAATGGTTTATTTTCCCCAAACAATTGCCAAGTAGTTCTCATCCTTATTGTCTGTGACAACAGTAGTTCATTGGACGGCCTGCTCTTTATTAACAGAGTAAGTTAGCAATTCATCAAAGGGTTTGGTTAAATTTCAACAGTATTGAACATTATATTAATGATGTTGCTGGAAGTTTTATTCAGAAAACCCACCTGACAGTAATCCTGATTAAATAAGTGCAACTGAAACAGAAGTTTGTGAAATAGGATGGAAAAGCAGCTAGAAGCTGCATCTTCAGAAGGAGTAAGTCCTAAACAAGTGGAAATAAATTGTGCAAGCTTTTCACATGGATGCTCCAGAACTGCCTGTCTGCACATCATCCAGGGGCATGCAGAGTCAAAGTGTATTTTGTATAATTCTGCTGGCTGGAATACACAGAGCATAATAGTCTCTTTTTTGCTATTTATTACCCTGCTAACATGAGTGGCTAAGGTCCTAAATTCCTAGAACTTTGCCACTGTTTTAAATAGGGCATAAAATTTGTTCCACAGGGAATTCCTCATTTCCCCACTGTATTTTTAAATAGATGTATTAGAGTGTGTGTAAAAAAGTGTGTAACTGTACTATGGAATACAGTGGAAGTGTGTACATCCTTACCTTACCTCTAGCACCTGTATGTGTTAGCATTACATCTGTCTATCATTTATGTTTCAGTGGTACCTAGAGGCCTTTATCTATTATGTCATCATTTTTACATGAGCACCCCCTATTCATTCTCAAGATCACTGTGTTCTGTGTATTACACAAGGTAGATTGTGATTGAAGCAGAATGCTAATGAAAGGAAAAACTAATGCATTCTTTCCTGTCTAATTATTGGGATAGGGAGAGCTGGTTTTCCCTTTTTCTCTGCTGCAGTCATTGTCCCAGTAGTCAAGACTAATGATGGAAGCACAGAAGGATGGCACAATACTTCCCCAACAGGAGATTCATATTGGAATTTCAAACTTTTGGTTATTTGGTATAAAGTCCTTGACTTTCTTTTTATCAGACCTGCAGTTGTTTTTATCAAATCTGTAATTATTTCTACAATTCACAAATCAGAAAATCTGTTGACTTAGAATTACTAAGTAAGTTTTGAATTAAGAACTGGTAGTTCCTTACTTGCCTGGAGTGAATGTGTTAAAAGAGGCTGGAGATGTCAGCAAAACAAATCTAACTTATTGCCCTTGATCACAGACAGTCTTATTCCTAATGTCTTTAGGAAGATGGGTATTACAAGAATAGTTCTGCTTTTTTGCATGTACACAAGCTTAAATTTACAGTAATTTTTAAGAGATTGTTTAAGCCTAAAGACAAAGAAGCAGTCAAGAAATGGGGTTGAGAGGAAGGAAAAGAGAAGGGAAATCAAGAAGCCAGCTTAGAAAGAACAAAAAGTGAACGGTCAAGTAGAAGCGTCTGTTGGCACCCTCGTGTCTCTCGTTCCCCGCTGCAGCAAGTGGAAGTATTTTCCAGCTTCCTGAGTTCTGCCATGGGATGGTATTTTCCAGTTTCCTGAGTGCCACCTGGGGTGGGTTGGTGCTCTCAGGCAGTGGCTGTGTGGAGCAGGCAGGCAGGACAGCCCTGTGCCCTCTGGCGTGGTTCCCACAGCCGGCTGAGTGTGAAACAAGTGCTGCTTCTGAGCCTTTGGGCATCTTCCCTAAGTCTTCAATTCTGCAACATCTGTCTGTTTGGGCTGCATCAGAGCCATCATCCTTCCTAAAATGCCTGTGCATCTGTAGGCTCCTCCTTCCATTGCTGCTCTTGACTGGGTTTCCATCTGATCAGCTGGGGAGAAGACATCCAAGGGAAGTAACGTTATGTCAGACACCACAGTATCCTAGGGGACAGCAAACAAGCAAAAGCTTCAGAGTTCACATGCAGATGATTCTGGAAGCAGTCACACTATTTTCATGCCGCTTTTCACTTAGCTGTGGAACAGGATGATGGCAACAACTTCTGAGGTATATGGTATTTGAAAAGTTTTTGTTCTGGAATAGTATACATTCAGCAGCATGTTTAACAAAATCTTCTTCAGTGACAGGTATATCCCAGAAACATTTAATAGAACTTTTATTTGCTAAAATCTATTTTAGATCAGTGGCATATAATAAACTAAAATAAATAGCCCTACAACCCAGGAAGTCACAAAAAAAAGGATCCCTCATGGGAATTTTGAGTCATATTTAGCTATGGCCACTATCTGAGCCCATCTACAAAGGAATTTTGCTTATTCCAAAGTGTTTGTGACCCCTCTAGAGCATGAAGGAGAGCTAACAGTTCTCCCAATTTTGGGGGCATGTATCTTGTTAGGATATTTTATTATGTTAGTGTCAGAATTTCACTGAGATTAGGATTTCCACATGGCAGAGTGGATGGAGGGAGGGAGCTTTATTCATTGGAGTGCAGTGAGACAGAGCACTCCATCCTTTCTGCTTCCTTTGAAGGATTCTTTCTTATAAAAAGAAGAGTTTGCCTCTCTTTATTATATTAAACTATTACCTACAGGCCATTTTGTCTGGACAATTTTGCAGCATTTATTTTCATCTCTGTCCCAGCCATTAGAAATCCGATTTGTCAAAGATACTTGTAAACTACAGTAACTTTTTGACTGGGTCATCACTGCTAAGGACCTTGAAAAATTGGCAGAAGTTTTCACCCTGTGAAAACATTAAGATGAATAAAGCAAATTGATAAATACCATTTAACAGAATATAGGCTCTAGGATTTAATGCTTTAACACATAGCAGTAACAGATCGTTCCAGGTATGCAACATCATATTTCAAAAGCCATACAGTTAATGCTGTTAAAGGAAGGATTATATGAAATGTGATTGATTCTTATACCTTTATGTCATAAAAAGTAGCTTCAGTTATGTGGGGTTCTGGGATAAGTAAAGTAAGCGGTTATGAGAAAAAGTCAACCCTTAAGTTGCAGACAAAGAGCTTCTACTACCAATATAGTATTACATCATCAAAATATTTCACAGACACTCAGAAATAAGCTGTACTTCTGTATGTCAGTGAAGCAGCAAATTGAATTCTCATAATATGTTTTGAAAATGAGTCTTGTTAGGTTTGATGAGGTGGAAAACGTACTGAGATCACTGGTTTGTTCCAATACATTCAGTACGCTTTTCTTGGATGTTTGCCATGGCTAATCTTTTTAATGGCAGTGTAGCTTGTAAACCCATTTGGTAGAGAGCTGTATGTCTCCGTTTCAGAGTATCACACCAAACAGGATGGTAAATAAGTTTCTCTTCAAGCATGCAAACCCTTTTTTACAATACTAGAAATTTTATTTTAAGGCACATATCAGAAAAACCTCAGTATTTCCTTTATTAATTCAGTGAGGAGCAGAATAAAATGCAAATGTCATTTCAAATATGCTCATACATACATATGTAGATGTTTGGGGGTTTTAAGAGTTTTATCAAGGGCAAACTTCAGTTAATTCAGGCCCAGTATTCAAGAAATTGAGCCTGACACAAACCCTCTGGATTTCTCCAAAACCCCTTCTTAGCTACTCCCACATGCCATTTTGGAAATGGTCTAAGAAAACAGTGGGCCTTACAGTGTGGTGAGCCATCATCGAATGCAACTGATGAGAAGATTTGGATGAGACATGAAAAATTCTGGCCTCAGCTTATTGAGGTTGAGCCAGAGGTTGCCCTTCAGGGGCTTCAGATGATCTCAGCCCATTGGCTCACACTGGTGTGTTATCTTTAGTTATGTTCTGTAGATTAAAATAAACACTTTCTGTTGCCCTTTAAAGCTAAGTTAGAATGCACTGGAGATGTCACAGCATGTTTATGATGGCCCCAGAGTGTAACTCCCATTTAATCTGCTTCTATTCAAGATGTCTTTACAAAATAATATACTTTTCCTTAACACAGTTTCATTGGTATGGGATCTTATGTAGTCAACATCACCTTCTTTAAACCACATTCCTGATTCCTTGGTTCTGAAGAAATCTCCTGCAAAGCCTTCTGTCTTGTCCTGTCTTCCTTTCCGTCACCCTTAAGGAATCCATACAGGAGAGGTTTGTGTACAGCTGCAGTGGTCCCAGCACTCTGAACTCTGTTTTCTGTTAAATTATTCATGAATAACTCCCCTTGAGAGAATCCTGTGAAGAAATCACATAAGGTGAACTTTTTTCCCCCTAGGTTTCATTTTTCAGCTTCTGCATGTACATTTTCCATAGTCTCTTGTCTAATTTCTGTTGTTGAACTGATTTTTGAACTTCACACAGATAAACAATTTGCTGTCTTTTAAACACTCTCAAAAGCACAAGGTAGGATGTGAGAGTTTTTAAACTATGCGTGTCTTAACCTCTTAACCATACAGTAGAGTTGTAGATCTGAGAAGAGGCATAGAAAAAGAGCACATGAAAAGGAAAGAGGGAGGAGAAAAAAAAAAAACAGTGTCTGGAAGAGCTGCTTTTTGACAGTGACATTTTGTAAGTAATGGCCCTCTGAGCCAGGGGTTTCAGACTGCTTTGCCAAGATTCATTGATGGTTGTGGATGGGATTTGTTTGCAGTTATCCCTACAGCGAGGACTCTAGCCAGGGAAGGCAGTACATGAACACGAGATGTCCAGCCTGGTGCGACAGAATCCTGATGTCCCACTCAGCCAAGGAGCTCATTCTGAAAGTAAGTACAGACCTGCAGCCCCCTGATGCCTCCACACTGCATTATCTGCACCAAAGGCAGGTATGGCTGGAAGACTCTGCCTTTGAGTTTGCCAAGCTGGAGGCAGCACACCATGGTAGTAAATGGAGAGATGTGCCTCCAGTGCTTTGCACCCAAGAAGGGGGATTTGTCCCCATAAACCTTCTGACAGTGACTAAACTATGAGCTTTCACAAGCACTTCTTTTGGTATCTGAGCTGCCAATGGTGACTGACTGTCTTCTGTCCTGTGCCTCTTCTGTGCAAGCATGCACAGCACTGGGAGGACTGACTGCTTGCTTTAAGGAGGGCAACAGAAAATAAAAAAAAAATCCTGTAAAAACCCTATAAAAAGTCTCCATTAGTCCCCCAGCACAGTCCACCGTACAGTGACATAAGCAGCAATGCTGCCCCTAGCAAGGATTCAGCAGACAGGAGCAGATACCAGTGGCTGCTTGCTGAGGACTCACACAATTGAGAGAAAAGCCTGTACAGCAACAGCTGCAGGCACCTGATTTACCAGAGTGGTAGACTTCCTAAGGTACTCCCAAGAATATGTCAAATCCTACGTAGGCCAAATCTGTCACTGTCCCTGAATGAGGATGGTCTCCAGCAGGGAGGCTCCTAGCTCTGGTACACCAACTAGGTGCCTAAATTCAGACATTCCATTAGAGCTTTAGAGATAAGCTTGTGCAACGTTTTTAGAACATACAATTCCTCTTGGGATTTAGTGTTTATAGATAGGGTTAGGGTTAGTTGGTGATGTTCTGTCCAAGGTTATATGATCTAAATATGGTTAAGGAGCCCTTCAGTTTACTTCCCTGTCATTTGCTCTCTCCTTCTTGTTCCACTCTGCCCTCCTTCTTTTCTTGGGAGCACTGGGCTGGGTCAGCTGGTTACCTGTGCCAGCTGACACTGCCTCTGTCCCTGTGTGTGTGCTCCTGGCACCTAGACCCCCCCATCCTGCTGACACTGGTTGCCAGCTGCTCTGGAGGGCCAAGACCAGATCAGGAAGTGGGGATGTGATAGGAGATCTCTCCCACTTCTCTCTGTTCTGAGCTGGCCAGCTGGCAGTGGCCATGGGCGGCTGCATAAATGGATGTGCTGCAGTGAGGTTGTCTTGGCTGACCAGACTGTATGACTCTAACAGACTTACTGAACCCAAAATTGCCAAAAGTCATGTGTCTGTCTGTGTGCTCCTATATAATTAATGTAGTTTAGTGGGAGTGAATTACAGAAAATAATCTTCTAGGTAAATCAATGTTCTATAGCTTCTTAGCTTTTTTTTTCCTAGTTTAAATTAATTACACCCTTGAAACTTGCTCTCCTGAAGTTTATAACCTTCTTTTTCTCTCTCATCAGGGTTATTTATCTCGTGATTAGACTGTTTGCTTTGCAGTATATAACTCACTGAAAGGCTGGGAACGTGTTTTCCACAGCTACTTGAATTTCAATGCACTTCCTCACATGTTTTAATGTGTAAAAAGTGTCTATGTGACATCATGAAATTTAACCCAAAATTTTAGACAATGCATGTACTGCCGTATTCAGTAAAAAAAATGTGAAGCCTAAGGGCAATACAGGCTTTATAGTCAGGTAGTAGTGTCAAAATCAGTGTTATTTATTTTTCTTACACAAAAATATGTGAAAAAGTGAGACTTTACCCAAAATGTTACTGATAGTGCTTGGTGACCATGAAATTCCTAAAGAACAAAGGATTAAAACCACAAAGAGAGCGGCCAATGAGGGAGGATTTTTTTTTTTAAAGCTATGAATAAGGAGATAGATGTGTACACAAAAGCTTGAAGAGTGTAAACAGTACAGAGGGAAAGGAATTCTTTCTGATTATCTAGAGGGCTATAACTTGGGTATAATGGGAGAAAATTCAACAAGGGAAAACAAAGTTACAGCACTGAAGAAGTTTGTAACTGTGAGGTCAGTTACAGTTTCCAGTAACAAACCCCATGGGCTGGATCCTTCAGAGCTCACCTTAAAGTTCACACAACTCTGTCTCTGGAGCTTTGCATTTGCAAATTGTGGTCGGGCAGTTTGGGACAGCTCCAGAAGCTCGGATGCAAAGGGACAGGTGCTGCTGAGGCCAGACCGGGCTTTGACTCAGCGAGTCTGTAACCAGCACAGGAGTTAGCTTCTCCAGACCAAAGCCAAACCAGCATTCTGGCCATAAAACCTGGTGAAAATAGCTGCTAGAAAATAATGCTGAACTGATAGGGGAAAGGGCAAAATGACCCTACAGATTTCTGTGGTATTACACAAGAAGCAGTGTTGACTGAGAGTTCTTGACTGAGAATTAACTCCACTGCAGAAACCTATACTTTAAAGCTTTAAAAGGACCTCTGAAGAAAGCAAAAGCAAATTTTAATTAACTGATTACACTGTAACAAATCCTTAAAATAAAAATGCATATGAACTTTTAAAGACTTTTTTGAATCATAACTATCTATTGAATATTCTTATTCGAGTAATTATTTTGCTGTATTACTTTTTCTTATAGGCAATTAAAGTGTTTCTTTTTCTGCCTAGGCAATTCTGTATTTTATTTTAAACAAAAATTGTAGCTAATCTGCATTTAAATCCTAGGTAGAGAAAGGATAGGGTGCACAAATTGCCACTGTACAGTGTGTTCAGCTACACAGTAGGCATTACAGATTGTACTGACATGGGGCTGTAAACAGCTTTCATGCAACATCATCTATCATGCCATGGTCGGTTACCTCACCATCATGTTATTTTATGCTTCCTGAGCCCTAAACCACCAAAGGTTGCCCACTGCTCGGGAGCTGCGCTGATGCCTGATCGCATGAAGTAATGAATGCTCAGCCAAGTGTATATTGTTTCTGCTTGTGCACTGCTGTAATTTGTTTATCTGTCTAAAGATTATGCAGTTGAAAATCCACAATTTTATGCTGCCTTTGTAAATTATCAAGTCGCTTTTGATGAATGTATCCCCACTTCCGATGCTGGTGGCATTATGATCTTGAAATATTGGAAAGTGCTCATGCATACAATGCAGAAGGTTATGTTTTTATATTTTTGGCAGACAACCGTGCTGTAAAGTAAATCTGACCTTAAGCTTCCTTACTGCATTAAAGATAATTCAGTTTTAACTTTATAGTCCTAAATGCTACTGTTTATATAAAGTTATTGCCCAGTCAAACTTGACTGATTACAGATGAGAAAGTCTTGGCTGTTTCCTACAAAATAAATTAGTATCGCCAACTAGTTTAAAGCACATCTCCGATTGCATTAGAGACTGGAGAGTGTGCAGATCACAGATATAATTAGCTAATAGAAATTGTTTAGCACAATAAGAAATCATTTTGTATGGCAATGTATTTGTATTTATTCCTGAAGTACTGTGCTAAAGAATCAAAATAGCTCCTCCTAATCACATTTATTGCAAACAGCAGAAAGATGAGTACATTTTATTATTCATTAAGATAAAAATGCTAAAGTCAGTGTTTAAGGGTAAAGTTCAACATGGACAAAATGAAAGCAATTCATAATGGAGAACAGAGGAATGTCATCCGTCATTTGCTGCTTTTCTTAAAATCCCTGAATGCTTTATTTCAGATGAAGAAATTTATCTCAGAGAAATGGTTAAAGATTATGCTCATAACCTGAAAATAATAATTCATCTCTCTGAACATTTAAAATCCCCTATATGATGAAATCAAATGCTGTTATAAGGCAACATGGATTGCATTTAATGCAAAGAACATTTGTCTCACCTAATTCAATAAAAATTGTGTTCTTTAAAAAGGACTGGCCAAATGTGCTTGCTGCATTTTGCAGCAGAAGCCTGGAATGCAGCTACGAGTCACTCATTTCACTTAGTGCAGCGTTAGCCAGAATGTTTCCCAAGGTCCCATCAGCAGGGAGGAGGCATAGAGGTCTCAGAGGGGTTTTTATGAAGGCAAATGCACAAATTACTGGAAGCAGTACTGGGCATAAAAGTTGATTTTACACATTCTTTCTCTGGAGAAGCCAAGCAAAGATGTGTTAATATCACCTCATTCAGAAAGTGGTTTTACCTATTTGTACAATACTTCCAGAGTTCCTTTCTGTGTGTGTAATCTGGAGAATTCCTGGACTGACTAGTGTTTTGTTGTTTTCTGTTTTTTTTTTTTTTAAACTAGTCAGAAAATGATGAGAAGATAGTAATATATGACCACATTGGGCCAAATGTCTGCATGGGGGATCACAAGGTAATTAAATTAAACATTTTAGTCTTTTATTTTCTATTTTTTTCATTAGGAATGAGAATGTATGCACTAGGTTCTATTAATTGTAAGAAGTCAGCTATATCTCTGTCCTATTTTTAAGTAATACCTTGACAATGTTTCAAAGTCGAATTCAGCTGCAGTCAGTCTGTCCCTCAGAATGGCTGCTTGTCTGAAATCAAAGAACAGGATGGGTGCTAGAATGAAAGCAGGATACGATGCAAGCGAAGAGGAGCAGCCATCTGTACACTTAAAACTCTTCTAGCAGAACACAAGTGATTTCATTGGGTTATCAACTATGCTTTCAAAGCAGAGCTCCAACTAGGTTGATGCATAGGTGCTTAGTAGTAAAAGAATATATTGGCAGTTCCATGCTCAAACAACAAGTGATAAAAAGAATATAGAAAAAGGATAAAGAATTATAAATAAATACCAGTTGTTTAAATTAATAAAATGCCTGAATTCTCTGGTCTTCTTTGCTGAAGATACCTGATGGAAACCTCAGAAATACAATAAAACAGAGTGTTTGCTTTCTTTGAAAAAAGCCAGTTGAGGAGTAGGAGGTAACCTCTGAAAGCCTATCTAGAAACAGCACTGAGGCTCTTGAATGATAATTCAGAGGAATAGTGGGTAATTGTATGTGTGGATGCATGTGTACATGCAAATCTGAACTCACAAATGCCTACCCCTTTTTAATTCCACGGTCAGAGTTCTTGTGAGACAGAGAATTGTTTTCTAAGGAAAAATGCACTTAGGGCATTTGGTCCAGAATCATCCAAGGTTTTAAAACAGAGCGACTTACTAACTTATCCAGTAAACAAAGAGCTCTGGGTCAGCCAGTTCAGAAACAGCAGTTTTTGTTTCCTTCATCACGAAAGTGGTGCAGCACTGGTACAGAAGAGAGATGTGTATGGGACCTGAACCTCTTCCCACAGAAATCTGTAGAAATTTTTCCTTTAGGTTTCAGTAGGAGCATAAATCTGTGAGGAGATAATGTTGTTCCCTTATGCATTTTGTAATCAGATTAATTCAAAAACTTGTTGCAATATTTTATTTCCAGTCATAGAGAATTTTTTGTTGTATTTACTACTGACTGTAAAGAAAAAAAAAAAAAAAAAACAAAACAAAACACGTATGTTTCAAACATGTAACTTGTATTTTTCCCTAACTTGCTGCAGCCTGTGTTCCTGTCCTTTCGAATAGCTGCTGGGGCAGGTAAACCTATTGCAAATGTGCACAAGTGTTGTGTCGTGCAGTGATGTGGTGGTAAATATCATCTTTTTTCTTTACATTTCTATTACATTTTCTACATCATTTCCCCTGTGTTTATCTTTCTTTTTAAAAAAATGCCAATTCTGCAACAGGAAAAAGATGCCTACGAAGTGAGAAGATTTTCCGTGAAACCACACTGTAGCCAGGAGGGAAGGCAGCACACTGAAATCTGTAATCCTAACAGCTGTATTGATAAATCCAGTCCTGAGTGCCACATTTTTAGACTGCTGATCGTACACTATTATGCTTCAGCATCTGGACTCTGTTCAAGAGACGCCTCACATACCTCACTGTCTTGTATGTTCATGTGACATCAAGTAGAAATGTGGAATTATTTTTTATATATATGTCACAGTTCTGTTGCCAAAACTCTAAATAGACAGCAGAGATGTTATGTATTCTAGATTTCACAACTTTCAACTTTTAATAAGTGTTTGTCAATGTGGAAAAGCTATTTCAGCATATTATAAAGTTTTAAAGGTATCATACCCATTATATATCTTTACCACTTTGGGATTTTGTACATTGGATTGTATAGATAGAGATATTGATGGTTTTAAATGGTATTTTCTTTTTTGACCAAGGCTTATGGTTTGTGTTTTAGTTTTAGTATTTTGGTTTTCATTTTTTAATTTTTTTTCTCATTTTATTTACTATACTGCCATGTTACATGGTTTTTGAATCACACAGCAGCTGCTTTCTATACATACATATATATGTGTGTGTATATATATGTATGTATGTGTATATATACACAGATATATAAATAATTTATAAACCTGACCAAAACTTATGCTAAATATACTTTCCAATATGAATGCTTGAGAGTGCCATATCAGCAGTAAGTATTGGAGTCTTAGCAGGTTTAGTTAAGTGTACATCAACAACCAACATTTATATAATAAATAATATATAGCAGTGCCATCCTTGATACAGATATATAGCATACTATATAGCACATATATTAGCAGTTTCACTTTGTTACTCCTATAATCTCTTCTTTCTATGTAATATTAAGGATTGAATGTGAAGTTCATAGCTAGGTTTGGGTGTAACTTTCCAGAATTTTGTAAACTGTTTTTGTCCGTCTTTTGTTACTGTTTTATGGTGCCATATTCTATATTGAAACAATAACAACACGGGAGAAGAAAATAATAGTTTGCTTCAAGTAGCAACTGTATTGGACACAGACTGTATTTATACAGCATTAAAGAAAAAAAACCAACAACCACCATCAACCCAACTGTAAATTTTCCTGGTTAGTAGCTCAGTGCAGCCTACAATATAGTCTTGTTACAGACATTTTCCTCCCACCACTAAATACAACATTAAAAGGTGATTAGGGAGTCTGTTGATGAAACACAAATGTATGTTTTATTGATTTAATTTAGAACACTACAGAGTTCATGGACTGCGCGATGGCATTAGATTGATGCTTGATTTTGGTATAAATCACTACCATTGGAAATGATTTGATGTCCGCTTGCAGAGTTTTCTCAACAGTACAGCCCAGTTTATTGCAAGTATTGCTGCCCACAGGGTGTCTGCAGCTCTGTATTGTTACTGTGCCATGTTGCATTATAACCACACAGTAATTCTATTTAAGCGAACTCAACTCATGATAACTCTGAAGGCCTTTAGAAATGAGTACTCTGGTTCTCAAGCAATAAAACTAATCATGGTGAACATGGCTGTGTCTGCCCCTTTAATGTGGTAATTACAGGGAAATTACTAAATTGTTACATTTCTTATTGAAATACCTTTAACTCTGCCAAGCAACAAGGGTATTTTTCACATGAAAACTTCTTCGATAGGATGCAGTTGTGGTGTTAATCAAAACACAATACAAACCGAGTAAAAGGCACTAAGGAGCTGGTGCGGGAGCCCTGATGAGGGTGATGCAGCTTTACGAGCTGTTCACAAGATGCTAATCCTCAGCAGGTCAGTAAATGTGCCACCATAAACTCCTTCGTGATTATCCCAAGTTTCAGAAGAAACCTCTCCAGGCTTTTCCAGCAGGGAGCGGAGCCCCGAGTACAGATGATCTCGCTGTAGCCTCCAGCCGCGGGCCGTGCGGGGCCCGAACCTCCTCGGGGGCGCAGGGTGCACCGGTTACCTGCCGGGGTGAGCTACACAGAATGCCCCGAACTGAACCCTCAGAAATTCATGAAACGCAACTTTGGCATTTCAACAGCCCCGGAGTCGAATCCGGAGGCGCGGGGTGAGCCGGGCGGGGCCGGGCCGGGCCGGGCCGATGCCAGCGGTCACCCCGGGACAGCCGAGGAGCGACAGGCTCTGGCCCGGGATGGGGACGGGTCCTGTCCGTACGCCCTGTGCCCGGGGCCGTGTCTCCGGGCTGTCAGTCCTGCGGTGCCTCGGAGCCCCTTCTCCCATCAGGCCCCCTCATTTCGTTTAAGAGCTTTGGGAAGAGGCAGGTGGGAATGACTAGCCTCGAGCGCAGGTGCTTTTATCCAGTCACTTCCTCTCAGGAGCCCGAACCGGGGCCGGTCTCAGCGTGCTCACAGCGGCGCGAAGACTAGACCCTAAACTCGATTTATTCCCTCTGTAACCGCGGCTTATATAACTGGGCGCTGCTCTGTTCGGTGAGTAGGGACCTGCGGGACTCCCCACCCTTCCCGGGACGCGGAGCTGCCCCGGCAGGAGCGAAGGGGCCGGTCACAGTGAGCGGGGACCCCGGGACCCGAGGGGGGCTCCAGGGGGAGAGGGCCGAGCCCCTTTCCGCAGCAGAACCGACGCGGGCCTGTGCCGTGCCGTGGTGGTGACGGCGCCGTGCGGGCCTCGGCACCGGGAGCGAGGGCGAGCGGGGAAGCCGGGGGTGCCAGGACGGGCCCGCTCGGCCCAGCGCTGCGGAAGGTGGCTGTGGAACGGGGGGCCTGTGCTCTGGGGCCCGCTGGCTTTGAGGCAGGGGCAGCAGGAGCGCCTGAGGTGCAGCCGCTCCCGGCCTTTGCTCGGGCTGCGAAGCCATAGCTGAGACACGGGGAAAAGAGACGCTCTCGTTCCTTTGAAAAAAATAAAAGCAGGGAAAAAAAAAAAAAAAAAAAAAAAAAAGCCAACATCTTAACAACGCGGGCGGCTCACACCCGCCCGACCGTGCGTGTACCGAGGGGAAATGTGGAGTCTCGGGCAGCTGGGAGCGCCTCGGCGGCCGCGGAACCACACGGAGCCCGGCTCGGGCAGGTGTGGGGCCGAAGCACGGCGGAAAGGCGCGGGAGGGTGCTGGAACTCGCAGGCCGCCGCGGCGGATCTCAACAACTTCGCCCCCGGGTTTTTGCAGCGGTCAGTGCTCAGGCAGCGCAATGGGCTGTGTCCCGGCCCCGATCTCCCCTCTCCGGAGCGGACCCTATCACCCGCCCGAAGCCGACGAGACGCTGCACGGGCAGTTCGGGCTGCACGTTCAGCGCAGGGTCTCTCTCCTCTCCGGGGCTGACGGGCAGTCCCACAGCGGGGCCCGGTGACCGCGGCCCCGGCCCTGCCAAGGGGGCTGGGGCTCTCCCGGCTCAGCCCGCCGGCCCCCGGACGCAGCGGCTCCTTTTCCCTTGAGGAGCAGCATCGGGCACCCTGCAGAACTCTGGTGTCCCCGGGCCCTGGCATAGAAATGCGGGAAGAAACTCACTAAAGGAGGTTGTTAAATAATTTATTGATTTATACAAAGTCTTTCCAACACGTGTGGAGACATTCTAATGTAAAATCAAGTGTCCATTTTCCTCTCGTGCTTTTTTTGGGCATTGGTTTGGTTTTTTGGTATTATTAAGCATAAAATCCAGAGGCAGGAGAAATGAAACTGCCAAAACACTGAGGGACGAAGTGAAAGAAAACTGCCGTTTTTACACTAGAAATATACATCACAAAATCTGAAATTTACTATATACAAAGTGGCTGAGCTCAGACTTGGGACCCATAGAAAACGTAACAAAACCTGATTGTTAGGAGCAGGAAATTAACAGAAAAGCTACAGGAAAGAGCGGGAAAACTTACAGGGACACAAAACCCAAAAAGTTGAAAAATTTTCTCTGAAATTTACATCGATGAGAAAGAAAATAAATTCATAACTTATTCTGTAAAAAATATATACATTTCACATACATCTTAGGCTGTACAATACACCACTTCAAACACCCAGTTACACTCACCCCTGCCGCGCTGCTGGTGCGGCCGTCCGCCCCGGGCCCTCACAGAGTATCCGAGCTGGTGCTGCAGGGGCTGACGAGGGACAGGTTCGTGGATTTGTGCTTTTTCAATAGCCTCGTGATTTTTTCATCGTCTGAGTTGGGGTCCAGGGGCTTGTTGTATTCGTCATCGTCCTCATTGTCCGAGCTCTCCTTCAGCTTCTCCGTCTCCGAGTCGTGCTTCTTCTTTGCTGAGGCCATTTCTGCCGCGTGTCTCTTCCGCCACTTGGTCCGTCTGTTCTGGAACCAAACCTGGGCACCGGCACCGGGCACAGCTCAGCCACGGCCTCGGCCCCGCCGCCGCGTCCGCCCCGCCGACCCCGTCCCATCCGCCACGCGGGGCTGCGGGCGCTCGGAGCAGAGCCCGCACCGGGCAGAGCCCCGGCCGGCTCCTGGGAAGGGGGCGCCCCGTTGGGGACACCTGCCCGGCTCTGCGGGGCTGCACGACGCTTAAATCAGCAGCTTCCCGGAACAGTCGTTTGTTGAAAAGAGAATACAGTACTCAGGAAAAGTAAGTATTTTTGGCTCACGGTGCATCCCAGCATTCATTTTTTAGCAAAGCACCTGCAGGCTTTGCTAAAAAATGTACGGGGTAACACAAGGTAAAGTTGTACCACTGGACATGATCATCGTGGAAAAGTGGCCATTAAAAAAAATTAAAAAAAAAAATTTGCGGGGGTTTTTTGTGGTTTCTGTGATGGCGGTATATATTAAATATAATATGTCTATTTATTTTAAATCATTTGCAGCACAGAGAGCTCTAAGCACAAAATAGGTAGAAATTACCCTAAAATCTATCCGAAATCGAAATGTAACTTAAATTCTGACTCAAAAAAAAAAAAAAAAAAAAAAAAAAAAATAATCCCGGCATAATTGCGCAGTGTTCGTGGCTACTAGTAATTACCGACATGGCAGAAAGCGGCCGCGGCAGGGAGCGGGAGAGGAGGGAGCCCGCAGGACGGACCTACCTTCACCTGGCTCTCAGTCATCCCCAGGGAGTAGGCGAGCCGGGCGCGCTCCGGTCCTGCCAAGTATTTCGTCTGTTCGAAGGTTTTCTCTAAAGCGAATATCTGCTGCCCAGAGAAAGTCGGTCGAGAGTGTTTCTTCTTGCCGTCCTTGTCCAAAACCATCCCTGTCTGAGCTGGAAGCGGAGAAAGAGCTGTGTCAGAGATGAACTCTGCACTGCCCCCGGCCCGCAGCCGGGCCCCGCCAGGCCCTGCGGAGCCGCTTCGGGGGTCCGCCGGCTGTAAAGCAAGGCTCGGTTCGGGACAGACCCGGGACCGTGAAGACCGAGTGACCCGCACCGGGCCTTCCTGCCGCCCGCCCCGTCCGCCGACGTGGGGCCGCCCCGGTCTGGATCCCAGGCCGCCTGCTCCCCGCGCCCTGCAAGAGCCGGCCGCACTTACCGGGACAGGCAAGCCGAGGATCTCTCCAGGGAGAGCCTTGCACCACTCCCGGCCAGAAAATGGGCGGCCGTCCCGGCAACTCCGCCAGAGGCTTCGGGTAGCGGGACACGGCAGCGGGGCTGAAGTACATCCCGGCCGAGGCTGCCAGCCCGTTGATGCGAGGCAGCCCGCCCAGAAGGTTGCTGGCACTGCCCACGGGCCGCCCCAGGATGTCGCTTATTCCGTGCGGTGTCCCTAAGGGGAGCTGCGTGTTGAGTCCGCCCAGGGCCGGTGCCTTGAAACCGGAGGGGTTCTGCAGGGCGTAGGGGAACAGGGAGGTCTTCATCTCGGCCATATTGTGCAACGCGGCTAGCGGCGCACTGCTAAGGACGAATGCGCTCTGGCGATTAGCATCCATCTGTCCCACCGCTAACATCTGCGGGCATCAGCGAGCGTGGGTCCTTCCCAACCGCACCGCGGCCGCTCCGCTGGGGACCCTTGCCGGAACCGCGGCCGCGGGCGGGACGGTTTCCTCGCCGCTCGCGGGATCTCAGCGACAGCAAGTGCCGAAGTTTGCTGGGAACAGGAAAATCCCGGCGCTAGCCTGCCGGCTCCCGCGGCGTGCGCCTCCCAAGTCCGGGCTGAAGAGCAGCGAAAGCCGAGCCGGGGCAGCGCGGCGAAACAACAGACCGGGAGTCCCAGGAGAAGGAGCCCGCACCAGCGGCGCGTCCCGGCGGACTGCGGGCAATGCGCTCCACGCGCGATCCAGCGGGAAGGGGATGCGGGACCGGCAGCTCCGCGCGTCGCCCCGGCCGCGTGTCCTGCGGCCACGGGGACGCTCCGCGCCGCGCCCCGCGCGCAGATAACCGCGCGGGCACCTGCGCGCCCCGCGCCCATTGGGCGGCTACCGCCCCGCGCCGCCAACACCGCCCAATCGGCGGGCGGCGCGCGCCTCCACCCCGATACGTCACGGCCGGACCGAGCCGTGGGAGCGCGCGGAGCTGCACGTGGCCGCGCCGCGCCCGACGGGACCCCCGGCCCCACCAACCCGGGCCCGCCCGCCCGACCGACCCCACCAACCCGGGCCTGCCCGCCCGCCCGACCGCACCGCCAGGTCCGCCCGACCGACCCCACCAACCCGGGCCTGCCCGCCCGACCGACCCCACCGCCGCCCGCCCTGCCCCCGCCGGCAGCCAGCGGGTACGCCCGGAGGCAGCGGCGCCCCCCCCCCCCGCCTCGCCCGGCGCGGAGAGCGCCGGCGCCTCATCGAGCAGTCGGGCAATGACCGCAGGGCCCCGGCGGCTGCGCTGCCCCGGAGCACTGAGTGGTAATGCCCGCCCCGATCGCTGTTCTTTCGGGTAATTGCTCCGTCTTCAGCCGCTGAGCGACCGTTCCCTCGCGTTAGAGCCCAGCGTTTTTAAAGCTGTTGCCAAAAATTATCTTAATAATTTTTTACAATTAAATAATAACTGTGAATAACTGTTTAGCTCAACTTTGTTGCCTATTCTGAAACCCACTGGCGTCGCAAAGCCTTCCTTCCTTCCTTCCTTCCTTCCTTCCTTCCTTCCTTCCTTCCTTCCTTCCTTCCTTCCTTCCTTCCTTCCTTCCTTCCTTCCTTCCTTCCTTCCGTCCTTCCTTCCTTCCGTCCTTCCTTCCTTCCTTCCTTCCTTCCTTCCGTCCTTCCTTCCGTCCTTCCTTCCGTCCTTCCTCCCTCCCTCCCGACCCGACGTAGGGGTAGAGCCCCTGGTCTTTAAAGGGAGAAAAACTGCCATTGGATCACAGCAGAACCAAGCTCGTTCGAATAAATAAAATGGCCAGAGATATTACTAATCGAAAGCATAATTCACTGTCAAGAAAAGAACAATTCGGATTTGAGGCTTATACAGAAAATAATTCCGGAAACTGGGTTTATAGCATGTTTTCCGCCTTGCAGCTGCTTTCACCTACGGGTTTGACACATTGTTATCCAGGGAAAACATTAACCATAACAAGCGGGTAACTAAATATTTTCAAAGTGTTCATAAAGTAAACACGAATCAACTTGATTATATCATAACAATTATTAAAAGCGTGGTCCTTGGGATGTGGTCATGTCTGTCGTCAGAATCGTTTGCAGGTGAACAGGGTTTCGTTTAATCTGTAACCACACCGTAATGTTAATGAAGGTCAACTTTGGGAAGTAATTATTCGGGCTCGTCCATGGTCTTTGTTTTCAATGGCTGGAGTTACGGGATGTAACAGTCCGTGAGTCTCGTTTGGCGCATCCTTGTAAAAAGCTTAACGTACAAACGTGAGATTTAAAACGACGCTGCGCTAACGAAGGTTGAATAAACGACTTCGTTGCTTTTCCCTCTGTCTGTTGCACACATCAGCAGCGGAGGAAACAGTCACGGGGTATCGGGCTTTGTGAGGAGAGCCTCATCAGCTCTGTGCAAGCTCGTTTCCGCGACGCCTGCGTGCGTTGGGAAGGGGCTGGCAATGTCACCTGCTCCCTCCGCCTCCGGCGCGGCCCCGGCTCACGGCGGCGTTGGAAGCTGCTGCAGGTGGCCGCAGACGGGGCTGATCGGCCCTTCCGGAGAGTCGTGGCTTCAGCCGGGGATCGGGGACCACTCGTCCGGGCAGGCAGGTCCCGGCGCGCAGCCAGCCCACGGCTTGGCTCGGTCTCTGCCAGCCCGTGCCTCTCCGGGGCGTAGACCGCCGGGTTTGTTGGTGTCCCGCCGGTCTGTCTGCCCCAGTGCGGTGCTGGGGGCCAGCAGCGCCTCTGCCCGCCGAGCCCGCAGATCTTGCGACTCTGAATACCGATCCCGTGGCGCTGAGCGGTTCGGTTCGGCTCGGCTAACGAGAGGGACACCTCCCGCCCCGCCCGGCCGGGGGCCGGGCGCTGATCCAGACACAGGCAGCTGGTAGCCGCTCACCGGGGAGCGGCCGCGCCGAGACGCTGCTTTCTTGCGCGGGACCGATGGAACAAGGTAAGCGTGCGGTCTCCTCCATCCACGCTGCGGCCGGGCGAGACCGACCCCCGTCCGCCCTTGACGGTACGCTCGCCACTGGGCTGCCGGGCCGCCGGTGGCACAGGGCCGTGGCGGAGCGCAGTGTCCTCCTGCGCGCCTGCCGCCTGCTCCCCCGGGACATCCGAGAGTGTCCGTGTCCGTGTGTATGTCCGTGTCCGTGTGTGTGTCCCGCCGCCGACCCGCACCCGCGCGGCTTCCGCCGCAGCCAGGAGCGCACAAAACTCGACGTGCATGGCCCCGGCAGTCTCTGGACTGCGGTGGCCGGTGGCCCTGCGGGGGGCTGCTACCTCGGGACCCTCGCCCATCGGCGTACGGGTCCCTGGGGCAGAGCCAAAGCCTTCCGCTCCATCTAAAGCTGCCCTCGGAGTCCGGTTGGCAGTTCGTATGTTATCAGTAACACTTGTTGCACATTAGTGGGGCGTTTGTCCATTTCACTGACTTTCCTGAAATTTCATACCCTCGTTTTTCCACGTGGAAATATGTGGGGTTTATTTCTGTAGACCCCGTGGAGCGATAAATCTACTTTTGCGTCTGCTCTTCCGATGAGGTGTGCCACCGAAAGAGGAGACCACCGGCAGGCATCCCTTAGTGTCTCCGGCTCCCCGGGCTGCTCGCGAATCCTCTTTCCGCCCCGCCGCTCCCTCACCCCGATGCTGTTGTGTCCCAGGCACTGCCAGGCTTCTCCGGGGCCAAGGACTCCCCCTTAAGCAAACCCCGTTCCGGGTGCAAAACTCGTCCCCCTCGGAGACGTCGCAGCGGCCGGGCAGTCCTCGGGGAGACTGCACCGGCAGCTACGCGCTCCCTGGCCCCGGCCCGGGCCCCGGACATCTGACTGCTCGCCCCCGGGCTCGGCGCAACGCCCGCAATCACGCCCGGCAGCCTCTCGGAGTGGTAGCCTCGGTAAAATAAATCGGGGATACCGTTCCGAAGAGTCAGCGGCTCATCGGCTGCCGAAGCGCTCGCTGTCTCCGGTGCTTCCTGTGGCCGAGCAGAAGTTACTGATGGAGGGCTTACCCGAGCAGATACAAACCAGCTTCGAGGCATTTATGACGGCCAGGGCGGGCGCGTTCCCAGGTTAGTCCGGCAGCGCTGCAGCGCGTCCCGTCGGGCGGACACGCCACCGCCACTGCTCGTGTCGCCGCTTTCGGAACGTTCATTTCGGCGGAGGAGAACAGGGCCGGGCCGCGGGCAGCGCGGTCACCTGGCCGGGCCCCCCGCGCCCCGGCCTCCGCCTCCGCCGCGCCCTGCCGGCGCCCCCTGCCGGCGCCGGGCCGCTGCACCGAGCGCTTCGTCCGCCCCGCCCGCCGGGCCCGCTCTCGTTCACCCCGTCCGGCCCGGTCTCGGTCCCCCCGCCGGGCCCGCTCTCGTTCACCCCGTCCGGCCCGGTCTCCTTCCCCCCGCTCGGCCCGGTCTCGGTCCCCCGCCGGGCCCGGTCTCGTTCCCCCCGCTCGGCCCGGTCTCGTTCCCCCCGCCGGGCCCGCTCTCGTTCACCCCGTCCGGCCCGGTCTCCTTCCCCCCGGGCCCGGCCCGGTCTCGGTCCCCCGCCGGGCCCGCTGCCGCCGCTTCTCTCCGTGCCGGATATGTTGTGGCGGCGGTGGGACGGGGTAAGGCGCCCGGACGGACGCCGGCGCCGGGGCTCCGGGAGACTTGCGCGGGTGCCCGGCGCTGTCCCCGCGCAGTCCCGGAGCCGTGACGCGCCCGCGCCGGGCCACGGGTGGTAAGATCCGCGGCGCTGACGCGCTCGCCGGGCGTAGTTCCAGGCAGGACAAAGCACGAATTCCCACCGTCTGAAGTTAACGATCGTTTTGCTTCGCCGGCATCAGTAACATTTCTTGCAAATGACATAGAAACAAAACTGATATCAGTAACATCAAATTCGTCTGGGACTTAGGCATTCCAGCAGACGCAAAGAGGAGTGTTGCAGTAAGTGGACCAGAATTAAATTCTACAGTACAAATAACTTCAGACAAGTTTTGTTTAATCTGCTTTTTTTTTTTTCTGGTTTGGTTTTTTTTTTTTTTTTTTTTTTTTTGTGTGTGGTTTTTTGTTTGTTTTTGTTTTTTGTTGTTATGCGTAGAGCCAAAGTGCCTTTTCTTGTAGCTTCTGTGCAGCTGAAAATGTCTCAGAGGTTGTGGACTAGAAGAAAATAAGTCACTAATAGATCCCCCCACTGCATTATACCTTATTCCAAAGTGCAGCTGTGAAGTCCATGTAGAAACAGAAGGATTGAGGAAGTGGGAGCTCAGAGCAGCTTGCCTCACAGGTTTCCTTTCCCGAGTTATTCTGCGGCTAATGGAGGTACCAGTGGAGGAGCAAGGGAAATGGTAGTGTTGCACGGCGTTACACAGAGCAATAGTGACAAGAGGAAAATCCATGTCCTGGCCCTGTGATGATGCTGTCTGCCTGTGTTCCTGGCAGTATGGATGCTGCTTCTTCACAGCATATCTAAAAGAGATCCTTGTGTTTAAAAATGAGGGCTATTTTTGCCTAATAATGTCGTCGCTAGAAAACAAAGTAATTTTAGACTAAATTATCTCTGTTGAAACATCTTCACAGGATGATGTATGTTCTGAGAAAAGCCATATTTAATATTTTCCATTATGATCCTTGGCACAAAAGGTAGGAATCTGCTAATGGTGCAGAGCTGAGTGTTCATAGTCTAGAGCAGGAACAAGAGAAACTGGGTGACCTTGAGAACAGTGTGACAGAAATGTGAAGAAATGTAAAAATTCTGTTTCTAACTGATGTCTTCCTGGGAAGCTGGTTAACTCCAGCTACCAAGCACAAAGATGAGACTGATTTTAGTGCTTTCTAGAAAGAACAAAAACAAAAGGCTCAGTATGTGTTGTGTCTTGTGATTCCTGCTGAAGACTAAAGTGAGATTTTAGAAGTATCGTGAGGAAATTTTCAGTGTCTCTGTGAACTGATATGCTTTGGATTTTAAGCCACAAGTTTTGACGCTCTGGAAAATGTGGATTAGGTTTAAGGAAAGCTTCTGATGTTATAATCACCAATCATTACTGTAAATATTGATGGAAAGTAGCATGAATATAATTTTATGCATATTTTTAGGGCAAGAAATGAAACAGTATTTTTGCAGGTGAAACTTCTGAGAGATTTAAGACAAGCAGTTGTTAGCATTAGTTTTGTTCTCTTTGTTGTGTATCTTGACAGGCACACTTAACAAGGATATGGTGGGCCGGGAGGGGATGGTTTTTTGGCTTAATGTCCTTATCAAAGTGAAGGGCTTTTCTTACCCTAGTTGATCTAGGAGTCAGTTTATGGTAGACTGAATTTTTGGTGCAGTTTCCAGCAGATCACTGGTATTACTGAGATTCCCAAGACTTTGATTTTTTCCCCCTCTTTCTGGGGAAACCCTGGTTTACCTGTCCCTTTTCTTCTGCCAGTGGCTTAGATGGTTGCTAGTATTAAGAGCATTGAGTTTTTAGATTGTGTTAAACTTAGTGTCCACCCACCAACCCTCTCCCACTTCCCTTGTTCCTCCAATGCTGTTCTTTTCCTACTTGTCTCCAATCTAATAGTTTATCCTTTTAATGAGAGTAGGCTACAAATTATTCTTTCTAAGTAAGATAAGCCCTTGTGAGCTCTATTTTATCTTACCAAGACTGGGAAGTCGTTTGCCCTTATTTGTATTAAACAGATGTATATACTTTACCGCAAGTCATTAGTGCTATAAAGAGATTGCCTTCCTATTGATAGCCTGGATGGGGGAACTCAGGAGTAAGTTGCCAATAAATAAAGAGTGTGCTTATAAGCACTATTGATTCTCTCTGAGCCACAGAGAATTGTTTTGTTAGTAAAACTCTTCCTGAATATGTGAGAATAAGAAAAAAGACAAGGATTACGGAAGGCAGAGAGGACTGGGGTAGGACTTGGGATGAGAACCTTATGTTGTTTTTCTGTGAAGGGTAAGTCTGTAAAGACAGGTGACCAAAATGTGACAGAAATTTTTCTGGCCATCCTCAGCAATCTCAAAGGCAATCCTTAGAAAACTGAAGGGTTAGCACAGCACTTCATATGGTACATGATTTCAGAGTGATCAGAGAGTTCCCCAAATCATGATGAAAGAAAATGAAAGTATCATTTGCATAGGAAAAGAAAGACTGGTGTGATTCAAATTCCTTTTGTCCTGTCTGGGTTTTGCAACAGTTTGAAAATGCTTCTCTGAGTTGTTTGGGGAATATTTCAACATTTACTGTTAGGCAGCTATTAGGAGCCAATTCAGGAGCAAGTAAGAAGAGGAGCAGTGTGGTTCTGAGCTGTAGGACAGCAGAGTCCATTTACTGGGAGTTGGAGAAATAGTGGATTACTCAGGTTTATGATGCTTGCACTGTCTTGCATGTTCTTCCATATTCACACAGCTTGCTAAAAGTAAATATTATTTACATAGCTGTTTTCCAAGACAGATAACAGGACAGAACTGGATGGACAGCAGGATAAATCTGCAGTGCAGTGGTGTTCTCTGTGGAGCCATGTTCAATGGTAGGATTCCCATCATCTTTAGTGCACATATTCTATGATGTAATTTATGTTTTTAAGCTGACAGGCTATTCCTTTAAGAGTATCTTGAAAGAATAACAAATTACATTATTACTTCAGCTTTGACAAATCTTTTAAATGTGGTAAGTTAGAAGATTCTCCTGGTCATGTCCTGATCTTCCTCACATTTTTTTGAAGAAGACATAAAACAGTGATAAATGATGGACATACATCAACCATTTAGTTTCACAAGACAAAATATTGGAATTACCCTGACTGTGGAGCAGTAGATCAGCTAAATAATATCCATCTTTTATTGTTACTCTTAGTAAAAATAAAAAAATATTATTGGACTGATGCACATTAAAGATATACTGTGTCTTCAGGAAGCTGATTTCTTCAGACTAAAATGACTATGAATTCAGAATATTCTGAATGACTAATATTTCTTCAGACTAAAATGACGGTATGAATTCAGAAAGTTTCAGGTTATATTACAAATGTATCATATGCTGCTTTCTTTATGCAATTTTCCTCATCCTTAGGACAAACATGAATATATCTAAGAAATTCTATGGCATCTGTGGAGGGTTTGGTTGGTTGGTTGATTGATTGTGGTTTGGACTCTGTTTTGGTTTTTAAACACCTACCTCATGTTTTGTAAAACTTCTTACAGAATTCATTAGGTCTTCTCTTAGGTTTTACCTTCTTTTTTAGATCTCTTTCCCTCTATTGTTTTTTGTTCTTACATTCAGTGATGATGTTATTTAAGGGTTTTTCTGGAGATTTGTTACATGTTTTCCACTGTATTTAAACATTAAAGAATGCTTTTTAAATATCAGGCACTGTCAGAACACTCAAGAAAAGAACCTTCCTTGGGAACAAATCTGCTCATGCTGTCATTTGCCTTCCATATTCCCCCAGTCTGCTAAAATTAGTATTACTTAGAGCTGTCTTTCTAGGGAAGAACAATAGGACAGAGTTGAGTTTGCACCACCTGAGGGCACTGTAATACTATTCACTTTATTTACAGGGCAAATACAAAAGAGTAGTGTTTGAAATGGTCCCAATTTTCTTCCTCTTACGATTACCATCAACTTCCTGAACAAACATACCATTGAAAGAAATCAATATCATTAATAAAGCAAAGATGTGTTGTTGAAGGCAGGTATCTTGGAAAGAAGGCCATCCTTTTCTCGTGTCACTAACATTTTTTCCTTGTACCCGCTATAGAATGATGGTAATTTTAAATACAGTGATATTATTATTTTAAATGATATGTTACTAGTGTGGCAGTGGTTGCTGCATAAAATCATGGAATAAGTTGGATTTAGGTTGGAAAAGACTTCCAAGATCACGGAGTCCAAATGCTAATCTGTACTGCAAGTCCATTCTCCACTGACCTGTACTCCTGGGCTGCAGTTCTGGCTGTTTGCATTTGCTGCCTCCTGTCTGTGTGCAGAAAAGTGCAGAGCTGAAGTAAAAGCATCCAATGATTTTGCTGTGTCCCTGTACTTACACTGCTTATTCTACTCAGCTGGAATCACAGAGTCACTGACTGCTTTGGGTTGGAAGGGATCCTAAAGGTCATCCAGTTCTAATGGCAGGGGGTGCCATGGGCAGGGACACCTTCCACTAGACTGAGTTATTTTGAGAATATAAAAATAGAGAAATAGGAGCAGTAAAAGCTCCCTACATGGACACTCGTGATGTGGCTCATTTTCTCTGTCTTGCCAAGTTTAGGTTCTCTCTCAGCACTTTCTAAACTGCCATCTCTCTCTTTTCTTTATTCTTTGCTGGTTTTCTGTCTGGTCTCCAGTAATTTGATTTCACCATCTTGTTATTTTCCCTGCTAGTGCAGGAAGAGGGTCTCCAAGTATATCTCAAATAAGAAGGTCCCTGTGCAGATCAGGAGCTTCTCTGCAGGAAGGTCACAGCCTTTAGCACTGGTCACTCTCCCTTCTCACAAGGAAGAGGCCGAACTCTCCCAGTGTATATTCGCTTGAAATCACATCCTGGAGCCTTTTTGCTCTCTTTATACAACATGAAACACATGTGAAACCTTCATGCCAGAAACTAGACAGTATTTAGAAATTTGTTAGAATAATAACCAAGTGTGTTTCCACCAGAAAAATGCCTCAAAACTGCACTTTTTCAGTTTGGTCATTTCAGCAATCCAGGAGTACCTTCAGGAATAATTCTGTAGATAATACATTCTACAGTGACCTATTTTACAGACATAAATAATACTTTTAAATTGTGTATGCTAATTGGATTAACAAGGGAATGGAACTGTTTCTTTTGCAGCTGAGGACAGAAGTGAATGAGCTCAACTGTGCTTTGCATAACAGGATTTCTTAGAACACATAGTAGAAAACAGAAAGTTGTGTCAGATAATGTAGTTTAAAAATACACTGGAATAACTCATTGATAAATTATCCCATATTAAAGAAAAATTTAAGTAAAAAAAAAGATTTTTAAAGCTTCATTTAAAGACAACTCTACCTTTAAAAGGCATGGTATGTACCCTGTATTGGGGACAGGAACAGATATAGTTATTTAAGAGATCTTAGCTCTTTCAATAAAGCAATTCCAATAAAACAGAAAAAGACAAGGATATCCTCTGTAATTAGTCCTGTGGGTTTGTATGTCTTAACTTGTCTTTATAGATACTTAAGTATCTTGAAGCAGTGAGATTTTCCTTCCTTGAGATCTGATCAGTCTAATACATTATTTTATTACATTAAGATTATCAGTATCAAATATGTTTTAAATATATTCCTGAAATCTGACCAGGGAGTTAGTTTTTGCTCTAGTGAGAGACTGAATTACTGTGGGGAGTATATCTGCTGTGTTTCACAGCAAGTGTTTATGAATGAAGCAGATGTTTAGGCAGATTTATTTCTAGCAGATTTTTTTAATATGTGATATTAGCAAACACTTTCCAGTGGTATTCTATCAGCATGGAATGTAACTTTTTTTCCATATGTGCACTCAGTATGTGAAATCACGAGGCTTAACTTTACTTTCACACATTCTAATGTGCACTTTCTATCCTCTCCCATGCCAAATGACCAATACCTCTTTTTTTCCTTTCTGGCATTAATTTTTGCTCATTTGACATCCAATTTGCCAAATGAATTATGACAGTAATCCTTTCTTCTGTGCTTCACTTTATTCCACACTATGTATTCAGGTTTTCTGAGGTCATTCTTCTCCCACACTGCCCCTTGTTTTGGTAATGAAAGATAGGATTTTTTTATACTGATTAAAATAATTCTGAATGGTTTTACATTCATTTTAGCTCAGATAATCTGAATTGCAAAAATTACATATATCTTGTAACCACTTATACAGAAAGTAAAGTCTTTTTATTTGTTGATGATATAGAAAAACTCTGTATGAACTCACATTTGGAAGGAACAAAACTATTGACAAGGTCTGTCACTGCAACAGGGGTTAAAAGACTAAGAAGCAGTACTTACAAGACCTCATGGAAAGAAGGGTTTGAAATTACCTTTCTCAAAGAGAGAAAAGATTGTGGAAAGATATTAAAGTTGTTTCTTTCCAAAAACAAACATTTAGAAAATGTCTGCTTCAATAAGAAAGATAATTAGATTGGCAAATTAGACATAAATGTGAAGAAGGCAGAAAACATCATGCACTTTGAAGATGTTTTTTCTTTACAGGCAAAATTTCTCTTGAAGGACATATATCTTAATTTATCCTCAGAACAGTCAGGCAGAAGGAGATGTGCTTAGTGCTTGTCTGTTAGTGCAGTTAATGCAGAAATGTCTGACTCAGTGTGTGCACAGCCGGCAGAATGGAGGGGAGAGCCCTGTGCTGTCCAAGGCTCCTCCTGTCAGGGGTTGCAAGCCTGCCCATCCTCCCTGGCCAGCCTCTAGCCAGAGTCCCCTGGCCCTGTTAATGCCAGATCACAGCTGGGAGAGCTGATTCCTGGTCATTTATCAAGTTGCATAAGTGGTGAATTTTTTCCATGCATAAAGCAGCTTATTTTGTGCTGGATCTCAGTGTTACCCTGACTGTTCTGACTCTTCTTCTCAGCCTGTGCTTTTTGCATTTCCCTATGATTATACAGGAAAAATATGTGCTGGGGTGTAATACTTGTGGTAGAGAAGTCAACAAGATCAGGACAGCTATCTTTGTGCACTGCCTTTCACTATGGCAAATTCATAGTCAGTCCTCCCTGCATCCTTGCCTGAGAAAGCCTCATCCCCTCTCTCAACACCTTTCCTTCCCCTTTCTCTCCAAAGCACTGAGTAGCAGAGGTGGTGTGGGATTTCACACGCAGGATGTCTCAGGCAGTCTGAGTTTGTCTGCAAGATTTCTGCCTGTGCTCTGAAGCAGCCTGTGCAATTTCTGCTGGTTTGAATCTGGAGGACTGCTTAGCAAGTTTCCATCTGCAGTGTCTCAGTGCCTGGCTCTCCAGGCTGGTGCCCAGCTGAGTGAAGCCCTGGCAGTGCCTCCCCAGGTGCATCCTTCCCTCTGCTGGGCCAGCAGGGAGTGTTGGCACGGCACGAGGAGAAGGTGCTGGCCCTGGTCCTTCTGGCTACCTCACCACTTCTCTTCACCCCCTCTTTGTCCTGATTTCGTGGGACTCACTTTTGGGGATAGAATTTAATGGCATTTGGATCAGTATAAGACTTCATTTAATGGGCTGCAAGATATGCAAACTTTTTGTTTAGGGCTGCAAGAGATACTCTTGTTTAAAAAATTAACCCTGAACAATCTGAAGCATACAGGGACATATATCTGTGACATTTGAGTTGGAATAAGAGAGTCACTGAACTGAGAAGTGATTGCTCTTTTTTCATGGAGCTTTGTATATGATGAAGTGACTTATGGCTTGGTTTATACAGGACCTAAAACTCTTAAAGTAGTATCTCAGAACATTTTGCTTTCTTCCCATAAATTCTCAGCAATAAATGTTCTATTTCAACACAAAAATAAAATTTATTTGGTAAAACCTATTTCAGATGGGCAAGAAAGTAGATAAAAGATGTTATGCCGTCAGAAAAATCCAATCACAGGCAATTACAAGCTCCATTGACACTGGAGGAAGCAAGATATGTGGGTGATAACTTCTGGTGCATCTCAAAAGGAAGTACTCTGGAAATCTTTCGATGTTCATTAAAGCACCTGCAAGTGTATTCAGTTTGCAGAAATGGAACTTATGTTCAGATCAGCCCTACTTGGGGAAATCATCTGCAAAGAGAATGAAAATAATTATTTACTGACAGGGCAGGAGAAATAAAAAAGCCCCTTTAATTTTTCAAATTTCAGACTGTTTTTTTCAAAGTGAGCAGAAAGAGATAGGAATGTTTTATGTAGGCTCTGGAATACTCCTAATAATATCCAAAATTGCTATTTAGAGCAGAAGCACATATTAAGTCATGTAGGATCAAGTTAGGGTCAGCTCTTAAAATCCATATTTGCAATTAACTTTCAGTAATGCCTCAATTCTTACTGTTCTGTTCAATTCCATCAATTTAATCAGAGGTTGGATGACATGTTAAGCAACACACTGACAAATTCTGCCAGCAAAATGATACAGCACATACAGTTCTTCCTGTCAGCAAAGTGCAGTCAAGTCTTTTCACCAGCTACCTACCTGGGCTACAGGAATTGTTTTGGGTAAAGATAGATTCAGTCGTTGGTATGAAGCAAAAAACTTGGCTGCTTTTGTTTCTATTGATGCTGAATTTCAGTTTTAGTATTGTAATTATATTTAGTAGGCTTGCAGAATATTTTTCAGTCACTAGCTGATCTAAGAAAACAGGACTGCTCAGAAGCTGAGCTAAAAGTAATGCATTTTGGGGCTAGAAATTAGCAACAGAACTTCACTAAATATGACTTGTATATAATGAGACCCCATGTGTATTGCACATATCACTACAGCCAGATGTAGGTTATCTTTACATCAGTCATTATAAAGGCCTTGAGCAAGTGAAATATTTAGGACATTTATTTTCATTTATTGATTATCTGAGATCGCCAGATTGATTAAGAAAAAAAAAAAAAACTGCTTTGCAAAGAGACAGTGGGATCTAATCTTGTGTAGGTAGAGGAAAGGAGTCCCTAGGTCTGGTTTTGCTCCCTCTTGGTTCCATGTGTGGCCTTATCTGTTGGTTTCTGAAGGTCTGTAGAGAAAAGTTCATCCATGGAGAATTCTTTGGGAACCACCTGATGAAAAGGGTCAGTACAATGTCAAACATCCCATTATTTTGATTTCAACATTTACAGTTGCTTTTCCCAATTCCTGTAAGCTCTCTGGCTCACCCAGGACAACTCCCTCTCACCAGGCAGCCTTTCTTTTTAAAGGGATGGAAGTGTGGGAGGCTTCCAAGCAAACACTGTTTTTTTTTCCCAACGGAGTAGGGCTGAGCTGAGGGGTGCTCCAGCACTGCTGGCTGCTGCAGGAGGAGGAAACCTACTACAGATAAAGTCACAGCTGCAGTGAGAGAGAGGCAGTGGGCAGAGGGGGACAGAAGTTGCTCCAAGAGATATTCTTGCTAATCCCTCTTCCCACTTTCACTCTGCAGCACTAAACTTTCCTCCAACTGAAACATTTTGTGCTCAGTTATTTTTGGAGAGCAGAAGGAAGGGAAGTTTGTTCACACTTCTGTTGGAGAGAGCAAACATCTCCTTTTATTCCTGAATATTATTTACAGATTTGAAACTCCAATATGATATGATATTATTTTTGCTACTGAACAAAGAAATGGATGCATTCAGAGCATTTGAAAATGGGTCTGCTCCTGCCAGATGGGATCCCTTCCGTCGTCCCTTGGACTCCATCCAGCCCTGGCAATTCAGGCTTCTAGCAGCAGTAATGTTGTTGGTGACCTCCCTGTCACTTGCTGAGAACCTGGCTGTAATCCTGGTAACTTTTAAGTTCAAGCAATTGAGACAACCTGTCAATTATATTATAGTCAATTTGTCTGTGGCTGATTTCCTGGTCTCACTGACTGGTGGTACCATCAGCTTTTTAACAAATCTAAAAGGTTATTTTTTTATGGGATACTGGGCTTGCGTATTGGAAGGATTTGCTGTCACATTTTTTGGTAAGCTTGGTTTTGTTTGTCATTGTATGTTCTTTTTTTAAAACTGCCTTCAATGTATTGTACTGTAGCTTCCTAAGTCACTGACTTTGCATGCCTTTGAATTCACTGGTATTTTCCCCTGTTACGTGGATTCTGTAATGGAGAGTGAAAAATATATCTCTCTATCCCTGTCATATACATGGCCTGTTGCATGTGTAAAGGTCATTGAATATGTTTCACAGAATGAGGAAAAGCTTTCCAATAGAATAGCAGGGTTGTGGGGCTTATGGTAAAACAGTTTCAGGAAAAAAATCCTTATGCATAGTTAATTTCAATATTTATATTTAGGTGTGTGCATATATGGATAAATAAGAGAGAGAGAAAAAGAGTGAGTGGCTGCCCATAAACTGTGGAAAATCTCAGGGCATGGAACATCTGGTGTTCTCTGTCCTCCAGGGGCTCTGAGGAACAGGGACACACCTGTAACAGCCAGTCCGCACACCAACATCTTTTTGTGATTTCTTTTCATGGCTTTGTTCATTTACTACAAAAAAATATTAGAAGTACTCAAAGGGGAAAAATCCTCACCACGCAGTACCCCATGTAAATACACCTCTGCAGAGTAAATGGGATATTAGTTTAGAATGGGGCATCTACTCACTTGAGACAGACACTCATTCCTGCATCCTGTCCCCGTCTCTGAAGCTGCATGAAGACAGCCAGCAATGCTTGTCCCTGCTCTAAATCACAGTGCTGATCCTCAGCCTGGAAAGGAGTCCCACAGCTGCTCTCTGCCTGTTTAAGCTGGACAGAGGGCATGTTGCTGAGGGACAATGCTTCTACATTAGTTTGTGGCATGTAAGCCATGTCCTATGGAGAAAGATCAGGCTGTTTCAAGAGTTTGGTGTCCCACCACGTAATATGTGCCTAAATTGATAATTTGATGTTGTGGGCACCTGTCTGCAGGTTTGAGTTTTCTGACAGCCTGAAATAATTTTTGCAAAGATAATGTTTTGAAGATTTTAGTTAATTAATTTGTACGCTACACATAATTGGCAGCTTTTCAGTGTAGAACTGAAAGTGCAAGTCCTAACCCCTTAACTGGCCTGATTAGCTACTTGGTTTTGTAGCCCTTATACTGTAGACTGGCAAACTGGACAAACATGAAATTCTTATGCTCTTCATTAGTATTAGAATAATGCACATAAATTGCTCATCCTTTCATAACTTGTGTTGATAGAAAAGGTGTCTGGTGTTGTGGGTAGTCAAAGAGTGTAACTCTTTGGTTGCCCAGAGTTGTTGCAGAGTCTTCATCTCCAAAGATACTCAAAAGCCAGCTGGACTTGGTCCTGAACAACCTGCTAGATGGACAGTGCTTGAGGGGGAGGGATGACCTCCAGAGATGCTTTTCAAAATAAACAGTTCAGGGATTCTATAACTGGGATGATGTTTGCTGCTCGTTGATGTACCCAAATGTGATGCTGGCTGTGTTCTCTTGCTGCAGGCATTGTAGCTCTCTGGTCCCTTGCTCTGCTGGCTTTTGAGCGGTACGTTGTGATCTGCCGCCCGCTGAGAAACTCACGCTTGAGGGGGAAGCATGCAGCCCTAGGTATTGCCTTTGTGTGGAGTTTTTCCTTCATTTGGACCATTCCACCAACAAGTGGTTGGAGCAGTTACACCCCCAGTAAGATTGGAACTACTTGTGAGCCTAACTGGTAAGGCCACTCTCACAGAGTATGGTAAAAAAATGAAACTTGAAGTTCAGGATGCCTCAGGGCCAGGAATTTAAAGGAAAGGGTTAAAGATTATGTAAATCTCTGGAAAAAAACAGATATAAAGAAAGTTGTTATAAAATGGATCAAAATTTTCTGTGATCAGTTTCCAAAACAAAAATTTCTAAAGGGTGGAGCCTCCATCTCTAATGAAAATAATCACCCTAGACCTTGTGCTTTCTGTCAGCAGTCAAAGGACAAAGAGAGACTTTTTACAGGAGACTGGACAAAGCTCTGAGCCAGCTAGTCAGAGCCCATAGCTGGCTCTGCTTGGAGCAGGACGCTGGACCACGTGTCCCTTGCCATGTAATCAGCCCCAGTTCTTTCTTACTGTCCCTGTAGTTGCAGGATCCCCTCCCGGGCAGGGAGATGGCCCAGGGCTCCAGCTGGGGATATGACTAGAGCTGCAAAGGGCACGTTGAATAAAAACATTTGACAAAAATACTAGTGACATCTTTGAAAAGAAAGATTAATATTCCAAGAAACAATAAGAACACGTAGTGGTAATACCTACAAAGGTATTTTGTATTTTATACAGGTACTCAGGAGCTGATGCTGACCGTACATACATTATTACCTTCTTCACCACCTGCTTTGTAGTACCCTTATTGGTGATTTTGGTATCCTATGGAAAACTGGTGCAGAAGTTAAAAAAGGTAAGAAGGAGCACCCATAAGTAAACTTTTAAAATGTGTGTGCATGCAAAAGTTTGGAATTACTGTTGTGTTTGATTTTCTATACAGATCAGATATAAGCAGGTCAGATTTGCAGTCAGCAAACCCACTCAGTTACATCCCTTGTTATATAATTACCCTTACACACAGAGATTCATGCTGTGATTAGAAGTGATGTTTTAAAGTGTGGAGTTCAGATCTCTTATCAGTACATCTCATTAGTCAAACATCATACAAGTGAAAGAATGTCTACCTCATAAATAATCAGAATGATCCAGTACTGCTTTATTCACAATTATGCTTCAATTTAGTGATATTTCACAAGACTCAAACCAGGCAAATTAGAATGCAGCTTAAAATGACTGTAGTTGTAAATTTTAAAGAGTGCTGCCTACTACTTAGTAATATGCTCAAAATAAGATGTAGCCTTTGTAAATAGTGCAATGCAGTTTAATAAAGAAAATATTAGATTGTCCAGGAATCTCTAAAAGACTTGAGAAATGCTTTTGAATTTTCTTTAATGGTTGTGTTGACCTGATCCAAAAGAGAAGCTGCGAAAAGTGACAAAGAAGACAATAGAACAGGAAAATTCCTATTTGCTCCAGGATTTGGGGACAAGATTTTGGGACAATATTGATATTTCTATTTACTGCAAAGCTCTGAAAAGCCAGTACCTGCAACCCATTCTGTAACTCTATATTGAATTGCCATATGATTATATCTCACAAGTAAGTTCATTTTCAAAAATCTGGCTACAGTGAGCAGAGAGAGACCCAAGCACCAGAACTGGTGTCCTGATGTTCCCAGCCATCCCTCTTCATGCATTTTGTTCCACGCTTGCCACAGTGCAGGCTTGCTCCTGAGTGGAATAATCTGCCCTCAGTCCCAGTGACCCCAGCTTTACAATGCTAATTGTAGCTTTCACTTCAACATCAAGGTTGATGAAGAAATTAATCTTTGGGGAAATAACAAATTAGCAGTTTACAATCGAGGTAAATTATTATCGCCGTATTCTTTTGCTTGGAGATAAAGCACCAGTATGTTTTTCTTTATTAGTATTTAGAGAGAAAGGAAAAGCTATATGTGAAAAAAAGACCAGGCTGATACGAGACAAAGATGAAACCTTTGAAAGTGCAATACAGGAGATAATGTTCCTTTTCCAGAGGATGGCAAGTCTGCTGAGAGGGAGGCTGGGCTGCTCTCTGTGTAGGAACAGCATACATTAAAAAGTGCTATAGAAATCTCATATATTGGCAGGGACTATCTTATCAGTACCAAACACAGCCTTTATTAATGATTAGTAACTTGCAGTTATGGTAACAATTCATTACTGTTGTTGTTGATGTTGTTGTCATGTTTATATTTGGTAAAAACTGATGCAAATTTCAACTTTCTACAGAGGTGAGGACGTTGCCCTTCCTAGGAGGTGCATCTATACCTCTTTAAGCACAAACATAGAATTCTCCAGGTGCAGTTCAAAAGTATTAGGGAAAATATCTCCATAGAGTTCTAATATTACTGCAGGAAGTTAAAAGGCCATGTTATGCAAACAAATCATATTTTATTATACTGTAATATTGCAAGACCTGGCATCAGACCTAGAGCCACACAGAGTTATTAATTATTTCTCATGTAAAATAACATTTCATAACAGCCCCTTGTTTCGCTGAGTCATCAGAAACCAAGCAGAGATGTTTCCCAGAAAGACACTGTTTGACATCAGCTAGTTTCTGTATGAACCTCTGTGCCTAAGTTTCTTGCATGATTGCTGAGGAAAAGGGAGAGCATTCCTACTAAATGCCTCAATCCCACTTTAATTCAGGTATCATTAGATCATAAATGCTCTTCTGGGGAAGGCCATAAAGCACCACTGAGCCAGACAGACTGGCCTGGTGCAAATCTGCCCCTTGGTGAGGAGGTTGCCCAGCCTCAGCAGTGTGCTGTCTGCAATAGCCATGCCAGACCCCCAGCTGTCTGCAAGAGCCACATGGGATAGGGAGAGCTTGAATTCTGCTCACTATCTGCTTATGACTCACCATGATGTCCTTCTTTTTCACTTTGACAATAAAATTATAAAGATACTTAAGCAAAGGAAAGTTTACTAATGCTGGTATGTGGTAATTTGTGTCCCTCAGCAGTAACTTGGGCACCTGTCCCAAGTCTTTCCTTCTAGCGTGGCAACTGGACAGCTCACTAAAGTCACTGGTTGGACACCTTGTTTTTTTCCTAGAATGTTTTCTCTTTTTTTCAAAGGTGTCAGAAGCCCAAGGCAGGCTGGGAACTACCAGGAGACCTGAAAGACAAGTGACCAGAATGGTTGTTTTTATGATCATTGCCTTTCTAATCTGCTGGATGCCATACGCTACCTTTTCTATCCTAGTCACTGCACATCCCTCCATTGAGCTGGATCCCCGTCTGGCAGCAGTTCCAGCCTTCTTTTCCAAAACAGCTACCGTGTATAATCCAATTATTTATGTCTTTATGAACAAACAGGTACTGTATGCTCTCAGAGTGTCTCTAGCACTCATATTTTGCTATTTTGTCTTGATTTATAACGAATTACTTCTACCTACCTATTAGCTAACAAGCATTACAATATCCAGCATTTAGAATGAAAAAATAATCTGCCTGGTGGAAGATAGTGTAAACCTCTGAGCATTATTGAAATATAAATGTTAGTAATTATTAGGTTTTGATATTATAAAGGAAAATCAGCCCTTAGGGAACATGAGTTAGCTTCCTGTATGAAAATCATGTTCTCAAGACTGTCCCAATATATTTCAATAATTCTTTAAGAATGCAACAGCATGAAGTTGATCTTGAGGTGGGGTGCACCTTTTCAAAGCTTGAATTTGTCTTGGGAAAATGAGGCATTTGTGGTTCCTGTGCAGGGGGGAGAAGTATTGCAGATGCCCATTTAACAGGGAGCTTTTTTCTCTGGAACGAGGGCAGAGGATTGGATGCAGAAAAAAAGAACTGACATGGGGATGAACCAGAGTGCTGTGTGTTCACAATGATAACTGATAATAAACATGGGCAGATTTCTGCGATGAATGCAGCAACTGAGAGTGGCGGCATTAAGCTCATAAATTAAATAAAGGAAAACAGACTGTTGAATAAGAGATGTTGAATTTATTTATCCAGTCCTGCAGAGAGAACTACTGCTTATCTCACATCCTGTGGACAGCGCCCTGATCTCCCAAACCATGTAGATGTGTGCTACACTTTACCCTGTTTGTGGATGAGAACAACAAAAACCCATCTTTGAGTAGCCAGGAATTTAGTATGTGAAGGCATGAGTCTGGAGAAATGACCAATCATGTCCATTAGACATGATTACCTAGAAGCAGAAAAGAAAAATTGTTTTCTAGATTAAGATTGGATCTTTCCAGAACACAGTTAATTTTTAGGTTTAGAGTTCTTTGTGGTGGCATAGGCAGGTGTATTTTATGGGGTTAGTTCTTTATATTGCCAACTGATTCATGAGAGAATTTCCAAGACTTTTAGCTAATATGCAGATTGATTTATAGAATAGTATTTCCATTTCTAATGTGTTTTGACTGATCTCCTGTTTTTTCACCTTTTTAGTTCAGACAGTGTCTGATTCAGTTGTTCAGTTGCAGTGCCATAGGAGCTGCAGAGTGCAGCGTGAACCTGGCTGCAGAGAGAGCAGGGCTAACCCCGGACAAGGAGATGGCCCCCATGGCAGCTCATAGCTCCATTTCTGAGAGGAAAACTGGAGATGAACACACGAGCTGCAACCTTTGGCTTTGTTGACAGCTTCAGAAAACAAGAAGAGTGGGAGATGAGGTCATTAATGCAATGCCACAGTGTATTTAATTGTTACAATCACCTAATATAAAGAGATGTTGTCACGGGGGACGTTGTGTGCTGAGGACACAAGCTTTTCAAGTCCCAGGCTCCTCAGTGTGTGTAAGAGCTGCTTGGCCTGTGGGTGCAAACATCCAGCCCCAAGGTGAGTCCCTTCCTCCACTGCATTTCTCCTGCCAATCCACACCAGCTTGCAGCAGGTAGTGGCCCCACACCTCTGTCTCCCTGCACTCCCCAAGTGCCTGTTTCTGCTTCAGCCACGTCCTCGCTGCTTTAATTGGGCTGCTGATTCCAGAAAAAAATTATTAACTTGTTACTACACCTCTGCTTTCAGAAGCAAGGACTGTAACACAAATACTGCTTCTGTAAACAGTGAAAACTAATGGAAATTGCCAGCTTTCTGTGTCTGTATTCCATCTCATATTAAATTCACACAGTGAAGTGCAGCCCTATATTTGGCTATAGTGGAATGTCACTCGCACATGAAAAGCCAGACCAGGTTATGAGTGTAATAAAGACAGGCTTCTGTTTTACAAAGTGTTTGGGATCATTGTATGAAATGTTGCTAAGAACTAAGCTTGTGCTAAAGCACATTGGAATTTTAATCCTAGATAAAATCCATCTTTAATGGAATGCATTTTAGGAGAAAAGGCAAAGGATGACTGTATTTAAATGCTTTAGGATGGAAAACCATTGTTATAAAGAAGACATTAGAACAATGCCTGGAACAATTGTTGTTCCATAAAGCTATGGGGAAGCTACAGTAGCTCCACCCTGTACAGGCCTTAGCTATAGAAATGTGATATGGAATGAATCATCCATGGTTCAGTTTTACGTCCAAGAAATAGAATTATTTTACACAGAATAAATAAATTTAATTTCTGTCAGATCTTTTTCCTGCTTTCTGCTAAGTTAATGTTTGAAAAAGTATATTGCCTTGAAAAAGAGTGGGACTACCTGAGATGCCTGTGGTCAAAGCTAGTCCCTAAGCAGTACCTTGCTGGCTTAGAAGTCAAGAACCACTCCTGCAGCAGCTGGAGATGCTGGAGGGTCAGGAAAAGGTCATAGAGGCATCCAGCACAAAGCATGTCCTGAAGTTTCTGTGTGACTCCCTGGTTGGGAGGAGGAGAGCTGCAGCTCCCTGCTGGGGAGGAGGGACAGGCACGGGAGCGTGTCCCCGAGCCACTCTGGCCGTGGCATGCCTGGTGAACTGCCTGGCCATCTGTTCCTGCCCTCACCCACACCCATGGACAGCCGTGCCCTCTGTTCTGCACCTTACAAAAGCCCTTTGGAACCTTTTCCACAAGGTGTCCTTTGCACAAGAGGAGGAGAGGTCAGGAAGCATCGGATCCCTTTCTGTTTTCTGATTAGAAGGATGTTCAGATTCTGTTGCCCTGATTTCATTTTGGGATGGCAAGAGCCAAAGAGAGGAGTTAATCTACAAATAAAATCATGAGCTGAACATGTCAGAACTCACTGCAAAAGACTGTACAGTTTTCCTATTCATCTCACAAAATTTCACGAGGTGACTGCCTTTTAGAGTGTAATTTTGGCTTGAACTTTTGCAGGGCTCAATCTTAAACACAAATGTTGATCCTTATTCTGACAGGCACATTCTTTACCATTCTTTAATCCTGTGTTATCTGTAGCAGAGCAATGAACAGATGTATATGCCTTTTTAAAATGTTTTGGAAATACTGTGAGATAGGAAGACTATGGTATTCAGTTATTAATTCTCTGCACCTTTTTGTGCTCATTAGTCCATTAAAACAGCCAGATATGATTTGAAAGTGAAAATTCTTGCATTTAAGACTCAGATTTTCTCTTTCAAGGATATATTGACCTAGGTTAATCACAAGTTAATGGTATTACATATATTAAATCATGAAGGATTGGCAGAAGTGCTAGTGTTTAATTAAAAGCAACAGAATTATTTTATCTCTGGAGAAGGTGAGGATATGTAAAGTATAGCTCTGTAGTACAAAATAAAGCAACAAAAATTAAGTAATCGCAAAGAAAAAAGAAATGTAGACATGCATGGAAATGATGTAAAAATGTGTGGAATCAGTAGGAAACAGCAAGCTGTCTCTCTGAGATGTACCATCCCTGACAGAAACAAGGAATAATAGAATCAATGGGTATTTTAATTTAAATTGTCTTCAGTAATGTTTTTCAGGAGGAGGAGGATACCTTAAAAAGTGTGAACACCTTGACACATTGTCATGGTGGGCCAACCAGAACTGTATCAGCCTGTGAGCAAAATATTACAGGGCTCCCAGGAGCCGGTTGTTGTCTTTCAATTTAACATCGTAAAAAAAAATTTTAGAACTACGAACAAAACTGGGGGTTCAGAGTTGTGCACAGTAATGAAAGGGACACTTTTTGCAGTATGTGGTAAGAGCATGGCATGAACATTTCACCACATACAAAAAGTAACATAGGCAATGAATGGATGGTTTTAAGACCTTAAGATTTCATGAATAAAAGGTGTTAACACAGCCAAAGTCAGATTGCTTGTACTTGATTGGGAACCACGTATCTGAGTTTCTTTCACTTTTGAGTGATAAGACCTTGTCCTTACTCACACTGAACCTTTATTGCCAAGGGCTCTGAAAGCAAAAATGCAACTACCAGTCAAACCACGTTTGAGAAACACATTTCTCTCTGTTTCTGATTTTAGATGAAATATTAATTCCTGCTTTTGTTTGTTTGTTTGTTTGTTTGTTTCTTGCTTTCTCTTCCATTTGTTTCTTCACTGTGTTCAAAGCAACACCTCCAAAATAAAACACTTGTAATATTCTCCTCCTGGTTGCTCTTACCTGCAGATCTGACATCCCACCAGGAGGAGACTCCTTCCCCCAACAAATGCCCTTGCAAAGGAGAGAAGGGTTTGGCCGTGAGATGAGGCCTAAGCCTGAGCACTCACCTGTGTTTAGAGTGTCCAGGATGTTCCTCCACCACTTTTCCAGCCTGAGTGTTCCCACAGATATACACAGGGCAGATGCATTTGAGATATTTGTTCACAGTCTAGCTAGAGGAATAATATACATATTATATGGCTGGAACATTTCTGCTTAATTATGACCTCAGTGAAAATGATTATCCAAGAAAACAGAGTCATGAACATTAACAATAATTCTCATCTCAATTATTAAGAAATATAATTTTAAATGATTGGTGAAGAGAAGATTCCTAGAAAATTTATGATAATGTTCTTTATTATAATACTTAGTATTATAGATTGTACTATTTTTTCTCGTTATTACATTATATTGAAGTCTCTTTCCTTTTCTATGTCACAAATAGTTAAAAATCTGTAAGAGAATTTAAGGGCCTTTCAGCAATTTGGCACACCAGTTTTATCTCAACTATTATCTAGCTGCATCAAGATATTAATGTAGTCATCTCTCTTTAGTCTCAATGAATTACTATAAAAATGTCAAACAATTAGATTATATTGGCCAACACAGCCCTGTTTGATTGAGTGCAGATGTAGGCCACGTCCCTTGAATCACACTGAGGAAGAAGCAGAAAGGTTTGTGGAATTCCAGTGCAAATTTATTTCAATGTGGATCCCATTTTGGATTCTAATGCCATCTTGCAATACTAATAACAAAAAAATGCTAAAAATGTATTTTCAGATGAAATAAAAGTCAATGTCATTCAGGAGAAATACCAGCGAGCTCTGTTGGAGGAGAAAAAACCAAAAGCTATAAAAGGAGCACAGAAGGCAGTGTGCTGGTGCAAACACAGATACTGTCCAAGGGCACAGATGTGACTATACCATGGAGCAAAACAAACTTTTCCTTTCCTTATGGGAATAGTAGTGCTTAAATTCTGTTTCTGCTGGACCAGAAAATGTGGTATATGCTTTTGTGTCAGGAAGGCCCCCAGTGTATAAATATCTGATAGCAGTACCTGGTTACAAATCTCTCAGTGTTGGCTTCTGTGCCATTCTGGTGGCCACAGGACTAAGTGAGGACTTTTTCTGCACACACAAACTGTGCATCCAGTTGCACGTCTGGGCCCGTCATGGAGTGGCAAGGGACAAAATCCTGACAGATGGAATACCTCTCAATTACCTGGTGCCCACACAGATCACATATGAAGAAAAGCTGAAGTTATGCTGTTACAAGCTGGGAACAGTTTCTGTTCCATATATGATAAAAATTCAGAAGGTAGTTTTGTCAGTGATATTTTGCTGCAGACACACCATAAGCAAAGCACAGGGGCAGTGCATCTCCATGGGGAACAAGTCTGTTCCCACTCTGTGCCTGCACTCTGCATCCATGGGTGTCTGAGCTTCCTGAGCAGCAGGGCAGGAGAAAGCTGCACCTGTGTTTTTATTGACAGTGACAGGATTACTTGCTAATCATCAGAAAAAAATACTGTCCCAGAGAGGCTCAGATGCAGAATGACAAGGCAGGAGCTGTGTGTCAGTACCATGCCTAGTGAGCTATGCAGTTTAGCTGCTGCCTCACTGTCAGGTCTAACCAAAGTGCAGGTGGGCATCTGCACACCTCAGCTGCAGCGAACTCCACACTCAGTTTCTACTCTGTAACCTACTTCAAGAGTTACAGGCTCAGATAGATTTTGAGGATATGACAGAACTGCAAATATTTCTGAAACCCGTTCTTTTGTTCCATCAGGAAATCTTAGTTAATTCTCTCCACTGGTGTACTGACAGGTAATTAATGCACATCAGTGGGAGAAGAGACTGCTCTGGCTGCTTCCACAATGCTGAGAACTCCAGCAGACAAGCTCATTACCACCAGAATGAAGGTCAGGATGTCTGCTCTGAGCAGATTAAATGTTTTCAACACAAACTTGTTTCCCTAGATTCTTCTTCCAGGATATTGCAGATTACAGGTCTTGACTGTGATTCCACTGTCACTGTTCTCTCATCAAACCCACTTTGTACTTAAGAGGCTGTTCTCCAAGACATTGCCTGCAGCTTTCCAAATGAACACTTCTGTCCTACAGCATGAAACTGCTCTCCCTTACTGATGGATGACAACCATGTCTTCATTGCACTAATCAAAACACTTTGGGGACACTGATCTCTTTCTTACAATTTTGGCACCAAAAAGAAGAGAGCGAAGAGCAGTGTGGACACTGTTGCTATGATATAAATTTGATCTATTACCTGGTATCCAGTCAGATAATAAAACACCTGTATTACATAATATTTTCACACAGAAGCCAGTACAGTTTATGATTGTCAAGGGATATTACCATCTGCACTTGTGGAAAACTCAGGTTTGTTTTGGTTTTTTTATTTGATTTCTGAACCTCTCCCTGAACTTCTTTCACAATTGACATGGGCAAAATTAAGAAAAAACCCACTCAAAATTAAAAGTAATTTTAGACAAAAATGAATCTGATTCTTCAGTTTACTTCACTGTTATTATCTGCAGCTTATCTCAATGTACCTATAGCACAGAAAATTATGTCAACTTGGAATTGTTGTTTATGGTTATGGTAGGCCCATAAAAACCAGAAGCCTTAACCATCCACCTTGCTAAGAAACTTATGACATTAACTTCAATTTCTTTAAGAAAATTAAGTCATCACAAAAGCCAGAACATTATAAAAATATTTTTAGATGCCTTTTCAGGAAATAAACACAAATCCTAATCAGTGCAGCCCTGATTTCTGGTAAAGCTGTACATCTTTGTAAACATCTAATTTCCCCCTAACAATTTCAAAAGCTACATGTTGAGTATATCAAGAAAAGTGACAAGTCATGAACATTCAGTTACTGGAAAGGATGCTCTACTCAAGCTCAATACTGACTCACTTTCCATTTAATCTGGACAGTTTTCACCCTCTTCTGCCATCATATGTGAGGCTGAAGCATATTATGAAACAAAGGGAAAAGAAAGCACAGTAGTTAGTGACAAAGAAACATCTTCCTAAATATCTCCCATAGTAATGGACACTGTCACAAAACACCATTTTAATTTCTTATACCTTCCTAGCCCAAAATATTGGCCTTTACTTCTGAAAGGAGTCCTCATTTTTTTGGCTTCAGCTGTTTGAACTCAGCACTGACTTTGAGCACTCTTTTGGCAGAGGAAGAAAACATTTCTTCATAGATAGACTATTGCTTTTACAATGTTTATTTTAGTATATTTAAAAGTAAACATACATATAATAATAGGTGCCAAGATTCATCTTTCAGGGAATATTAGAATTGATATTTTATCCACCAGTAACATTGTTAACATTCCATATTGGATTTTTATTAAAATGACATTAAGTGATCTAAAATTGTTCCTCTTAAGTAAGTTGTAAGTAACCATAAGCCTTAAGTAACCATCTGGAAAGCTGCAATATATTAAATATATTTCCTCTCTTCTTATTCTGAAGACTGTTGTGCCTGCTACTTTTGAAAATGCTGCTACCATGTTCATGAAAGATCCCCCATGCTCTTCTATCACTGGCTGAGAAGTGTTCCATCAATTTATCACCTGAGTACCAGTCTGGGTCTTCCACCAGCCAGTAAATATTTCAGGGCACATAGGCATGCCTTCAATTTTAACTTGACCACATCCTTAAAACCCCTGCTGATAACTATCTGTCACCATATCCACACGAAGTCACTGCATTTGGAGACCTGAATTAATACCTAAAAAGGACTTTAAGGGACAAGAGACTTCCTGGTGACTTTCTGGCGATGAGCTGGTCCTCCAGCCACAGGCAAGAGAAGAAAGGCTTTACACTCATGCAGGATGGCTGAATTCCCTCTGACACCCCATTTTGGGAGAGCTTCCAGATCAGACGGTGCCAAAGCACAGGCTGGAAGGCTTGGAAGGTTGTAAAATCACAAAATTACTGTTCAGACTCAAGATGAATGGTCTTAAATAATCATGGGAATGATCTGTACACCACACTCAGGTCTGCTGTAATTTCCCTGCCCACGCACTCCTGCAGCAGCAGCTGCTGCTCAGTTTTGGTGTCTGCTCCCCTCATCCCTCTGCAAAGCACACAGCAGCCCTGCTGGCAGGACCAGCTCTGGAGGGAGGGATGCACGTGGGGCGTGACATCCTTCAATGACTGCTTGATTTAAAAGAGGTTAAACCAGGGACTAAGGACAGAGATACTCTTATTTTTGTTTGTTTTATCATTTTGTAGCAACCTTGCTGCAGCTTTTTACTGCAGACTATTTAGAACCACACACTTTTCTTGGACAAACTTTTCTACGTACAACTCAAATGATGTTCTTGTCCTAGAATATCGTCAATAAATTCACCGTGATTTTTTTCTTCCTCACATTTTTCAGATTACATAAATTTTAGCTAACCAATTCTTTTCATGCTAAAATATATTATGAAATGTCATTTCTGTTATAAAAGCTAATTGATAGTGTGATTTGTTATGTTCCTGAGACATAATTCAGAAAGTTATTTTAAAGCCCTTGATACATGGAATAGCACTAACTGCTTAATATTTCTTGTGTGAATGAATACAGTGCATGGGAATGATGTAGTGCCACGTAAATGAAATATTTTCAGAAGCTCTTATTCTTGTTGTTTGGGCTTGTGCCAATGTCATTCGACAAGAGAACTCATACGTCCTAAACTGTATCTACTGTAATTTATTTCTGGGTCATTAGTTGGTAGGATTTTTTTCCTCCAGGTTGCTGAACACTTTATAATATTGTAAAAATTAAGAGCTTAAAGTCAAATAATTTAATACTTTGGAATTCTTTTAAAAAATCAGATTAGTAGTTTAAATTTTAAAATATTTTAATATTTTTATTTCATTAAAACAATTGACTGATTAATATAATAAAAATAATTTCTCACTCTTGTGAAAGTCCAGATGGAGAACTGCATCTAGCTCAAGAGTTCCCAGCGTAAGAGCGAGTCCAGAGGAGGCCCTGGAGCTGCTGCAGGGCTGGAGCCAGGCTGGGACACCTGGGGGGGCTCACCTGGGCAGGAGCAGCTCCAGGGAGAGCTCAGAGCCCTGCCAGGGCCTGAAGGGGCTGCAGGAGAGCTGGGGAGGGACTGGGGACAAGGATGGAGGGACAGGAGCCAGGGAATGGCTCCCACTGCCAGAGGGCAGGGATGGGTGGGAGATTGGGAAGGAATTATGTCGGGAATGTTATTAAAGAAAAACACAGGAAAATAAAGAAAGCAAAAATTATTAAGCATTTATTTAACACTAATTTGTTTTCTAATTAAACTACAACTACTTCCACATAAAAAGATCAGTTCATTCAGAATAAGGTCACTCGGTAAATTTTCTAGATATGTTTCTGATGAATTGTCCATGCAAAGATAAAATACATAAAGGAAATGTTTTTCCAAATGGAAGCACTGACATCGATACATTCCAATTGCATTCATGCACCAAGCCCACTTTTCTTTAAAATATGTTGGTACTTGCCAAATTTTTAAAGGATTCACTAAGTTAAAAAAACCTTAGAGCACTAGCTGAAATTTCTGAGCTATATATGCTATTTTCCTGACAAGCTAATATCAAACTGTTACAATCTGAAACAGCAATATCTACATTTTCTTAATCTCATCTCTCCTTAGATCAGCATGAAAATATTGACACAAATTACATCAGAATTATGTTGGGTAAACCATAGAGCACACAATTAAAAAATGATGGATGACTTGCAGGAGGATCTGAGGAAGTGCAAACAGTCTGCTCTTCTATTTTGTCTTCAGGAGAGATGTGAGAATCTGCTTCCACTGTAAAAATGCATTAAAAACCATGTTACTTCTGAATATGACTAAATATAAGAATGCTGTAAATGCCATCATTTAACACATCTTCTCTTTGATTAATACTTGTGGTTCTTTAACATTCATACAAATATTAAGAACTGTCACTATACTGAAGAAGCATTTTCTGAAAAACAGAAAACTAGGAAATATTTCTGATCTGAGTTCTTTCTTCAATTCTGTGACAGTTCAAGCTATAAATAAAATTCATTTTATTAAACCTTATTTTAAAAGGTAGGTCCTGTACATTGAAAAATAGCAGTATAATTTCATAGACAGTATATTAAAAATTGTTTTACTCAGAAATTCTTCCCCTCTCTCCAACAAGATGCCAGATATTTCTTATGTCTGGTATGCCCTGTACAATGCAGACTGTCTAAAATCACTGCAGATCCTACTGATCTTTTTGCAGTTTATAATCCCTTACCATTTATTTGTCTATGTTGTGCTCCTGATTTACCTTGTTAGTAACACTACCTTATTTGTTCAGCGGAGAAAAAATTTTAGCCTTTAGTCAGCTACGTCAAAGCCTCCCCAAAATTTTATTTATATAAAATGTATCTACTCCAATTATGGTATTGTATCAGTGGTCTTCTGACTCCCAGCTCTTTCAAGAAATTTCAGAGAAAATTGTAATAGCTCATCTGTAAGGTTTCACTTACACCTTGAACTACCCATCTGAAGGTCTAGTTAGTGTTTAGAGCCAGTGCTTTATATTAAGCCTTTTAATTCTTACTTCTAATGGAATGCCTTTTCCAATGACTTCTTTTCTGAAGAACATGAACTGTCTGCCCAGTCGTTTTACCAAAGCTTAGCAAATCTGAAAAGAAATGTTAGTTTCTGTGAGTTTTTAGTGAAAGTTTTGAAAAACAAGAAAATATCAACCATACAGCCTGCTGCTTTCACCATGAAATTTTTTTTTCATTTAAAATGTAATGAAAAAGGATCTCTTTACAGATTTAAGCAATGCATCTGTGCAGATACAAGTTACATCCAGGGGATTTCTTCCCCATAGTTTATGTAACTACAGACGGCCACCTCCTGGGGCAGTGCTTCTCACCATATAAATCCTGTTCTTACCATACGGCCACAAACAAACACCCCACCAAATCTGTTTTAAGTGGGTGATTGTTCTGTGTGCAAGACCAGCCTGCAGTTCCCCTGCGGTGGAAAGGGCAGGCAGAGTTTGGTGAGGAGCAGGGAAAGAAGAGCCGGGAGACAGCAGACACTCACACACACAGTGCCCCAGCACACCCGGAGCAGGGTCTGGAGCAGCACACACACCTGGAGCGAAGGCAAACACAAACACTCACTCTCCAGCAAGGTCTCCAGCCTTCCTGCATTCTCCTCCAGGCTTGTGTACCACTGGGGGGCTATTACAGACCCAGCCCCTGTGAGGCTCAGAAGCATTGCTGTCTCTGTTGGTCTCTCTAGAGCAATACGCAGACAACTAAAGAAGATCAGAATTATGAGATCAATAAAAGAAAAATGTACATAATATATAAAAATTTAACTAAATGTACAATGTTTTTTGATAGGGGAAAGAATGTCAGAATGAATTTTCTTGTATGCTGATCATGGTGTTTTCCAACATTCATATGGCACTTTGAATTCAATACAGTGAATTCAGGTAACCTTCTCTCAGCACCTGCTCATGATGTAATTTTACCATGGGATTTACTCTCTTGTCATATTGCTATAGTTCTGGACATCCCTGGAAATCTGAAAGGAGTAGTAAGGCCCTAACTTTTACAAAACACTGCAGAATACCTTTTATAAGACAGTAAAAAAATTGAGAATCAGGTGTGAAAAGACATGTTTAGACATAAAATATGGCAGGAACGGAAACCTTGTTCTTTGTCCTAAGTATGGTGGTGATTAGGAGGCTTAACAGGAAATCTCAGTGTGGGATTTGAGATTTTACTGCTGAATATTTCAGTAAGCATCTTCAGCTAAATTGTTTTAGTCATAAAAGGGGAGTGATACTCTAGGGTTGAAAGTGCAGTAAATAGAAGGTTGCATTTTGGTTTTATTCAGACCTGCTTTTTATAGTAACTTTATCAAAAGGTGATAATGAAAAATTTCTGCAATCTTTTGGGGAGATGCTATCTGATTGTTCATGTGACTCATTTTTTAAATGAATGTTATTCTAAATTTTCAGGAAACCTTTGGATTTAAACATGAAACTCTTATTGATAAATTCACTAAACTATTGAACTGAGACTTCAAAATTTTTGAGTTTGGAAGACTAGTTTAGGGAATTGTGTTTTTACACTTGTGTCCAGCATTACTTTGTTACCAGTGAAGAGTCTGTCATTTGCTCCTGCTAAATTTCATGCCACTGTTGACTGCCCAATGCTCCAATCTCTCTACATCCCTCTGCAAGGCATCTCATCCCTCAAGAATATGACCAGGTTATTTCAAAGTTCAGCATGGTCTAAATAATTCATGAAAAAAATTAGGACACTGTGGCATCTGTCAAGAACTCATACTGGACATGCAATAAAAGAATGTAAACCCTACTACCTGCCAACTTAAAATTAAAGAAAATACTGAAATACTCTTAAAAGATTTAAAAAAACGCTGCAATCAATACAAAAAATTCTGAACAGGTTATTTTACGTGGTATAATAACTTGTTTAAATAAAAATCCAATTGTTAAACTTTTCCATGTATGAACCCTCAGAGGGACTCTTAGCAGTTTATCTGTCAAAGGAAAATTTTATATATTCAATTAGAACATTTTGAGAATCTTGTTCTCAGACTTGTGAGGTATGTGTAATACAGCAAGGTTTCTGTGCCATATTTTCTTATCATTGCCTTCTAACAGAGCTTTCATCCTATTTAGTCCTATAAAGAAGCTCTTTTTCTTGCAGAAATAAAGGATAATATTCATAACTCAAAATTTTAACTTTTCTTTGAAATAATCTACTTTATTGTGGGCTTTACTGAAACTGACTTGACCTACCTTTTGTGGAAATCAGAGTTTTCAATTCTTTGGTGACTTTTCTGTGATCTTACCAGATCCAGAAGAATCACCAAACGGCATTCTGGAAAAAAATACAGCAATGGTGTTTGCACTGAAAATAATGCCCAGCATAATAATTAAAGTAAATCAGGCCTTTTGTAAGTTAATTACTTTCTTGAACACAGTGTAAACAACTAGTATAAAACCTACATATTTCAGCTGCAATTGTCAAGCATTATGTAAAAGTACACTAAAAGTCATCCTAGCATTATTTCATGTAATTTTGCTACACTTTTCCATAGTGTTTTGCAGAGTTTTTTTCCCTATGCCAATTAGCATAATTGGTAATGAAGTCCACACACCATCTTATTACAGCCAATGACCTGTATGACCCAACTGTAGTTATCAACTCTTGAAGTTTATGGTATGCAGGTGTTGAAATTTTTTTGTACCACAGCGTACAACCAAGTTACATCCCTAACATACCTTATTTTCCTTAAAAGTCTCCAGTGAAACAACTCAGAATCCTCTCAGAATTAAAAGGCTTTGCCTACTGTTTGGTTTGCTGTAGGTTAAATCTGTAACTAATTCTCCTATCCCAAGCAGATGAGAAGTAAATTACTTCTCTGCCTGGAAAGTCTTTGACACACTTAAAACTTCTATCACACCTCCTGTCAATATATCAATCTTTCCTCTGAAAACATGTTTTAAGTGCATATAAACAAATCAATGCATACATATGTATTAATAAAACTAAGCACAAAAGCTGTGGTACAGCCTTTTGACCACTCCTAATGTTCTCCAGCAGCACTCCACTTACTCTGTGTGGTTGACATTTTTCTCCAGCTGAGACCTTTGGAATACTGTGCAGAGTGGGAAATTATTTCACACAGCTTGCACGTGATACTCCTGAATAGCTCCCCCACACAGACCTTGGGGGTTTTTAACCCTAGCAAGGGTACACTGCTTAATTTGTGATCCATCTCCTGAGTCTGCTCTGGAACTCTACCCCTTAAGCAGTCATACCTTATTAATGATTAACTGATTATTTTCCCTGAAGTATAAAATCTCCCATTAGACTTTCCCAAATTACACCCCGCATAAAGCAAGGTTAATTTGTATCATAATCTTGCATTTCAGGATTTTCTAAACCACTGCGTTCTCTTTGTCAGCCTGGTCTCATGCTCAGATTTAGCAATTATTTATTTTATTTCATCACATAAATGACCAAACCAAATACTTCATAATACTTGGTCTAGGTTAGAGCTTTCAGAAATCTCAGACAGAATTAATCCTGGCATATTTTAAGAGCAGGAAAAGGGGCAAGGTTTAACAACTTTCCAAAAGTTGCCAGACCTGTAAATATCTGGTCTATGGACATCTGAAACACCATCTTCAGACATGATCCATGAATACAGAGAAAACATATTTTCATATTTCTTGTAATATTTACATATAGATATTTAAATCACTTTTAAAATCAAACCTTCATAAATAAGCTTCCTGTTTCTCTACAGTGCTTCACAATCTGATGTGTACTGTCCTCACTTTCACATGGCAACACAATATAGCTACCCTGCAAATTCAGCACAACTCTGAAATCAAGCTTCTTCCAGATGTGCAAGGAAAACAGGAGGAGAAATGAAGATTGTTATCTTGAAAAACCAGTCCTGAATCTAAGCCTTATGCTACAACAGAAGGACTAATTATTTGGAAGAAACAGAGAAAAAATACCCTCTACAGAGGGTACAGAGGTTTTACAGAGCCTACAAATGCTCTGCAACACCAGAGTAATCCTTCAGCATTAACCTAGCCCTGATGGACAATTCTTGCTTGCCTCAGCAGAGACTTATGAATTTTGGCACTTGAAGTGGCACTGCAGAGGTTGTTCTTACCATTAAAAAATATCTTGCAACCAAATACTAAATTCCAAAGAAAATGAGATGGTTACTGAGAAAAACATTAGATATTGACATAATTTTTGAAACCTACAAAATTCCAATGCATGGAAGTGAAGAAGGTCTAAGTTTATTTGTGAGGATTTACAAGAAAGCTGTGCAACAGAATAAAACCTACATAATACAAAGGTTTTCTGACTAAAAACCCTGGATCTAGAAAAAAGGCCTTAATTGCCAACATCAATATTGTGATAATGATACAATAGGACACATCTAGGAATAAAAGTTGGTGTAATTAAAAATATTTCTCAATTTGCTTATCTTACTTGGGATGTTCATAGCAACCAACCAATTAAGCAACACATGAGACATGAATCTCTCCATCCCATAGAACAGAAATGCACTACAGTTTGTCAGCAGCTGCTCCCATTCAGCTTGGCTGAAAGGAAAGAAGGAAGAAAGCAAGTTATTTTCATGTTACTCTTTTACAGGCATACTTTGCAGAAATTATCCATAGCAAACAGTTCAGTGCTATTTACTCCAGGAATAATTATAACAAAATAAACAAAGCAAGAAGATGAACATGACTGCAGAATTCTGTGAGAAGTGTAGTAACTCATATGAATTATTAATATTATGCTCTTTTATTAAAATGATTAATCAGTAACATCTCATAGTGAGCAAGAGGCATAGTGTATTTTTAGATAAATACCAGCCTCTCCATCAAAAAATACCAAATTTTAAAAAAACCATCACTGTATGTATGGTACAGCTTTAAAATACAGTCTTTGTCTAACATTCAAATGGAGTAGTCATGTGTATACCCAGCAGGACATGAGCAATTGGTTTTTAAAAAGAGATGTGGATAATCAGGCCAGCTGGCAGCAAAAACTGCCATTTGGTAATAATGATCTTCTACAATTTTTATGAAAAAATAGTAGAGTACCTACTCAGTGGTATTAGCTAAGTAGACAAAATTCCAAAGGACTGACTGCTGAAGTAGCAGCAAGGAAGGAAGGTCCAGGGATGGCCATGGGGTCTCTCAGGGCTTGCTCTGTTTGACCCCTTTTATTGCCCTACGGCTGTGATCTTCAAAGGAAAGTATGTCCATACAGAGAAAGTGTGTTTATGAGTAGAGTCCATAAAATGGCAGTAGCTTCAAGACCAATGTTTGATATTGGAAACTGAGCACTGCACCTTCCCTGCTCTGAAATCTGCACTCCCATTTGCAGCTGGCTGAAGGCACGTGGAGATGCTCTGGTTTTACAACTCGGATTTGCAGGCAATTATGAGCAAAGCCAGAAATTACACTTCTGCTCACATATGTGTATTCATCAAAGACTGCACCAGAAGACTTTCTATCAGAATTAGATTATTTACATATACAGCAACTCTGACAAAACCAGCCTGCTTAAATCACTTTTCAGCACTCTACTTCGGATCCCTAAAATATTCTGTCCACAAACCTAGATCTGTGTTTGACACAACAACATTGGTTTGCTTTGTGTTTATCAGCTCAGCAAAATGCGACCCTATTTTATGGACAAAGTCTCTGGAAATAGGCACAATTTTAAACAAGAAATATGGATAAAACAAGAAAGCAGATAAAATATTACATACCTTGGAGCATGCATATTGCCAATGACACCTTCCCACTGCACTGTAAATAGGTCATAGTATTTTTCTAGTATTTCCTGAATTTTTCGAGAAGGACTTGAAGCTTCTGTAACAACAGAATTTCATAATTATGAATGTAATATAAGACAAACTACTTTGGGCAATCTCAATTTCAATTGAGATTGAAAATGACACTATCATATTTATGGGGTTTTAAGTCATCATCAGATTTAATGTTTTTTGAAACCTAGGTCTGGCTTTTAAAATTAAAACAATTTTGACATTTTCAGAATAAAATCAGGGTGCCCATTTGAATGGTGTCTTTTATAGTGAACAAGGATTATATGGTAGATGGGTTAAGGACACAGAAAAAATTTTACGTATCCTGAAGAAAGGGTGAAGAATTGAAAACCAGTACTGCTCATACAGTTCTGTGGCAGAGGCTCAGAAAGGACTTAAGTGGGTGGATAAACTAACTGAGTTTCCAGAGTCCTGATTTCAGGAAACAAGACTCCAAAATCACCTCTTCTCTCTAAGGACACTGCACATTTAATGACAAACAATATTCTCCTTTTGACTACATTTTCATACTAGTATAAGTTAAAAGAGACACTCTGGAGTCAGCTATTGAGCACATGAAGTGTTTTATATCGATCTGCTCTGAAGGAGAACTGCAAACGCAAGGACACACTCTGTCCTGCTACTGATTGTTCTGCAGCTTCTTCTGCATGGTGTTCAGACTTGGTAACTACTTCAACACCTGAAGGGAGCCAACAAGTCAGATGGAGAAAGACTATTTACAAGAACAGGTAGTGACAGGACAAGGGTGAAGGGCTTCACCCTGAAACACAGCGGGATCAGGAAGGAATTGTTCCTGGCAGGGTGGGCAGGCCCTGGCACAGGGGGGCTGGGGCTGCCCCTGGATCCCTGGCAGTGCCCAAGGCCAGGCTGGACACTGGGGCTGGGAGCACCTGGGACAGGGGAAGGGGCCCTTGCCTGTGGCAGGGGTAGAATGAGATGAGCCTCTAGGTCCCTTCCAGCCCAAGCCAGTCTGTCTTTCTGGAACTAAAAACACCCATTAACTCTTGGTTGTGCTGTTTCACAGATGCACCACATACAGGGGATAAGCTGTGCTGTTCTGATGAAAAGGAGTGCTTTTTTGCCAACATCTTGATGTCATGACTTCATTTTTTGGTACAAAACAATTCTAACTTCCACGGGTAGATCGTGAATAAAATATTATTTAATATATATTACCTGCTTCACTTCCTTCATTATAGGGGTCCACAATATCTGACAAACAGTTAATCACAAACAATGCATTCAAACAAGAAAAGAAGGAAATTTAGCTGATACACTTAGCCAACAGGTTGTGAAAGGATACATTTTAAATTACGTGTATCAACAGACAAGCAATTAGAAGGTAGATCACGATTACTTGGTGCCTACAATTAAAAATAATACATACATTAAAGTTTCAATCAAATTCTAACAGTATTGCATTATTTGTGTCAAACAACTAAGAGAAAAACACGTCAAACAATTAACAAAGTTTTGAATCTGGGTTTAAAAGCATCACGGCATTCAACTGTCAGTGAAAATTAATAAACTATTCTGCATTATTGTAATGCATACATTACACATATACACACGTGTGCTCTCCTATATAGATATATATGCACATAGAAATATAAATTTATAAAAACATATGCAATCACTACATAAAATACAATATTTTGTTGCTGTATTATTTTCACTATATAAATTCTTTTAAGTAACTTTGGTTACTGAAATAAATAGTATATATATTATTTTCAGTAACTTTAAGTAGCTTCCTTTGTGGGTTATTAAATATGTCCCATTTATAAAGTGTGATTCTTCAAAGAAACACTCCTTGCAAAATCAACAGGAAGCAAGATTCTCACGGACTTATGAGACATTCACTCCACTTCAGAATTCTAGCACACAAAATGAGCTTTTATGCAGCCCACTTTCACACTTTTCTATACATGTTCTCTGGTTATTTACAAAAGTTCACCATTTGCACATTCTTTTTCTGATGAGCTTTTGTGGTTTTTTCTTTAGATGTTTCACCTCTTTTTTTTAATTCAGTTCCTGTGAAAATGAAAAGAAAAAAATGTACAGGCAGTTTTAGCAAATTAATGTCCTTGAAGGACTGTCTATATTTAATATCATGAAGTAGTAGTAGCAATAGTACTGCTAGCAGTAATAATAAAAACAATAACAGCAATAAATTAAAATAAAAACATAAAAATTCATTTCAAAACACAGCAAGGTAAGGACATTACCCAAGCCTTCTTGCCTAAAAACAAAGGCTTTAAAGTGAAAAACAAGGAGGAGATGTGATCCCTCAGACATGAAATGCTTCATTACACTTCCAGTTCTGGACAGAGTTGAACAGTGATCACCAAGACATTCTAAGTAATTTACCAGATCTATTAATTGTTGATGTTAATGTAATAACTGAAGTTTCTGTGGGACACACAGAGATCCAAAGGAAAAAGGAAGTTTCATATTTGAATTGGATTTCTTATTTCTTTAAGGGAATTTCAAAAAGCACAGAAAACTGTCTCATGTTTCTCACTGCAGACATGACTATCACCAGGAGTACATCTCAGCAGTTATTCTGAGTGCCCTGGAGGCTCGAGATCACACTGCTCATGTTTCCTCACTCAGTGGCCTCTGTCATATTGAAAGAACAGAGACTTTTCAACTATGCTTCCTCTCATTTATCTACTTCTTGTATTATGTAACCATGAGTTCCACTATGAAAAAGGGAAAAACAGAAATAGAAAAAAACCTACATCCTCTAAAATTTGTATTTCTGAAAGGCCTGTGATAGTATGTAAACTAAAACTATGATAATCTCAGATTACTTACAATTCTTTCCCTTTAGAAAGAAGGAGTGAAATGGAAAAACAGAAAAGGTTACACTGGAGGCTAAATATTACTAAATATTACAGATATGGACACAATACAAGAACCTCTCTAGAACAGCATACTTTCATGATACAGAGTGAGATTTTCTATACTTGGTCTATTTTTTATCTTGTACCAACTGGTTTTAATAATTTTATGTGGTTTTCTCTACATATGAGAAAAATGCAGCTTAAAATTTTTACCTTCATTAATAGAAGGTATCTTTGATTCATACAAAAATGGCTTGGTGCCTGCATTTATTACTCACTTCTAGATCTAAGAAATTAGTTTTAAGATGCCATAAGGAGAAGTTTACCAGCTGTCCAATTAGCTTGAGTTATGTAGGGTATAAGTGAGGAAAGTTCATAAAGTGGGGATTTGATATGGCACAGGTGAAAGGAAAGTATTTCAGAGAGTAAAATTTTACATTTGGTATTTTAACCAAAGTCTTAGAGTAGCAATAAAAAAAAAATTACAGAAGTATAAATTCCTATTTCTTTTTTTTAATTGCAGCTGAAAATAGCTTTGAAGTTTTAACAACATCCTTGTAAGTTTCTTTACAGATTCCCCTGAGTTTTACATAATTCTGTAATGTGTCAGGGTTTTTTTAAATTAGCTACCACTGCTCCTATGATCAGCCTGTACATTACTGAAATAAGTCTACTGCTCTATCTAGTCCACCAAAGATACTGGAAACCTACTGCATGTGCTTGTCTTCCAGTAAAATATACACCACAATTCATATTTAAATTTTTAAGGATCTTTTTTATGCATCATTATGCTAAAGGAAAAAAATGTTTATCTAATAGTACCTGACTCAGCCCAATGCAGTCGATTGTAGAGAAACTGTAGAGAAAAATCTCTGGAAACAGAACTTATTCCTTCTTCCTGAAACACACTCAGAGCTTCCAAAGGCAGCTCCATCAATAACGTATCCCCTAGCAATACCACACACAATCCTAAATCCACAGGAGTATCTAAAGAGATGTAACAGAAGAAGATTGAGATTTAGTTCTCAGTTTGTCTATAAACAATTGCAGTTAGATGTAAAAACCTAAGTTTCCTCCATTGTATGACCCCTGAACTTCATTGTACTGTGGGTTAAGTGCATTAAGAAAAAATATTTCTTTTTATATAATTCCTCTTAAGATGTTGTCAAATTTCTATGCACTTGTTAGCACCAATTCTTCAGAGGAAAAAACATCCCTGAATTAATAAACAACCATCTCAGGTCCAAGTTCAGGTATATACAATATATTCAGGAAAACAGTATTTGGAAATGCAAAATCGCCACAGCAGTGATTGACTAAAAAAAAAAAGAGTTGTAAAGGCAGTCTTATCCAATATTGTGTTGTTCTGTAGAAAAAAATTGTTTCTGTTATTTAGGGGAAAAAGTACTAAATATTATTATGGCAATATTTCTGCTCTACGGAGAAAGAGCATGTGCATGGGAGACAATTTATCCAGTTGTTGCAGATGTGTATTCTAGAGATGTGTTTAGAGACATACTGTAGCATTAGGTTTGTGTGCAAGTTATCATCCTGTGAGAGTCCATACAGCTAAAAGCAAAAAAAAGACAAAACAAAGACATCTACTGATCTACCGACTGAAGAAAGTTCTTTATTCTAGCTCTTCTCCTGAAAACTGGTTTGTGATAAAGCCATCTCGTTTAGGTGTCCATAGACTGTATGGTTTGGAAGACTAAATAAATGCAGAAGCATTGCTCCAGCATCTAAATCTGTCTTTGAAAGTATACTGAAATATTTGACTTGTATAGAAAATAAAACAGAGAAAAACAAAGCTAAAGCCTTTGTCCTCTCCTTGTTTTAAATAAAATTAAAATTGAAATTACTGTATTTTAGTATCTGTCCACACACACACAGACACACAACTCAAGGGAGCACATACCCTGCATTCCAACTTGTCTGGAGTCCTTATCTTTCCCTTTCTTTTTTCCTGTTTCAGATGCTGAAACTGATACACACTGGGATTCTCTGGGAAGAGGAAATTAATGGAAAATATTACAGCTTCAATTTCTGCATCAGTTTCAATGAAATTTTACACAAAGGACACTCTCCCTTAGAATTTCCTGTCCTTTAGAAATCCCATCTTTAATAATTTTAATTATACTGTTGCATCTTGAGCTTCAACTTAAGTGCAGCTTGAGCTGGAGAACAATGCTGCTCAGAAAAGGCCATTTGTCCTTCCTGTTGCTCAGTCTCTTAGTCAGACATATCCTGAATACACTCTCTTTCAAGACATGAAACCTTCATTCAGTAGGATATCCTTTGTAAAACCATTCCTTTATTTGAGGGACTTGAGTCACAGATCTGTTTTCACAAATGATAATCAAAGTCAATGAATCTTACCTGCCAGCAGAAAAATCAAACTGTGACAGGGTTGGTTTCAGATAGTCTTCCATAATTTCTATTATTTCAGAGAAATCTGATGTCAAATCAAGGTCACTATCACCTGTTTTCTCTGTTGGAGTCTTTCACACACATAGAAACAAAAATTAAATACTTTCAATCTCCGTTCTTGTTAAATACCATATTATATATAAATTTTGTAATATTTTAATCAGAGACTAAATAAAATAATGTGAAAGATCATAAAATGGAAAATAAAAATATAAGAAGTTGGTTTCAAAACTACTTTATTTCAAAATTTTGTACCAGCATTTTGCAAAATACTCTAACATTAGAATTACTAGAAAGTGTCAATACTTATTGTTAAACAATTAATATACTTCAGCAATTTCAATAGAGAATGGCAGAAAACTACAGCAGAAAGAAATTATAATGTGTTCCTTCAAATAATGAGAAGAATCTGCCTAAGGACAACTTTAAGAAGAGACAAGAAACTGTATGATGAATATAGAAGAAGCAAATGAAAGCAAAAGGAGAGATCAGTGGAGCCAATTCAGGGAAAAAATTAATCAGAATGAAAAAAATAGAGAAGGAGAAAATAGAATCATGCAGGAGAGAAAGACATTGAAAACTGAGGATTGTAAAATCAACCCAGATGGACAAAAATCCACTAACTGAACAAACTCAACTAAATGGTGAAGAGCGTTGCTATTAATTAATTAAATCCTCATCCAAGGCTTGTGTGGCTCAGTATAGAGTGCATGCATAAGTTCTAGGAGTTTAATTCATATGCTTTTTACAAACCTAAATCACTTGTTTTTTTCACCTGTTCAATCTGACACTATGTTAGGAACCTTTATTTTGACTTACACAAATACAGCAATCTTTACACACTTGCCAATACAACAAAGGCTGGCCATAGGCAAGCGAAAGTGATCATCAACACTTCAACCACCTTCAATTCTGGGTATTCCAACTGAAAGATGGTAATGTGATGAATTCAAGAACCAGATTTGCCAATGCGCAGGGTAACCCAGACTGTTACTGTACCCTGCATCTACCTTGCCCCAAACTGTCACTGCTTCTTTCAGGCCCTGCAGCCGGAACCAGAACCAGAACCACGGGCCAGGAGTGCCCACGCCCGATAGAAGTCGGTGGCCCCAGCAGAGCTCTCTTGTCCCTCGGCTCAATCTTGTCCCTTGCACTCTCTTGTGCCTCAGCTCTCTCTTGTCCCTCGGCTCTCTCTTGTCCCTCGGCTCTCTCTTGTCCCTCGGCTCTCTCTTGTCCCTTGGCTCTCTCTCTTGTCCCTCAGCTCTCTCTTGTCCCTTGGCTCTCTCTTGTCCCTCGGCTCTCTCTTGTGCTCAGCTCTCTCTTGTCCCTCAGCTCTCTCTTGTCCCTTGGCTCTCTCTTGTGCTCGGCTCTCTCTTGTCCCTCGGCTCTCTCTTGTCCCTTGGCTCTCTCTTGTCCCTCAGCTCTCTCTTGTCCCTCGGCTCTCTCTTGTCCCTTGGCTCTCTCTTGTCTCTCGGCTCTCTCTTGTCCCTCGGCTCTCTCTTGTCCCTTGGCTCTCTCTCTTGTGCCTCAGCTCTCTCTTGTCCCTCGGCTCTCTCTTGTCCCTCGGCTCTCTCTTGTCCCTCGGCTCTCTCTTGTGCTCAGCTCTCTCTTGTCCCTTGGCTCTCTCTTGTGCCTCAGCTCTCTCTTGTCCCTCGGCTCTCTCTTGTGCCTCAGCTCTCTCTTGTCCCTCGGCTCTCTCTTGTCCCTCGGCTCTCTCTTGCCTCTTGGCTTTTGCTGTAGAGCTGAGGCAGTGCAGGTCGAGGTTCCCCTTTTGGATTTTCTCTTGTGTGTTTTTGGGAGGCTGCTACGAGAGGGGTTTTTCACCTCCCCTCCCTGAGAGGTTCCATTTCACAGTCCTGGGTGTCCTCTGGGCAAATTCCAAGAGTGCCTGCCCGCAGCGAGCACCACGAGAGAGGAGCAGAGTGGCCCAGCCCTGCGTGGTCACCCCGGGGTGCCCAGCTGAGGTGAGAGGGCACCGAGTCCCCCCAGCCGGCTGCCCTGCTGTCTTCTCCTGAGAGGACGGACGGCAAAGCCCCACGTTCCAGCCCTTCACCAAGTGCCAGTCGCCAGAGTCTGCCAGCTGCCTGAAATCTCTCAAATATAGCTCATTTTCAAGTAAACTGATCTCAACTGCGCCACTTTAATTCTGATTAACTACCAAACATTTCAAAGCTCCTGAATGACAAATACAGCAACAATAGCACAGTAAGATTAATTTTGAAGCAGAGTACCAAGCATATAGTAACTGTGAAGACTAGGGATGCCATGCTTGGAACAAACTGAAAAATTCTGCATAAAGAATGTCTATCATATTTTTAGTAAACGTTTATATACGGTAATAAAATACATTACCACATCTGTTTTGGAGACACACTCTTTCAAGTTGTGAATAAGAGTTGGTTTAAGATGATTCTTCATCCTTTGCTGCTTGTAAAGACGTATTTTTTCCAACAAAATACGAAACACATCAGGATTCACAGGAAATCGAGAAACTTTTGCCTGCACTATTAAAAGAAGGATAACACCCTCGTAAGAGTCTTTCTGAGACACAGTTGTACTTGAAGAAATGATTGCATAAACACCATCAGTTTCTAGTCATGGTATTATTTGAAAATAAAATCTAGATAGATAGATAGATAAGCACAAAATATACACAGATATGTACAATGAAAAAACTCTATTATTTATTTGTAACAACTTCAGCCTTCAAACATAAACAAAAATTATATAAATTGTGACTAGATACATGACATCTGATAATGAGACACATATTTATGAATTTATGTTTCTTGGCAATTAGGAAGAATTAAAATTCTTTTTAAAAGTATCTAAAATGTTTACTAACTGCATCAGTGAAAGATATGAGCCTTCTCATAATATCAGTGCAATTATTTTTATCTCTTAAAAGTAAGAAGTGCTTACCCATCCGCTGAGTGAGTTTTCCTTTCTGCCTTGCAGTACTTACTTTGGGCACCTCAATCAATGAACTGTACAATTGTGATCTGTGGAAACCAGAAAATTGCTGAATAGATTATTTGACTGTCTAGCCTTGTTCATGTGACTCAGATTTATTAGATAAGTAATTATTGCCCTCTAGTTCAATGTGCTCACAAATACTCTCATGATGCATTAACTACTCCCACCTTGAGTGCAAATTCTAGCTAGAGCAAACTGAGAGTGGTAAGGTAAGTTCTTTTATCACTGTGTACCAATAAGGTAGATTTCTGTTTGTCCCAAGACAAGTGTTAAAGACTTTTTAAACTGGTGAATGCTCTCATAGTCAGTTGCTCAATTTATGAGCTAGTTTATTGCAGCTAATTAGGCTGCAATAATCAGATAATTGGTGGCTTTACAAAGCTAAATATGACCCCTTCTAACGCTTCCAAGAGCATAAACAATAAAAGCAGAAAACTCTTAACAGAACTTAGGGATCCTGTTAAGAATGGCTTGAAACCTTTGACCTCTGGGGATTGAAGAGATAATTAGGGAAATGGAAAGAACAAAAAATGTAACATTGAGCTGCAGGAAGTTTTATTTATATATTAATTAGCTCATTATCCTAAAATTCAAGTCCATCAAAATTAGAAGTGAAAGGCAATATTCAACCACATTTAAAAAAGACTATATTTGTAACAAACAGCGCTAAATCAAAATGATGAAATTTTATACCTGTCTTCTGAATGTTGGAGAATAACTATGCAGAAACTGGACGGCAATTCATCCACTATATTAAAATGCTCAACAGGAATACAGAGGTTTCTCCATGCCTGTACAGTAGTTCAAAAGTGCTATTATTTTCATAGACTTTATAAATCCCATTCTCAGTTATTTCATTGTTACTATCAAATTGATATCAATTCTAGGAAAAAAGGTACTTGAAGTCCCACGCACTCAGCAGACGTGCCAGGACAGTAGGCTCTGTCCAAACAGCAGGAAATACTGCTTCCCTGTGAGGGCAGCAAGCACTGGCACAAGCTGTCCAAGGAGGCTGTGGAGCCTCCATTCTTGGAGATAATTCAAAATCTGTCTGGACATGGTCGTGGACAACAAGCTCTAGGTGGCCCTTGCTTGAGGAGGAGGGGTTTACAAGATGACCTTCAGAGATTTTTTATAACCTCCACCATTCTACGATCGTGTAATTTTTGTGCAGTTCAGAAGAACTTACAAATATTATTTAAAACAAATAAAAAATACTGCATCTTAGTCCACTCTCCATACCAACACGACCTTTATGGCCACTACACAGTTTCTGAAGTTAAAATGCTATATAATAGCAGAGTATTAGCAAAGGAAATTAGCAGAATAATTCATAGTAACATTTACTTTTGAAAAAAAGTTTTTCTAGAGACAGTTCACCAACAAGTACTATATAAAATTGTATTTGGCTTACATGGCAAGACTTTGATAGCAGGGGAATGTACAGGGGTGGCTTTTAGAATCTCAGAATTGTTCAGGTGGGAAAAGCCCTCAGAGACCAGCGAGTTCAACCACTCTCTCAGCACTGCCAACCCACCACCAACCCACGTCCTGTATACACACATATATCTCTCTGTGTGCATTTATGTAACATTTAATAAACCCCTGATAAGTAGCTCAGAAAGTTACCACTGAATTAGCAGTCAGTTGTTGTTCCACACATTTTAGAAGATCACTTGTGTTTCTGCTTTGTTTTAACTGATTCTGCAGATGTAGCAACGCTGCCAGCTGAGAGCTGCTGGTGTTGGATGTAGCAGTTAGAAGGATATTCTTCATCACCATAGATACCGAACAACTCTGCAAAATTTTTACATCTATTTATTTTCCTTCACAAAAATAAAATAATAACTACATAAACTATGTTTTTATAACATATATCTATGTTGAAGAGAGTTCTCTACCTTGAAAGGTGAGATGAACTAGCAGAAAACTGCTGTTTGTTTTTACAGGTTAATGTAAACAGTCTGACAATAACTAAGGAAGATTTCTTAAATACAACTAGCTGGAATTGATTTCTTTGTCTACATTTACCATCGAGGTTCCTGCATTTAATCATCTAAGGTCTACATGGAATGGTAAATACTGTGTTCTTAGCTTAGCCTTTCAAGCAAGCTGAGTCTTTTCTGTTTCTGTGCTTTAAAAGACACCCATCACATCACATGGCAGACTTCTATGAAATACAAAATAATGGGTAAGACTGTATCAACCTTTCTTTCAGCAAACATACTAATCCTGTCATTTGAACTAGGAAATAAGGGTTATTTGTTCCTGACACAGGGAACAAAGCCCTACAGCTTTTCTGCACCTTTTCTTTGATGGAGGCACATACTCATATGCATACACCTTCAAGCCATCTATGGGACCATGTTGTGCAGGTATCAGTCCGAGAAACTGAATGCCAACTGAATTATCACTTCACAATAATGACTGAACAAATCCAGAGAAACATTTTTAAAATTATTTTTTAGGGAAGGATGAAATTATTTTGTGGCAATGTCTTATCTTTGCTAATGACAATATAGTAATTTATTCCTATTAAAATTTTTTCATGTATGCAATCATCAATGAAAATGTCAGGTCAAACAGCAGATATTAGAATTGTTAACAAACTACTGATTGAATGTTCTGAGCTTAGCAAATATACCACATATTTGATGACCTGTATTACACTCTGGGTCATATAGGTGGAACCCTACATGTGCTCTCTACGGCCAATTTTCAGACTATGCAAATACAGTTTCGTTTTTGCAATTTCAAACATCCTCCCACTGAAAAGCAGCACAAACATTAGTTGCCTTACCTGATGAAGTGCCAAAAACTGGCTAGTTGAAATTGGATCAAACTGTCGAAAGCACTCAGCCATTTCCAAACTGGCAAGAGCCAGAACCTCAGTAACATTATGACTGAATGCAAAAGCCACAGACTGGAGCAAAGCCTCACTGGATTGAGAAAGATACTTTTGAGCCGTCCTTTGTTGTGTCTAGATGACAAAAAATAAAAAGCTTTACATTAAAATTAGTTAATATTAAGTATTTGTTATACATACTCCAATTACAGCATGTTAGAGAAGATAAATATTGCTTTTTAATGAGCAATTTTAATGAATTTTCTTTTAAGGCACTTAATGTATGATCAAAATATGCAAATACTGATTAATTTTTTAGTAGACACCAACATCTATTTTACAACATTAAAAAGTATTTGGTCTAAAAAAGAAATTTCTTTTAATATAAAATGTGTACTCAGCAGAACAGACGTTAAATTCCAGGCAATATGAGCAGTTCAGAACCAAGGATCAATACAATTGTTTCTGTGGACAGTTAACATATTTAGTGCAAACCAACCCACAAATTTCTTACCTCAGGTATTTTATTGACTTTACTAGCAACACAAACTGTACATTCCCAATTCCCAGTGTGCTTTTTACAGCAGTAATTAACAGAGATCAGCTCACTGAATTTCACAAATGTTTTGTGTTTTGTAATTTCTTTCTTTGTTCCCAGTCTGCAAAATGTTATGCTCCCTTAAAAAGTCGTACCTGTGAGGCAGAAAGAACCTGCTCATCCAGTCCTGGGTGCTACACGCTCAAACAGTGGGAAACCACTGAAGGAGAAATTATTTCCTTCTGAGAGCAACTGGGTAAGCTCCTGCAACAGTTCCCACACAATTTACTGAGGAGCAGGACTGAGCTACACAGCAGAGACTGATGGAAAGCTGTTTGTTGGAAGGTGTTTTGTAGATTTTTTTCTTTTTTAAGATCAAGTTTTTGTTACAATATTTCCATTATCAGTTTAAACAGAACTGGTAAGTTGAGTATTATTCCATAAAAAGAAAGCACTGAAATTCTAACGCAAGCTCTTGAAGTTATATACCTTTAATTCCTGTATTTTCCTCCTATACTTATCATTATGACATTTATTAGTTGATAAACCATTTTCTGTCACATCCTGTTCACTGCATTCTGCTGAAGTCAGCGAAGATTTCCTGGTGTCTGATATAGCATCTTCCTACCCATCACAGTTAAAAAAAAATGAACAATTAATCACTCCATTAAGTAAGGCAGGCTTCATTTCTTTCGTGAAAGCTTATATGGAAACTGAATTAATCTTAAAAGAAATCGCTATCTTAATTCCTCCATGGTGAGAGATTCAGTAATACTATCAACCATCAAAATTTCTTAGTATGTTATGAAGGCAATATGACCAACATAAACTAAAAAAGCCCCCCCTACAACTTCTGAGAGTTTGACTTTCTCATATTTGTCCTTCACTCATTTCTTCTGAAAACCTGAATTCATCACTGAATTTATAATGCCTCTGTCAATTCTCCTTTTTTACAAGGGTTCTTTACAAGGGTTCTTACTGCAACACAGAAGGAACTTGCAAACCCAAGCTTTTACCCTACATACCTGATGGCATGGATTCACAGAATGTACCTCACCCACCCTTTAAGGCATTCCAGGAATTTTTCTACCTCTCTTTTGAAAATGTTGTAATTAGTAAATCTCACAAACAAATCAAAAATTAGCTACACGAGGATGCAGGCAGAAGCATGTTTTGAAAGCTGCTGGTTTTGCCATCCATTTTTATTATGGCTTGCATGCAGTATATAAAACCTAGCCCTACATAAAGAGCAGCTTTTACACAAATGTATATAGAAAAAATATTAGAGCAGATAAACTTTACACAGAAAAATAAATTTAACCGAAGAAAAGAATGCATACCATAACATTTGGCTTCCAGTAAACCTCTGAATGTATGGGATCTACACTGATGGCAAGTAAACGAAGGGTTTTTCCAGTTAGATACAGGCATTTGGATTTGATGTTGGGACAGCCTTTGCACAGATTCTGTATGTTTGCTAACTGAGCCAGGGTAATGTGAGCCATGGTGCGTTTCATATACTTCCAATCCTGGTAAAATACATATTTATATTTATTTGCTCATATATCCCCACACAGAAGAATGCAAGAATTTGCAGAAGAATGCAAGAAGAATTTTTTTTTAAAAAATGCAACACATATATATTCACATACAAATTACGTTAAATGTGATTACACTTTCAACTACAAATGAGCTGTCTTTAATAGATGTACAAATTCATTAACAACTGATTAAGAAAAAAAGTTTAATGTGACATCATAAGCAAAGTTCAACCAGTGCCCAGGAAAACGAGGGATAAGGGATAAGGGCAGGGAGGCCAGCAAACATCCCCAAGACTAAAACCACCCACTCCATCCTCTGTTGCTACAAAACCACATGACTGCTCTGGGAACCCAATTCCTCAGCACTGGAAGAAGTTGTGCTATGGAAAACCTTGTTTTACCTTTCATGCAGATCACAGGACTAAATATTTTGTATTACCTGTTCTATTGCATCATCTCCAATAATGATTTCCTCCATAAATTCATGAAATGATGCTTCTCCTATATTTATAAACTTTTTCTCAGTAATGACAAGATGAAAAATATCCAAAAGAATTTCCACAAGATTGATTTTTCTAAGGGCTAGTTGTCTCATTAATGGGATACTAACATTTTCACTCTGAAATACAAAAGAAAATGCAATTTTAATTTCAAGTATTTTTGCAAATTAACCTCATAGTAAGTTAGAATGTTGTATTTATTTTAACCAAAGAAACAAACATTTTAGCATCACCACCTTGTTAGAGGAGAAATATTGCAATGAAGATATTTAAGTCATTTAAAACAAAAATTTCAATGATGTCAAATATATTACAAGGCAATCAAAGTAGCTCCATAGAGTAAGAGCAGCTGGGTTTTTGTTTTTCATGCTTTATGTACCTGGTACAAATATGTAATATCTAATAATGCTTCATACACACTAGCAGGCTGCAGGCTTTCATTACCCAAAATACACTATTTTGAAGACAGATATTCTTTATTTATAATGCTTTGTGAAGATTTTTTGTTTTTCCTGAAAAGAAACACATTTTGAGGAATTTTAAACTCTCAATGTATTTAGCAAATTAAAAATATCTCTAAATTTATACTTTTTTTTTCTTTTGTAACTATTAGATAAATGCCAGAATTGAATAAACTTGACAAAGACCAAACAAACCTCTTCATACCTTTTTCAAATGTAAACTCTTTGGCCATGCAGTTTTTCCTTCTATATACAAAGAATGTTTATCATTACAAGAAGATAAATCCTGGAAGCCCCAAATGAGATTATTCAAGAATGAGTGAATATTACAACTAAACTATCTTTCCTTTCCACTATTAAGGTAAAAAAAGTCAATACCTCATTCAATGGAAATAAACTACAAACGTTATGAAATACTTCCTCTGTTTTGGATACTGCTCTCTGAGCTAAGCTATAAGCATCTAGATAGTGACTGTGTTTGTTTCTTTTGTTCCTTTCCTGCTTGGCAGTCATCCTGAAAAAAAAACCAAAACAACACCATAAACTCACAAGAACTAACATAAGAAAGTGCTTATTTTTACAATATCAACACTGTTGAACATATATAACAAAATAATGAATCTGTTAATTAATAGATCAAATAGATTAACTATAGATTTTAAAAGATTAAATTTGTATGTGTGTTTTTGAAAAGTACAAATAGGGTAAGCGAACCTTTACAAGTTATTTTTCCAAGGTCTTACTCTTAGAACTGTATGGCTGCAATGCAAGAAGATGCCAAGACTCAAAGAGCAGAAAGGCAGATCATATTCCAAAGTGTGTTTTTAGCAGGAGCACAATGGCATATATCAGGTACAAAACATATCTCAGCTGCTTTAAGGGGTGCCTTGCAAACAGCTGGGATCCCAGCATTCCATGTTATGCACTTTTGCTATTGCAGCAGTTTCTAGAAAAACACTGACTTGGTTTGGAAAGCCAGGAGTCTGCTGAGGAAGGCAGGAGCCTCCCCTGAAATGGAGGAATGTAAACCCCCTCCCTCTGAATTGATATAAACTTTAAATTAAGGGTCTCTCACGCAAAAAATATGGGAGCAGAAATAACAGTTCTTTAATGGGGAAGAAAATACAAAGATAAGATAAAATAAAAAATGCAGTGAACTAAAACAGCCCTGCCAGAGTCAGAGCACAGCTGACACCCTGTGGGTCAGGGGCTGGCAGCAGTGCCACTGGAATTGTGGCTCAGCCCTCCTGCAGGGCCAGGGCTCGTTCTGCTGGAGCAGGGACCACGTAGAAAGGATGTAGTCTTCCTCTGAAGACCCAGTGGAAGAAGAGGCTGCTGTTCCTCTGGGAAATCCAGTGGAGAAGCCGTGCTGGTGTTCCAGAATCTCAGATTATATCTGGGTAGAATGCCTGGCTCCTCCCTCTGGGCTCACATCTCCCGAAGGGATGCTGTAGCTCTTATCAGTCATGTTATCAGCAGATGGAGGAGTGGGTGTGGAAGAGATAAGGAAAACTGCTCACTTAACAGCAGACAACTGCCAAACAGATGGCAAACAGATACAATTTGCTTTGCAGTCCAGGACAAACATTTCGACAGTAAGAATTGTAAAAGCCTGTAAATACTAGAGAATGATTGGTGTGGCTGTTAAAATATGTCTACAAATGGGAAGTCAAAAATCTCACTTAAGAGACCCAAACACTTTGTTTTGATCTCAAAAGAGAACAAAAGAGAACTCTGCCTTCAGTGAAAACAATTTTTGATTTTAGAGTACGTTTCTGAATACAGAACACATGAGGAATGCAAACACATCTAGCACCAATATATAAAACCTAACTATGTTATCTGCTCTTTTCCATCTTAATTAGACTATAAAAAGTAAACAAGACACTTCATGGACTAGTTTAAAATTTTTCAGTAGAGGTATATTCTTACCTACAAATATTTGCACATTCCAGCAGTATTTCAGCACTGTAGTTTTTATGCCCATGCTGAAGAAAGTCCTTCTCAACTTGAACTAATTTATCGTAGGATTCCTGTAGAATGTGTGGCAACTGAGCAGAACTGGCATCAATTGTCATATGATCCTGGGCAAAATGTACCTGAATAAGTGTTTTTCTGGAAAGAAAAATGAAATACAAGATAGCAATCAGAAAGCACAGGCTATTTTTGAGAACAAACACATTTCTCTCTGCCTTCCTTTAAATTCTAACAAGTCTACAAAAAGCACCACAACTGTGTGTTTTACAAATTATAGTAATTCTGAAAAAATCCAAGTATTATATTTTGAGATTAGAGAAGAGGTATCACTTGTTCCGTGTATCTAATTATTCCATCTTACTCCTAATTAGTCTTCTAAGAACAGATGAACTGAGAAGACTGATAACAGTCTTCCTTTTCTAGTAGAAAAGCTTCCCATCTATGGAAAGACAGGAGTGTAACTGTTGTACACTTCTCTCCCTTCACCAACACATTTCAAGGTCTCTGTGCTTGGATGTCAGCAGAACTGAAATCATTGTTTAGTTCCACCATGAACAGAAGTCAACACTGCAGCAGCGCTGTGGGAGTGCCCAAACAGATCCCTCTGCACAGGCAAACATCCACTGCACCTTCAGGTAACCCGCACTGCAAGCTATGCACAACAGCTGTGGTGTCTAGCTTTGAGAAGGAAATACAGAAATGTGGAAAGAAATTTAAACTTTAAAAAACCAAACCACCATATAAATTACTTAGAACAAAGATATTTGAGAATTCACAGAATTTGCTGTACTAAAATAAAACAGTATTGTAAAAACTTCATATATTTGCAATGTAGCTGCATTTTAGATAGAAGCTGGGCATATTTTAGAGAAAATACAGCTTACCTGGCTTCAAGGGATGCAATCATAAAACCCAATTCTGATTGCCTGCCAGGTCTCTTCAATAAAGTAGATCGAAGCACACTTACAGTATGTTCCAATATCTCACAAGCCTGCAGGTAACACCAGAATTTTCCTAATTCTATTTTAAATGTCTACAGATAATAATAAACATTTATTTAGAAAGCTTAAATTTTGTACAGAACATGTCAGCTATCCCGAAGATGGCTGGCTCTTGAGAACTGTAAATAAATCTAGAAAGTTTGAGTGACAGAATCACTGAATCACCAGGTTGGAAGAGACCTTCAAGATCATCCAGTCCAACCCAGCCCCAAACCCGACTGAACCCTGGCACCCAGTGCCACATCCAGGCCTTGTTAAACACACCCAGGGATGGGGACTGCACCACCTCCCCGGGCAGCATTTGAGTACTTGATCACTCTTTGTGTAAAAAAACCTCTTCCTAATATCCAGCCCAGATTGCCCTTGGCACAGCTTAAGGCTCTGCCCTCCTCTCTGTGTTGTGACCATACTTAGATACTTTGATGATTACAGGAATGGTGCACACACACACAAGAAGAGAAGATGGAGCCAGATTCATCTAGGAGGTATGTAGCAAAAGACAATAAATAGGAGTTTTGTCAAAATCAAAATAATCCCTCTACATGATACAGGCTTGAACAGTTTATCAAGACAGGTTAGATCATCACAGACATAAGACATTGTTTATGCTGAAACTTATGAAAGTTAAGGGTTTAACAGTGAGTGGATAATTTGATGTTATAGGGCTTTAGTAAAAAAAAAAAAAAGTGCTATAGAAGTATCTTCCAGAATCTAGAAATAATATTTGTAAAACTATTTGAAACACTTGGGAAGGAAAAGCATAATAGAAAATAATACTGAAAGGTTTGATTTTTATCGAATATAAAAAACAAATACCCCAGTGTTAACAGAACTGTCTGAATACAAAAGAATTCCAATTAAGAGAATCAGATCTCTGGGGGTTTCGTCATACATACTAGATTATAACTGGTTTTATTTCAACAGGAGAGCATCCAGCTTATCATAAAAACATCCTAAACTTCTGTGGGTAGAATCTAATTCTGAGTGTCCTGCATCTGACTGGAACCTGTAATTAATGTCTGTTAAATGCTCAGAGAAAACAACATTATCTACATTTAACACCTAATTTTGCTTTTATTGAAATGGAAAGGCTGGAATATTTCACTGAGAGAGACCATTGCTGAAAAAAAATCCCCAAACCACAATCTCCAAACCTAAAACATTTCCTTACCAAGCTCTGTTTTCCTTCCCCCTCTTCCTCTAGAACTGCTTCCGTTAGACTAAGAGTACTGTTATACCAAAATTGTTCATCTCCTCCCAGAAGCTGTGCTTTCTCAACGAGTGCTTTAGCTTGTCTGGGGTTTCTTTCCAGGTTGGCCAGCACAGCAAGTAAGTACAAGCACCTTGACATATCAGATAGGGCCCTCAATTCCTAGAAAGAGAGAGATGTCATCTATACACTAAAAATCCACTACTGCTATTTGTATTTTTGTCTGTCCATATTTTACATTAACCTTAAAGGAATAGAGAGCAAATGCTATTCCCCCAGATATCAGCTGAATTTCTTAGTTATTCCTTATGGTACATCTACTTCATATTTCTTTCTGTTCCTATACCTTCTATTTCACCAGCAAAATAAACTATTTTTCTGCTATTATTTAGTATGTAAATATCTGCTAGCGTTTGTCAGCATCTGATGAAGAAATGTGATGACAAAAGATTTTTTTTTTTGTCAATGGTACAAATACACTGGAGATCCAGGAAATCCACAATGTTGCTTTACACTAGTTATATAACTTGTCCTGTATAAGGAACAAATAATGCATAATATTTGTATACTAGCATACAGACATACAGGATTCTATTGACAAATTACATAATTAAAATTACTGTCCTCCCTAATTATTTTGAACTTTCCTCAAAATACAATGCTTAATTAATGCTTTATAAAGAGGCATGTATTATTCATTAATATAAATCACATATTATTATTCAAAGTATTCATTATTGTACTAAATTTACACAGGCCGTGTTTTCTTACAGAAGAAAAAATATTACACAAAATAACAGGATATCAATTGCATTTTCTTTAAATAAAACTTTTACTGCAATTATTATATTTCAAAAACTTTTATAATGGAGCAAAGGCTAAAGTGGATAATGTTGGATATAGGGAAAATATCTGTAATGTATAATCCTTCATAATAATGAGATGATGTGAATCTGTCAGGTGGAACACTTATATGGACACTTATTTCAGATCTGCCATAATTCTAGGAAATAATTTCAGTTTTACCAAAAATTGCAGTAAATCCATAATGATGCTCAAAATTAAATAATCAGACCTTCAAAAAATCAAAATATTGAGAGGATGGGGCTAAATGCTCTCTCTCTCTTCTGAACAAACCTTGAACTTTTCCCACCTATTTAAACAAATAAGGTTGAACTATACCTACATCTCCCTAGGCTACTACAAAGCAGATGGAGATGCTGACACTACTTCAGAAATTTACATAACCTTCAGACAACTCCCACAAAGTTGGACTGAAATGCCATATATTTAAATGTATATATTATATATGTTGAAATGTAATAAGAAATTGGTTTGGGGTGGTGGGAGAAGGCTCGGCTTTGTAGTTTATTATTATTATTCTGATGAATAATTGAATTTTCCCTACACATGTTATTAGCGTTTCTTTTTCTATTTAATTTGTATTGTACCTGAGTTGCAGCATGGGCCTCGGAAAGCAGAAGCCTTGCTGGCTGATACAAGCCTAGCTGAATCAGTACTTCAGCTTTTTCAAGCCACAAGCGAGGAAAAGAAAGGGCACTCAGTCCTTTTCCTGTTACTGCATTTACCTCAAAACACTGAAAAAATTAAAGAAGTATTACATCTTCATAAACATCAAAAAACCTGGACAGAATACAAGTTGTTAACTGTGATATCCCACACCTCAGCTGTATTTGTATTTTCTAACTTCAAAATTTAACATTAGATAACAAGAACAACAGGTAGCTTATGAGATTTGGATTTTACAATCCTCAAAAGGCATTGAACTGGTAAATAGATACTATTTAAACAACTGTATGACAGATTAACTACTTCAGAAATGCTGCTGTCACAAAGTTGACTTTTGATAATAACTAAAACTAAAAGAGGAATATTATTTACAACAGCTAAAAGAGGTGATTTGAGAGGGATTAGTAATTAGAAAAACAATGCACAAGTATGGAAAAAATATACAAAGAGAGCAAAATGGTGTGATGACAATCCAGAAAGCATTGCCACAATAAAGAGCAAAGTGGAGGTAAGCGTTAAAGAATCAGTAAGTCAATTATCTCCCTAAAAAAGAGACAGGAAAGACAGAGCTGAAATACTTGCATGCCCTTAAAACAATATGTAAGCAGAAGCAAAACAGTACATGCTGATGTAATGCAGAAAGAAGAGAAAAAACAGAACAAAAGTGAACACAGTATCTTTTTTGCTTCTCAGTCTTTTTAATCCATTTGCATTAGTCCCCAAATCCATTTGTAGGAAAGTAGCTTCACTTTGTATGAATAAAGACTCCAATCTTGTTTCTCCTCGATATAAATAATATGCCAGGCAGACCTCAGCTTCAGATGATTGCTAGCAGAACTTTGATAGCATGCACTTTTCATTATTTTTGTGTTCATGTATTTCTCAAGTATTACCTGAAAACAAACTAGCAAGTGCATTTAAAAAAGGGGAAGAGTAACTTAGTATAGAAACTGAAGTAGAAATAAAAACCTTTTCCCTTGAAGTACGGAGATTCTCATTCCTACTACCATTAAGCTGAGCATTTTCAAATAGTACTTTTCTTTCTTCTGTCTTCATGCATACATTTTTTTCTTTTTTCAGTGAAATCTCTTGCCTACACCTAAATCACAAGAATGAAAAAGTAAACTCAAGTATATTTGAAAAAGAATTTCATAACAAAGTATTAGTGTGTAAGGAATCTTTACCATATACTACTCTGTAGATAAACACTAACCAAACATGCACAGAATTTTAGGGCAGAGCTAATATACCAAAGGTGTGTTCCAAGATCAATTTTTTCACTATTTTCCCTCAATAACACTTATCAACTGTAGGGAAAACCGTCCCAAATAAATACCCCCTCAGCAGTGAAAATACATACATTGCTTGCTCTAATTCACTAATGTATACGTCTCCAGCAGCTTTCTCGTGATACACAGATGCCTGACTCAGTTTTAAATCTGAGCATATCAGGGCAATTCTACAATTAAAAAGAAGAAATGTTTAAGAAACAATCTGAACCCTTCACAAATGTTGCTTCATATAAGCACATTATATATACATGGCACATATTCCCCATTTGCCAATCCTACCTCCTCGTGCCTTGATTAACACTGGCAATGACAAAGATTGTAAATAAAAGCAGGGAAAATTACCCATGGACAGAGGTCACAGAATCAAAGAATAGTTTGGGCTGGAAGGAACTTCTAAAGATATCTTATCCTGAGATGATCTTTGTGAAAGATGCCCTTGCATCCAATCGGACTTTGTCCAGGGATGGGACAGCCACCAGTAGCCCCAGTCTAGTCCATCAAACCTGTGTCACTCCAGCTTAATGGCAAAAATTAAGTACTGAAAGTATGAAAACATTTATATGGTTTCACAATAGCATGCAAACACCTCCACCCTGCCCCCCCATGTGTATGTGCTAATCTACTTTTCTGTCCTGATTGAAGAGTAATATGTTCCTACACATCTGTCTAATCATATATAGACATCAGGTCATAGATATATAAAATACCATGAAATAAACACAAGTACTGAGGAATCAACAAAAAAAAAAAAAAAAAAAAAAAAAAAAAAAAAAACCAAAAAACACCTGTCTGGCAAATCTTGGCTGAAAATAATTTCCTACCAGAAAGTCCCTTTTAGTCTTGTAAGAAAGCAACTCAGTAATCAATTGGCAGAGAAAGAGGTATATGTGCATACATGAATATCTACTCATCCAGTGGGATCAGTTTCAGGCATTTTAAACATTCATTATGTGGTACCTCATGAACCATCAGAAAATAAGCAAACAATTATTACTTTTGACTGTTACTAATTAGGCAAACATTACTTAATACCTATCAAAAAAGCATGATAAAATGCTTTAACTAAAACAGCAAGAATTTTCAATTGCATGCATATTAAATGCTTTTAAATCACAACTTTTAGGGGTTATCATCCATAAAAACCCCATAATTTTGGTCAAAAAGACAAATCTCTCTAAAAATGCACTTACCAGGGCAACTTCTTTGTGCCCTTATGGTGGAGAATTTATTTTTGATGCAAACAGGGAGCCTGCCTTTTGAATACTTAATAGATAAGACTTTCATAGAAATTTTCTTGACTTTGCTTTTTTCAGTTAGATGACAATAAGGCATTTCAAAAATTTTTCATATGAAAGTGGCGTAACTTCATAATCTCATATGCTTTCCACATGGGAGATGATTTTTTGTAACAAATGAATTTAGTGGCTTTAATCCCACAAACCTGTTCACCAAAATTCTATTAAAATGCATTTTAAAAGAAAGGAAAATAAATAAAAATCCATTACAAATATAAAACAGTAAGTCAAAAAAATTTTTGTTACTACTTGGTGAGATATTAATGGATGGTCCTGTCCATTCAGTTTCTCTTTTATTTAAAATAAATAAAGGATACAAACCGAAGGTGATAGAGATCAGACAGACTTCTACATTCCAGCACCTCACTAGCAATAACTTCAGCTAGCTGAAAGACTGGAAGAATCAAGTGGGGGCAAAAAATTTTCTGTAGTTCTTTTGATAAAAGGTCCATAAAATACAAAGTGCAAGTCTGAAATGAAATTTTTTAAAATTCAGTCAGTATAAACATAATTTTGTAGAAAATAAATTTGAAATTAATGACTACATCTTCACTTCCAAAATAAACCTGAAAAAAGACATAAAGAAACTTTCTAGCTGAAAGAGCAGCAGGGTACTCAGAAAGCTGGTAATTCTCAAGTTAGCTTCATTTCAGCACGCAGGGGACAGGCTAACACCTCAAATTATTAATGAATACTACAATACAAAAGTATTTGGGATAACTGTCTGAAAACACACAGACAGAAAAACTAAAATAAAACCATTTTCTGGTACTGATTTATTCCTAAATAGTAAATGCTCTAGATTGTTGAGGAGTATACTTACAGGTTTTGGGAAATTATCCCAGTGAATACCATAACTATTTGTTTTCTGTTTAAAAGTATCTCTGATTTCATTGGGACAGTCATACTGGGCCCATTCTTCCACATCTGCTGGTAAGTTATCAACTGATTCTTTCCCTTTAGGTTTCTCCTTTGAAACAGAAACTTCAACCTATAATAAAAACAAGAACACTTATGAGATCAAATTAACAATCCTATTGGTATTAAATATTCAGCTAAAAAATGAAAGCATTTGCTTAATGTCCTTTAAAGTTTTGTCAAATTTGGTGTGGTTTTGGGATCTCTAGACTGTGGGTTTTACAAAACAGCAGCATATAGACCAAGGCAACAAACAAAAGAAGAAGTATTTGTACATTCATGATGTCTCGAGACTGTGATCAAGAGTGGAGGAATGATCCACAGATTCACAGAGAAATTCTTCCCAAGTTAGGAGAGTTGGTACAGTAAAGCATCTGAATTATTCACCAAAGGACCCCAGGGAAACACCTCTAAAAAAAAGAGTGTTGTTTTAATTCCACAGAAAAGTGGGTCTTACTTGTTTATCTTTCTTTTTGTCCTTGTCTTTTTTAGGAGTTTTTGACTGCACTTTCTGATGACTTGTAGGTTGTGGAGTCTTTGAGAATGCTTTTGTAATAATCCCTGATGCTGACAATGACACCTAGATTATCAAATAATTACATTTAATTAATTTCAATTTGCAATATTAATAACAATAATAATCTCAGTTTCCAGTAATAGATATTATCCACTGCAAGTCAGTATCTACAGCTATTAACAATTGTCACATATCATAGTCTGCTTGCATAACAGTTTTCCTCAGTAAAATAACAATTTCACAGACTCCCGGATGCTTGAATTTTTTATACAAGCATGGCAATGCAACTAAGCAGCAGAACTGTCAAAAGACAAGATCATCCTTGGGATAAATACTGCACTACCTTTTTTTAACTTATATGGTTGAAAATGCAGTTCTTTTTTTCAAACCATTTGTCTAACTAGCTTTATTTTCTGCAAGGGATGAATTTTATAAGGAAGTAATCTGCAAGATGGCAGAGTCACTCTGTACTCTTTCTGGGTCAGTCTTTTACAATGCTACTACTGAACATTATATTTAAAAAAATTCTAAATATGTAAGCATTCAAAAGAATCAATCAAAACTTTCTCTGTACAAGTAGGAGCACAGATTATAATCTTACCTAAAATTAAAAAGAAACAAAAAAACCCCAACAACAAACAAAACCAAAACCAACTAAACAAAAAACCAACCAAACAACAACAACAGCAAAACAAACCCAAAAGCCACATTCATTTGAGAAGACTAATATGCTTTCCTGGAGGAATCAAGAGTAGAACACAAAATACGAAGCAAAAAGTAATGCTGGATACTCAAAGCAAAACAAAACTTCAAATTAAAGGTAACACATCTTTAAAAAGTCAGAGGCAGCTGATTTTTTCAGATAATTTTTTTAAGATCTTCTACTGACTTATTCTTGGAGTCCCAGTGTTAACTAAAGAGCCTGCTTTCAGGGGGATGTCTGCAGCCAGGTCTGCTGTACTTTGTCAGGCCAGAACAAGGTATCCTGAAGTACTTTAATTCCTTTAATACCACATGGTTATTTCTTTTCTCACAATCCTGTTCAGCTGTAAATATGATTCTTAGCATTACTATCAATATCTTACAACTGGCACTGATGGCAGCATCAACTCTAAGTTTTAGTTTTAATAGCTTATTCAAACAGTAGCACTCTCTTCAGGTAGTTTTTTTCCCTAGTAAGATGCACAGTCAAGCGCTGCGATATTAAAAGTTATGCTTGTGTAAATTTAAAAACGTCAATATTCCATTTTTACTTTGCAAATTCCTGTCTCACATCACATATTACACTGATTTTTATTTTATTTTAAATTCTTGCTCATAATTACCACAAATAAGTGGTAACAAGTTGCAGGCTTTCACTTCTAATTGGAGTAAAATTATATACAAGCCATAGCTTACCAATCTACTTGGTAGGTCCCAACTGAGACTGTTCCTACAACGATTTGCTGCATTACTATTATCAAGTACATATTAAGTAATTTCAAATATTTACTTTACTTAACATATAATGGTTTTCCTATGATCATTGCTGCGATTCTGAATAGCCATTTCAATTGGGCATGTCTACGAGAAGTGAAGTAGATTTGATTGATTTGAAATGCTCTAACTATGAAAAAGTAATTAGAGAAATCAATCAGCGAACACTGCCAGCCTCCACAATCCTGTTCAGTCAAATGACAGTCCTTTTGATTCCGTTTCATGAAGGTCCACCTTCAGAACTGACAGAAATCTCTTCAGTATGTATTCTGCCACAACTGAGATTCCTTAACAAGTTAAAAATATGAAATTTGAGAACCTATTGCACAAAACATGGACTCCTGAGAAACAATGGCCCACTGCTTTTACCCTTAGTGTCTCCTCTCCATTTTTCTGAGAGAAACAATTTTCTTGTTTAATCCTTAAACCTGAGAAAATACACTAACTGCACCATACAACAGAAAACTCTAAGGGCAGAGTTAAACACCAAAAGAATAGCTGCTACCATAATTACAGGAGGAAATGTGAAATATACTAGCCACATTATTATTATAACACAATACAACAAATAATCCCATACAATCTCACCTGCCAGATACGGATGATACAGGCATAGGCCATCAAACAGTGCTGCTGATGAAAAGAAGATCCATGACCAGAAAATAAAGCCATTAATGTCTGTGCTCTAAACAAAGCTTCCAGTTGTTTAATATTACTCAAATCTTCCAAATTCATTTGGGGTGTGGTACCATTTACTCCATTGTCCATCTCAGCATTTTCTGTAGGCAACAATTTTGGTATAGCATTGCTTTCTGCTAAAAAAACCCCAGCAAACACATGCTCACAGTGACAGCATTGCAAAAATGTATTTAAAAGTTAAAATTTCTGAATTGAAAATGAAAATATTTAGGGGGAAAAAAAGAAAAATTAAATCTATCTGCTAAATATGTTCTTGTTAAAGTGATGCAATGCTACTCGTACCATGTTTTTAATCGACAATGTAACAGTTCTGTATAATAAATTATGTAAGCCTGATAGAGAAATGAAATCCACAAAAGGCTGGACCAGATGATCTTCTGAGGTTCCTACCAACCTGGGCTGTTTTATATTTAAATCTAATTTCCCTTATTATATTACTTGAATTTCCACTAAGAGCTTTGCCAGGATAGTAATCATAAGCAAACTGGGGAATCTGGGTGGATTACAGAACTAATACAAAAACACGCTGCTGGGTTCAGAACTGGCTGGATGGCCAGTCCCAGAGGGCGGTGAATGGTGCTGCATCCAGCTGGCAGCACAGTCCCTCAGGGCTCTGTGCTGGGGCCAGTTCTGTTCAGTACCTTTACTGATGACATGGATGGATGAAGGGATTGAGTCTTTCACCAGAAAGTTTGCGGATAACACTGAGCTGGGATCGTGTGTTGATCTGCTGAAGGTAGGAGGGCTCTGCAGAGGGACCTGGACTGGTTGGATGGATGGGCTGAGTCTAACAGGATGAAGTTTAATAAATCCAAGTGCTGAGTACTGCATTTTGGCCCCAATAACCCCCTGCAGTGTTACAGGCTGTGGCTGGTCAGTGCCCAGGCACAGAGGGACCTGGGGGTGCTGGTGACAGCCGGCTGGACAAGAGCCAGCAGTGTGCCCTGGTGGCCAAGAAGGCCAATGGCCCCTGGCCAGTATCAGGAATAGTGTGGCCAGCAGGAGCAGGGAGGTCACTGTGCCCTGCCCTGGCACTGCTGAGGGCACACCTCGAGTGCTGTGTTCAGTTCTGGCCCCTCAGCTTGGGAAGGACTTTGGGTCACTTGAGTGTGTCCAGAGGAGGCTGGAGAGGGGCTGGGAACACAAACCCTGAGAGGAGCCCTGAGGGAGCTGGGGATGCTCAGCCTGGAGAGAAGGAGACTCAGGGGTGCCCCCATCACTCTCACAGCTCCTGTAAGGTGCCTGTGCTCAGCTGGGGCTGGGCTCTGTCTGCAGGCACTGACACAACCAGAGCTCACAGCCTCAGGCTGCACCAAGGGAAATACAGGCTGGATATCAGGGAAAAGGTTTTTTACAGAAAGGGTGATAAAGTTCTGGAATGGCTGCCTGGGGAGGTGGTGGAGTCCCCATCCCTGGGGGTGTTTAACAAAGCCTGGATGTGGCCCTGGGTGCCAGGGCTGAGTTGAGCTGTTGGGGCATGGGTTGGACTCAGTGATCCTGAAGGTCTCTTCCAACCCAGTGAGTCTGTGAATTCTATGAAAACTTAAATCACCATAGGACTGTTAAAAAACCCCAACAGAACCGCTAACAGAAAAGTATGAACAGAAGGTTGTTACTGTTACCGATCAACTGTGTGATAGAGACACTGCATATTTATCTTTCTCAATGAAAACACCAAGGGTACTTGTGTGATCCGTGTCGTCTTTCCACACAAAAAACCCCAGCAGAGCAGATGTTCACTAATACCACACAGGACAGTATGGTTCCAGAAATCAGATACCTTTTTTTCCCAAATGAATATTGGGGTATCCTATCAGAATAGATCACTAAGGTCATACCAGTAAAAGTGGATATTTGTGTGAAAGGAGCAAAGAATTTTTACAGTTACAAAGTACTTGAAGCCACACATTCCTTTGAAAGTCATTTTTGAAAAATCAATGCTAAGATAAAGCCAAGGAAAGGATAATGGACTTATCTTCCCAAATCTTGCCATAGAAACTATTTCCTTCAGTTTCACTGTCCCTCCCTGAGAACTCACTTGAAGCAAACTGTCCAGCACTGCTTTCTGGCAGCATCTCACGTCTCAGGAATCCCTGTGCCAGTATCTTACTACATCAAAGACTGAGGGTAATTCTCCATAGAATAACACAGAATTCACAGATAAACTGAACTTGCATTGAATAAATGACAGTAAGTGCACGAGAAAATATAAGCAAGCTTGTGCCATTCCTTTTGATAACTAAGCTGCAAATTTAAAATCTCACTTGTGTTTCCTGCTGAGAAATTGCTCTGAAGGAGAAACACCCATTACCTACCTTCCTCTTGTGAAGATGGCATAGGGAATTTCATACAAAGCAGAAGATCTACTGCCCACTGCAGAGGTTTAATAGCATCATTGAGGGGAAACTGATTACAATATAAGCATTCAGCAAATTCCATCAGGTAATCAACTCTCTGCCATTCATCTTCTTGTTTCTATAAAAGTAATAAAGGAGGAGTGAATTTGTATTTGTTTATATAAACCATCAAAATTATAATCTTAAATTTCATGTAGTCTTAACAGAAGCAAAAATAATAATTTGACATCAAGCAGTTTTATTGGCATCACATAATCAGAATTATGATAAATGGAATGTAACAGAAAACTCCACCACGAGTTAGATCTTTGTTTTATTTAAACCACTTACTACTCTTAGACATTTTCCTTTGGCAGAACTCAATGAAAATTCTCCTGGATATAAAGATTCAACCATAGAGAGTTTTCTTATTGAAGAGTAATCTCAAAGTCATAAAAAGCAATGGCCAAAAAGTATGTGGCCTCCCTACCCATTCAGGAACCTGCAGTCCCATGACTCACTTGAGAAACATCAGTCTATCAGCATGGGAACAAACAGCAAGAACTGACAAACCTGCAAAGCAAAGATTGCATTTTGGAAACAGCTTAACTGTCCAACAGTACTTCTGGAGACTGTTACCAAGTGTCGCCACACATGTGACAAGTAATCTTCACTTTCATGACTGGCTTTCTGAATTGCCATCATAAAATTGCATCCTGATCCTGCCCTCACTGTAGCCATAAGTTTGAAAATCAGGCTAGAAAAAAGATCAAACAAATTACAAATTACTTTCATCTGTACCTGTAAAGTTGTGAGTAAGACACATATAATAGCTCATATCTGTATAGTACCAAGATGCAAAGCTTATAAATTGGCATAAAAGGGCACGAAACCAACTCAGACAAGATTATATAAACAGTACCCTAGATAATTTTGTTTCCATTTAATGAAGAAGGGTTTGCAGTTAGGAAAACTAAAGTTTCTGCTATATAGCCACATTTCATGCATCTATTTGCTTGGGAAGTAAGATACCACTTTTATATAAGTTTTTTAAAAATAAAATTTACAAGTATTAAATTTACAAGTATTAGCAGATTAACGATAGGAAGCACTACCTACGTGTGTCTTTTTCATGGAAAAGACACAAGAATGTTTTGTGTTGTAAGGACAGGCTGCTCAAAAGTAATCATAATACTTTCCCAATGAATATAAAATGAAAAAATACTCAAAAGTTTTATACTTCTTAAGAACCAAAATGCTTATTTTAATAAAAATAAGTCAACTAGCTTACAGTTTGTGTCTTTTCTGAGGCAAAACTTGAACAGCTTCATCCAGGAGTTTCAGTGCTGCCTCCCAGTCAGCTTTATCAGCATAGATGTGGAATAACAGACCATATAAGGAGGTTCTTAATGTCAGATCTTCCTCAGCACCTTTGAAGTATGTTCAAATGATTTATTAATATACTGCAGAATTAGAATAAGTATTACAAAATACTGGGTTTTCATTTATTACCAGATCAACAGAAAGAAGAACATGCCTGGGAGAAAGCATCCAACTGATAACCCAATATTTTGAAAATCCTTTGTAATCCACTGATGCAAAGGACATGTATCTTTCTTTTCCTTAAAAAAAAAAAAACAAACAAAACAAATACATCAAAACACAAAAACCAAAACAAAACACAGAAAACCCCTTTATCTTTCAGTTAACATATTTCTCTAAGTATTACTGAGCTTTTGTTTTGTCTGTGAACCAGTCCATACAATTGATATGAATAGTAAGCTGTAACTTAAATAGTTCCTTGACCAGATGAAAGCTACAAGCATTTCTCCAGAGTGAGTCCTATACTACAAACCCCATACAAAAATAACCAGACTTAGTAATATTAAATTGCTTACACTCATTAAATAACATTAAATCCTGAAGTACTCTCAGTCACAGAGCAGCTGAGGCTGGCAGAGATCCTACAGAGCTGTCTGCCTAAAGCAGGCTCCACTCTTCACCTGTGAAAATTTGATTATCACAGTTCTCACCCAAAGGTCAAAGACCTGCTGTTTCCCTCTCCTCTACAGCACAATTCTGCATCTTCAAAGAGAAATTTACTGTCTTGTTTCTCAAATAGGTCCATATATGACACACTAACCATTAAATACATGTAGGATGATGCTAAGTTAACTAAGCTGTGGCCACATTTGGGTAAGTATTACATTAGCATCATCAAAGATTTATCAGATCTGGTATAATAAGCATTTACACCCATGAAGGCACAAAGATTGTCTAATTTAGTGGCATTCTACAATGGAGTGGCTGCACCAATGGACACGAAGTGCAGCTGTCACCCACCTGGATTTCTGTAAGGCCTTTGATGTGCTGGTCCATAACCTTGCTGCTGCTGAGTTGGAGATACAAGTTTGATGGTGGTGGATGGTTTGGTGGATGGACTGTTCGATGGACAAGAATTACAGTCACTGGCTCAGTGTCCTAATGGCTCAGTGTCCAGAGGAAACCAGTTACAAGTGGGATACCTCAAGGGATACCAATACCAGGGATACTGGAACCAATATTGTTCAAATCTTCCTTGCTGATACAGCAAGGATTGAGTACTGGACTGAGTGCACCCCCAGCAAATCTGCTGATGACACCAAGGTCAGGGGTGTGGTTGATTGATGACAGGGAAGGGATGTCACCTAGAGGGACTGACAAGCTCCATGAGTGGGCCCAAGGCAACCTTTAGAAGCTCAACAAGATCAAGTGCCAGGTCCTCCACCTGAGTTAGGGCAAACCCCTGTATCAGTGCAGCCCAGGAGATGAAACAAGAGCAGTCCTGTGGTGAAGGATAGGATTTGGGAGTACTGGTAGATGAGAATCTGGACATCTGCTGGTAGATCCTTCTCCAGATGTGACTGCATTTAAAAATTGACTAGTTATCCTGGTCAAGGATCACTGGAGATCAGTTCCTGCCTCTCACAATGGTTACTACAGTGTATATGTATTTTAAAAACTCAGTAACTCCAGAAATAATCAATTATAGAGCACTCTGTTAACAGGAATTTTTTTCCTTAACTGTTATCAGAAGTCACTCACTTCTAACTCATAAGAAGTACTAACATTTGCAGACAAAAAATACCTATGCTACCTGTAACTGTAAATTTTCATTATCTAGATAAAAATTACTTCTTAATACCACTTATTAAGGATTCACTCTGAAATTATGCTGTGGTGGAGAGTTAACCATACACACACAATTAAGTATTCCTTTTTACTGGTTTTAAAGGTATCTCTACAAATAACAAACTTTAGGCCTGTGTCTACGGGCAATTACCATTATGCATCTAAACACTGTCAAAGTTCCATTAAACTCACAATTATCACTGTGCTTTTAAGTAAACATTGTACTCATCACTTCCTACACACAGGCCAGTCACCATCACTGATTATTTGTGATTTATACGGCTTGATGAGAAATCAAAATAAAGGTTTCTATTCTTGTATGATCCCACTTGACCTGAGATGCAGACCCAGTTTGTATCACTAAACTTGGATGCAAAAGTCATCGACAATTGTGCCCATGGAAATATACAGGAAAACTCACAGCAGCTCCACTGACATGTAAATCAAACCAAGAAAGAGAAATGGATAAGCTCTGTGGAGTTTTAAAGTAAGAAAAGTTATAAATGTGCACGAAGTTTCAGTGTGCAGAAGAAATTCCACCTGGTGAGATGTGTTATATCACACACATCACCTGCATACTGTTTCAAGAGGATAACTTCTTTGGAATACACATGCTGCTCATAATCAACAAGTATTTAATTTTATCACAAATTTCCAACACAGTCTAAATTTTGACTCCTTCCTACTGCCAAAGTCCCAAACAGTCTGTTAAAAACCTGAAGACATGGAAAGCAAAACTTCCTTTTTGCAGGTAGAAAAAATTTAAGTCTGCAGGTGGGAGAAACCTTAACTCAGTAACTTTTTTTTCCCTGAGTTAGTGTTTTAGGATCTGTTATCATACTTTCCAAATCTATTATCATACTTGCCAGAAGTGGCTTCTAAAAATTCTTTTTTGTAAGCTTCATGAAGTGAAACACTATAGTGGAAATCAGACAGCAAATTACTTTGCAGAAAATTGTTGAGAGTTTGACAACTGCCCAAAACCAAAAGCATCACCAAAGGGAATACAAGAGTATGTGACTGCGGGTAAGAAACCAGAAATGTGTCTATGACAAATAAGTCACTTTTGCCTCTTAGGAAAAGTATCTTGAAGTTTCTTTACCATCAGCACCAATCACTAAAAACGAGCAATACCTATTAGAAATTCTCACCTGTTTGTTTTTAGATTCTGCTTTAATTATGTTCTTAAGAATGATTTTGGTAGGTTCTTTAAACTGTTCTCGGTCATGTGGTGAGCCTAGCAAAGGTAAAGCTGCATTCCAAAAGTGTGCAGCTGCAAACATTACAAGGGAATAATTTCCAGCTTCACCTGCATGCCTGAAGAAAGGGAAATAGAACTTCATTAGGAAGAACAGCCACACTTAAGCTATAATAAAGAATTTTACTTTTAGGAACATTTGGGTTTAGCTGATCTATGGATCACCTCAGCGATGAGGTCTTAGCATAAGAGCTTCATAGAAAAGCTATTTTCCATTTTTGTATACCAAACAATTTACCACACTCAGCAGAACTAGGAATAAATAAGTAGCATATTAATGATAATATTAATTTTACTGTATTTCTACATAATCTTAGCTCAAGAGCCTTCATTTAAACAATAGCAGAAGCCTCCTCAAGATGTTCTCGTTGGAATAATGTACTTTATTTGGCTTCCTTATAACGTCAATTTCTCATTCCAAAAAAACATTAAAAAATAAAACATAAGAATTATTACTGTACTGTGGATTTTGCTTAGCACAGTACCACTGTAACACAAGAATAGGGCTCAAATGCCACTAGCTGCATTCAAATTGCTTTGAAAATATTTCTGCAAAAGATACTTTGAATTAATAGAAGTTAATAATCCTCCACATTGTGACACAAACAGTACTCATCTGAGTGAGAATAAAGCTTGGCATTTTAGTGAAAAATTACAGATTGATGTAAACACCAATTGAATAGTGTTACTGATTTTAAAAAAGTACTTTTCTGAAACTGTCTATATGATCACCCTCTGAACAGCACTCTTTAAATCACATTTAGACTGCTGTATCCAGCTCTAGGCCACCCAATACATGCCAGACATGGAGAAACCACAAGGAGCTCAGGGAAGCTCCAAGATGATCCAAGGACTGGACTGCACTTGCCTTGAGAAGAGGGCTGGTTGAAGAGGTGGCTTTAGGAGTCCTAACAAGGGGAAGTTTCTCAATAACCTGACAAAGTTATTGAGAAGCAACAGCCAGGCCTTCCCAGTGAATGGCAGGACAAGCAAGAACAGGCATCAGTTACAACGAGAAAGGTTCAGAAATGTCCCCCAGGGGTACAACCACACAGGGGAGCAGGTTCTTCACAGAAGCTGCTGAAAACCTGAGGTTTTCACAGCCAGGAAAACCCTGGGTAAAGCCCTGGACTGGCTCTGCTTTGAGCAGGAGTCTGATCCCTTCTGAGGATGGTATGATTCTCTGACACTACAAAGTCAGCTATGTGGAAAGTAGTTGATAAATTTACTGAAGTGCAAAAATCTGTCAAATCCTTTGTTAAAGATTTCAACTCGCAATTATGTTGATTTTTATCAGTCTTGGGAGAAAAAATGATGATCATCGAAACAGTAACTAAATTTTAGATCTGTTTTATGTAAGTTTTCTCTCAAAAGAAAACGTTACCTGGCACTCTGAACAAAGGTTTTCGATGCTGCTACACGCAGATGTTTTCTTCCAGATAAATTCTCCATTATGCTCTTTCCTTGTATACAGGCCGCAACGCTTAACATTTCTTGTCTCACCCTGTTACCAAGCCTGCATAAAGGCAAATATTTCAAGAAGTGCTAAGTTTTACAGGCTAAGATCATACCAATTCCTAGCAATGGTGTATTCAAGTTGCTTCTATATAGATGTCCCTTGCTTAGGAAGTTCCAAATCCTTTTATTGAGTTTTCTTTTAAAAATAACTGTGAAAATAACTGAAAATAACTGTGAAATCAGATTTTAAAAACCTATTACCTATATTCAGAAAAAAGAACATAGATTTGTCATTTTCTCCATATTTTTCACTATTGTACATCAAAAAAAAAAAAATGGTCTAAGTCAAACACATACACCAAGCAATTAAAAACAGAAATCAGGAAAATGAGACAATTTTTGATACTTTATTTTGAGATTTGTCATGCTTGTGTCTGGTAAAGTATTCCCAGGGCTCTGGAGAAATTGATATGGATCCCACTCCACTACATGTAGAAGAAAAGAACATAGATTTCAGTTCCAGAGTTAATCAGTTAAAAACTTATACAGAAATAAATTGATACCATTGGTTAATGCCATCGATTAATAGCAACTTCGTAAGAAGAGCATAACTACGATTTGCAGGAGTTTTCAGCGTCCCGGCTCCCGAGCGCGGCAGCGCGGAGAGCGCAGGGGGGGGCGCTGCCCACGAGAGGGCGCCGTGGCACAGCAGGAGCCGAGCCGGGCACAGCCCCGCGCGGAGCTCGGAGAGACTGCCCGGTTCCCTGAGCCGAGCCGGTCAGTTCGGCCTCCGGCCGCCCTGGGTACAGCCCCGCGCGGAGCTCGGAGAGACTGCCCGGTTCCCTGAGCCGAGCCGGTCAGCCCCGGGCACAGCCCCGCGCGGAGCTCGGAGAGACTGCCCTGTTCCCTGAGCCGAGCCGGTCAGTTCGGCCTCCGGCCGCCCTGGGCACAGCCCCGCGCGGAGCTCGGAGAGACTGCCCGGTTCCCTGAGCCGAGCCGGTCAGCCCTGGGCACAGCACCATGCGGAGCTCGGAGAGACTGCCCGGTTCCCTGAGCCGAGCCGGTCAGCCCCGGGCACAGCCCCGCGCGGAGCTCGGAGAGACTGCCCGGTTCCCTGAGCCGAGCCGGTCAGTTCGGCCTCCGCCCGCCCCGGGTACAGCCCCGCGCGGAGCTCGGAGAGACTGCCCTGTGCTCTGAACAGCACTGACAGCGCACGACTGCACCATCAAACACCTCGTCCTTCAACAGTTATTGCTACCTGTGAAGCAAGTAGTCTCTGAATTTCCGTGAAGTTCTGAAACGATCTATTTAAGATAACTTACTGGGTTTTACGTGTTTTTAAACCCATGTAGAAAACAACTAGGAGTTTCAAGGGAACAGAATACTGTTTTTGTGAGTTCAATTATTTTGCAGAGAAAAAAATGAACACTATATTGTATCTGAAATCTTTCACATGTTTACTTCAAACCTCCTACATTCAGAAAAACTGCTATTAAATGGAGTTGATTCTTTCCTCTTTGGATAAAATTAAATTCTACTTTTGGAGGAAATTATTTTTCGAAATAGAGGGCTCAAAGGGTATCACTTTTTTTATAATAAAGGACTCCACCAATAGATCCATTTATATATATATATATTTTTTTTAAAGCCAAGTTTCAAAATATCAGTAAACTAAGAGACTGGGCTTTTAAAGGAATTAGTTACATTTGTATTGTACCCACATGCATAGGGGGAAATTTAGTACTGTCAGACTACCTGACAGCAAAGCCTGGAATACAGGAACTGCTCATATCTTTCATCACCCCAGCTTCAACTTGGTCCACGACCTACACAGCCCTTCAGTGTACTAGAGCCAGAGGAGCACTGAAAGCAATTTCTTTATCAAAAGAAGTAGAATCAGCTATTTTCTGCTTAGAGATTATAAAAGAGTCGAAATACTATGATTGCCAGACATCATTTCAGAGCAGCAGTGCTCCTGGAAGACACCCAAACACAGAGATGTACAAGCTTCTGACTCCCTTGGATAGCAAGCTTCCTCTATTGGAAAGGGGTCCAGAGCCACGGTCTGGATCTCCCACTGCCTTTCACTTTCATTTTCATCTGTAGCTGCACAATTTTTTTGGAAAAAAGATTCTTCCATTTTGTTTGTGACCAGACACATTTACCCTCTTTACTTTCTTAAAACTTACTTCAAGTACATTACCATATCATAGGAAATTCTATGTACTTACATGCGATATTTCTTAATATTTCTATTGAGGACAAAATTATCATCTGATTCCAAGATCCTTTTGGAACAAGTCATCACTCTTTTATAGTCTTGTGATACATATGCAAAATATGTAAGTCGTGTCAGTGTCTGCAATTCCACTAAGGAATCTGACCAACTGCATTCTAAAGCCAGATCCAGTAACTAGGATTAAAAAAAAAAAGGTATAAATTAAAGGTTTTTCTATGCTTTTTTTTAACAACCTACCTGGGCATGGAACAAGTATATGATAAAGCCATCTAGAAAATGAAAGAGCAACAAGTACAATCAAAATATGCAATAGAGAGGCCTCGTTCACCATGTAGTAAGTATTGACACAGTGTGTGCAAATCCAGGTATAATTGTACATGCCTTCTGGCCAGAAGTGTCTGTCAGGACTTGTTCTGTGTCCTCATCTTTCAGAAACCAGGGGAATAAGACTTTCAAAACTCAGAGCCCATTTTAGTTAAGCCAAAAGTAAGAATGGGACATAGAAGCGGTTTTGCAACAACCAGTAACTGTCATAAGAAGTTGCTGTGTGCTGTTACATATGGGGCAGCTCGGGAGAGCTTGGGCTCTTAATAATCTTAGAGGTCTTTTCCAATCTAAACATACATACACACACATAGACAGAGATAGTTACAGACAGTTTCATATACAATTTCTTTATAGGATCTAAATGTTTTCATTTCATTTCTTTTGTACATGTCAAAGGTCCTCCTTTTTAGGATAATGGTAATTATTAATTAATTGGTCCAAACGAAGATACTACAACACTGCTATACAAAACTATGCCAGTGAAGTGATAGCTAAAGTCAACTCATAATATTTGACATAAATCTGTACACCAACTAGAATTAGATACCTATTTATTCCTAAGGACCCAGTTCCTAGTTGTCAATAATAGTTGGTGGTTGTCCTGCCAACCTGCTCGTTTTATTTTACAGTCAGTCAATAGTAACCAAGTGTAGTTGTGCTCTACCTTGCAACTGTCAAAAGAAAATTCACTCTAATGTGAAGTTTTCTGTTGAAATGTTGAATGCTTCTAATACAAACCCAAACCTCCCTAAAACCACCTGAAGAGGCTGGAGCCAGGGAGGTGTCAGTGTCTTTTCCCAGGTAACAAGCGACAGGACAAGAGGAAACAGCCTCAAGTCGCACCAGGGGAGGTTTAGGTTGGATACTGGGAAAATTCCTTCACTGAAAGGGAGTCCCCATCCCAGGACGAATTTAAAACTTGTGTGGATGTGGCACTTGGTGACCTTGGCAGCTCTGGGGCAACAGCTGGACCCCGTGGTCTCAGAGGGCTTTTCTAACCTAAACAACTTAAGCTTCTATTAAGTTTTCTCCACAAAAAAAAAGAAAGGTTAGAAGTATGGTTCTGTGCAGAATTCACCTGAACCTGTTATGCTCATTTCACCGTTACTGACACAATCTGCTACAGCAACATAAGCATAAACAGAATATTTACATTCTAATGGTATCTGGTCTTTGGATAAATAAAAACCTCCTGTCACAAAAATCTCCTTCCTGTCATAAATATTTAATCTCTTGGTTTAAGAAAATAATTTAAATTCCATTTAAATTGAATTTGAAATAGAATTCATAGTACACAATTTCTTAAAACTCAAGAGCTTATAAAATAAACCCTAAATACCTGAGATAAGCTAGGACAAGTGAAATCCATGAGACCCAAGCCATTACATGAATACATTTCCAGACCAACAAGAATTCTTGCCAGAGGATTTTGTACTCCATCATTATTCTAAGCAGAAATAAAAAAAAAAATCACATTCAGAGATTTTTTTTTTGCAGGTTAATATTATTAAGAGCAATAATTGAGATGAAATAATAATAATAATAATAATAATAATAATAATAATAATAATAATAATAATAATAATAATAATAATAATAATAATAATAATAATAATAATAATAATAATAATAATGTTTTATAACCTCAATTTGCTCTGAGCAATTCCTGCTCTCTACTGTGTCCTTAAAATGGCTGGGTTTTTGTCTTTATATATTTTTAATTAACACTGTGAACTCTGAACTACTAGTTTCAATACTAAAATCCCATATCAACAATGCAATGAAGGCAAATTTCATATGTCATTGTGGGTTTCCAGTATAAAATAAAAATATAAGAATTAAATATGTCTTTCAAGCTTACTAGGTCAATAATGTGTATATATATAAAGAGGCCATAGTAAATGTTGACATTACTATGGCTGATTTTTCTTAACACTTTAAACGCAGCCATTTTATTATTTTACATTTGTGAATTCAAAATAAATTTTGCTCAACAGTCACCACACGACAAACATCACCCCGGCAGCTAAGAGCATAAGGAAGAGCTAAGAAATGTAGACTCACTGCTATAAACAATGTGAAAAATTTGCTGTGTTCTGTGTTCAGACAAAATTTATTTTTACATTATGTTCACATATACAGAAGAAGGTGTACCTTGGTAATTTCAATCATTATTAAATGAATTTATGAATTTAACTTTTCTTTGTAAAGTTTCAAATTGTGCAGGATTTCAGGGAAATCATACCTCCCCCCGAGTCCCAAGCTGATGTCTGATCTGCTGCTGATTTAATTGCTTTGCTTTCACCCAGGTAGCAATGATCTGTTGCTGTGCAGCAATAGAGATTTTTTCATTAGGTTTTGTTCCAGTCATTGCCTTTAGGGCAAATTCACAAATCTAAACACCAAAAAGAGAAAAAAAAAGTGAAATACAGGAGAATGTGGAAAGCTTCTTGTATGGAACATGCTATCCATTAGTTATTTTTAGATTATTGCACATGCATCTCTAAGCTAACATCTGCTTTAAGCCAACCCAAGGCAAACAGAAGTTACAGTCCCCAGCCCCAAGTTGGTAAGGAGCTCCAGTGTGCATTTGGGGAGGATTTGTGGTGACAGAAACTGTAAAAGAAGGGAGCTTTTTTAAAAAAAAACTTCTACTCTTGAATTTAGAGGAATTCATTCTGCTGTAATATATGACAACAGAATGAAAGGGACTACAAAATATCAGGGGTTTGCACCTCTAAGGCAGCTTTGATATCAGGAAATCCACTAGGATCTACTGAAAAAGACTGGATTATATTTTCTTTTTCCTTTGCTGCAGCTTTTCTGCTACTCTCTACTGCTGTATCTTCTATCTTCTCAGCAGGTTTTGACTTCGGGATCCAAGAAATGATTAGGCCTCGAGCCAAAGCATTACATAACATCAGTAAAATTTCAGTACTTCTGTAGAAGAAAACAAAAATCAGAAGTGCTTACTGCATCAGATCAAAATAAAAAGGCAGGAATAAAGTTATTGATTTCAAGAAGTAAGCATTACTTGAAAGTCTAGCTTTTTCATAGAAATCAAAATTATGGATATTACCCAAAAACATCTGCCTGCTGGTAAAGCAGTTTAATGATTTAAACTACAAAACCCAGAATTAATTTTCGGTTAACATCAATTTTTCTCATTTGAAAACAGGAACTATTTTCTAAAAAGGTACCCTAAACCAAGCCCTTCACATTTTTTATGGTTATCATGCCAATCCAGGGCCAAGCTGAAATTTTTGTGTTTCAGAAAACATGAACCTAATTATATCTAAGAGATTATTGCTAGTACATATTGATGTAAGTATCAAAATAAATAAGCAGGTATTACCAGTCTTCACCTCTGCCCAAACAGAAATCTTAATTTTATTCCCCAGTACTGTTAGAAGACCACCACTGTCTCTGGTGGTGTCTTTGCTGCTGGTCGTTACTCTGCCCAGTGGTGAGGTCACTCCCAACGAAGTTCCAAAATATCTGGGAATTTGTCCTGTAGTCAGACTTTGACTAGAGTATCTACTCCACAATGGTTGATCATTCTCCCATTGCATTTACTGCAGAACAGGATTTCTCTAAACCACTGTGGAATCCATGTTCCCATTTTCGTGGTCTACTAATGAGCACATTCTCTTTATTTCTTTTGTTTTCTATTTTTTCATATTTCAGAACCAGTAGTAACCAGCTTACACTGGTTAGAACTATTTGCAACGAAATATCTTTATAAAATAATTCAAGATCAGAGAACTGACAGCAAGCAAATGCATGTTGAGCTGTCGTGCAAATTCAGAGTCTCAGAGAATTTTCCCAATTTTCTAACTTAACAAAATGCTATTCTGCATGCACATGTTGCTATTCTACACTGAAGGGAAAGTAATATTTATTGGTCTGAAGTTAGCATGGCTTACAGTGTATAGTAGCAAAGAACAAACAGAAAGGATTAACATGTAATTTTCACAATTCATCTCCTGAGCTACTCTATAGATCCCAAGACTCCTTCACTGCCAATGAAAGCCAGCAATAAATATTTCACAGCACAAAGTGACTTTTGATGTTTGCAATAATATTTTCTGTGTTCTAGAAAAAAGAGCATGTTCATATCCAAACATCTCAATTTACCCATTGTGCCCAACAGTCTTGATGGCTCGAAGAAGAGTCTGCAGATACTCAATGATGTCCCTCTGTCTTCCTGAAGAAATCACATGTCTGTTATAATTTAAGACATACACCACAGCATTGTGAACAATCCAGGCTTCATTCAATTCTTCTCCTATTTCAGCTGCACGTTTGAAGTTTTCCATGGCATAATGAGATAAGTTGTCTATCCATAAACTATAAAATTAGTATAAAGAAGCTGTTATTCCAAAGAAGGAGGAAGGAATTCTATCATAAGGTTATAAATATGCAGTACTACCAGCAACAAGAACAAAAATTTAATTACTTTTCAGTTGCATTTATTAAGTTCTCATCCACTGACTTAAATTTTACTTCAATGAGAAGATGGTTCAGAAAAGGAAGTACTACCAACATAAAATGACTAGTCTCTGACATTCAAATGCTATTAGCTTAAAAACCAGTGTCTATGGTTCACGTTTCATCCACATGTGCAGGTTTTTCAAATGCGTGTGTGAATCCACCCATCAGTGCTAGAAATCAAATAACCATGCCAAGTCTCTACTTGAACATAGGTATGAGTGAGGTATGCCATCTGAGAGTTAAGGACACATCTTTTTTACTCAAAACTGCATGTGTTTTTGCACTCAAAGACATTTCCAGGTGCTTTGAAATGCTGTAATAGTTTTAAATAGAAGAACATTTTCTTCACAGTCAATGCAGTAACTTTCAATAAATTTATTTTCTCTTTTTATTATCAAAATGTACAATTACTTTGAAAAAACAATACTAAAAATACAGTCTTGAATGATCATATAAAATTGCCATGGTGCCAAAGTCACAAATTCAAAAGCACAAACTGACAATGGGTATTACGATGTCAACAATGGTACAGGACACAGTACCAGACCAATTTCCTTTTTTTCCTATGGGTTTTTAATCTTATTAGGTAAACTCAAAAATAGCTAATAGAAAATTTTGGAACAGAGTTCTCATCTTCTTTGCCCCTTGGCTCTGATCAGTTTATAATTTTTCCCATTCTACTGAACATTTGCAAGCAGACAGTGTGAGAAACTTTACTTAATTTTCAGATTTCATGAACAGACCTATGGACACAGCTCTGCCATCCTGATCTCTCAGGTGAATGTGAACAGCAGAGAGTCTAAGCATCATATTCAGAAATCTCCCTCCTCCTTCTTCTCCTTTGCAAGAAATAATCATGTCAGACTAGTAAAAAGCAGTGCTTGCTATATTTTACTCTCCCAAACTCATTTCAGTTGATTGGATGGAGCACACTAGATTCGCAAACTGGAATAATTCATCGTATGCATTCAGTACTATGAAATCATTATATGTATAGGAGCTATAAAGCAAGACAAAAAGAGTTTTTTGAATTGATAAAACATATTTTTAAATACAGAATTTATTATCTAAGTGTCAATGGACAACTATTTAATTATTTTTCAGCTTGAAACACTAGCTTCTAGTTTCAGAGAAATAAATGTTAAATGTAAAATAAAATCCAAACTCCAGAATTAAATGTAACCTAAGAAAAAATATTTCAAACTATTTTTTAGATCTTTTTTCCATTTCCCATGACTACCCACAAAAATGAAGAATCTGGTGACAATTTTACTAAGGAGAAACAGTTTTTGCAGTTATCATTGGTGTCTCATATTAATGATCTGTTGAGAGTTCCTTGGTCTTGATATGAGTTACAAAAAAGTACCTGTATGTTTTCCATTCTGGATCACTGTCAGGAAGATATGAAACATATCCTGGACGACACTGGTATGTAGCTTCTGGAGGTACAGCATGATCATTCAGTTTGACTCCCTGCAATCTTAATAAATGGACAGTTGCCTGAAAAGACACAGAGAAATAAATTCTCTACCCAGGTTATCTTTGTAAAAACAGATTATTACTTCATATAAGTGCTGCCACCTCTTCAAAAATTAAAAAAACACAAAATGTTTTTTCAAATGCTGTACAGGCATGTACAAGTATATTAAATACAATGCTCAGTACTTCATAAGCTTAAAATTGTCTACAGCTAATTTTACTAAATAACTACATGAAGAAAAACCCATAATTTACATATGTAAGTTTTTCAATCATGCTGGAACTTCATGGATCCAGAAATGTAACATCAGATGTCAAAAATTTACAGTAGAATCTCTTGTAAAGAAGTGTTATCAGCACCTGCAGTAAAACTATAGCTACAGTTACTTTCACACAGTATTTTGATAAGGTTGCTTCATGAAACCACTTCTTCCTTTACTTCCGAAGGAGATAGAAAATAACTAAGCTCAAAATTCTGGTGCTTCAAGACTTGTATATAAAACAAAACTAAACAAATATGAATGACAGTTATGTAATTTATTTACCTCTGCATTAATAAATCTTATTTCTGCTAGTATTCTGAGTAAATATGCTTCAAAAGAGAAGGATTTAGCAGGCAGCAATGATTCTCCTGGTGAGCGGCCACCTTGACCATCAATCATCACAGTTACATTAGCTCTGTGCTTCTGTGCTAAAAATAAATAAACCCATTATTATTTCCATGCAAATCATCATCTTCGTTTTTAAATTTACAAATCCCTACATATTCTTAAATTCACAAGGAATAGTTAGCAAGAAAACATTTTTAATTATTTCAACTAACTTTTGCATTTTTGCCATTTATTGCACTCAAAGCCTGTTCTCAAGCAGTGCTGAATAATTTGTTACCTGTGATTTTGCTGCATTTCAATTTATTTATAATCTCCAATATTTGCAGCAAATAACTTGCTCCAGTCATAGTATGCACACTGAAATTTCAGTGTGAATAGACTCCATGGCCTCTAGTTCAATTTTATTGCATAAGTGGAAGTGGAGCATAGAACTGGATTATGCAGAGGCTAAAGTCTTTGTGCATTTGAATCATGGACTGGGTTGACTTTCTGGTAATGCACACATTGGTAAAGAGAAATTTAGTTTAATAATGTAGAGAAAGGGCCAAGATTGTTTTAATATAAACACAAAGTTTGTAAGAACACACCAGTTTCTATCATGATGCTTTTGGTGCCTGGTTGCCTTCAATTTCTGGTAAGTGTACTTACTTTTCCCATATTTTGTTTGGAAAGAAGACAAAACACTAAACGTGGCTCTTTGAAGATGCAAAGCTTGTGAAAGAAAACCAGCAAATTGATGTGCTATTTTAAGTGGACTTTGGAAAAAATATGGAATAGGTTCGATTAACTTTGGCTAGTGAAAAGAAAAACCATTTCAACTATTCTAAAATGTGAGTTTTACAAATTCCCTGACAAAGCCATCTTTAAAAGCCAGTAAGCAGAGAGTGACTTGAAAGTGCTTTTCCCCAAGTTAAAAACTCTTAACGTGCACTAGGTTTCCAACAGACCCTCCAGGAACAAGGCACAATGCTGGATACCTCAGAGGAACCACTCACTAAGAGGGGATTAAAGGGTCAAAAATGTTAACACATGAGCCTCATACAAACCTACACCCATTTTTCTACAGCTCCATCAGACATGAATGATATGGACCTGGATGACCATGAGGGAATTTGCCCGTGTTCTTAAGACAGGCAGATGTATTTCATAGAAGTGCTTCTCTACAGCACTGGTGAAACACTTCTGACTGCAGAGTACGGCTTCTACAAAAAAACATAATGACTGATCTCTAGATTTGGAAGTAGAAAGAATATTCCATGTATGCCAACATGCAATGCCAGAAAAGAAACTCAGAGAACTTTGGGAATGGGAGGAAATAAAACAATATCATCTGTCTCCTTTTAGTAACTAAATAAACGATTAAAAAGTTCCTTACAACATCAGAAATGATTTGTCACTTACTTTGTTTATGCTTTGTTGCCTCCCTAAAAAAAATATCATCATACAAGAGGCAAAATCTACATGCTGCACGACAGACATCCCACACTTCCTGTTTACATGCAACTTTTGCCAAATCTGCCCAAAGTATAATTCTACCAAAGAAAAAGCATAAATAAAATTAGTTAATAAGCAGGATTAGGTTCCACAGTTCAAAACTGACAAAAATAATCATGTCAATTATGATGACCATCAGGAAAAAAAATTACATCTAATCAAAATTAATAAATGGAAGACTTCTTGTCAGTAAGTAAGGTAACACTATTACTTTATCTATTAAAAATAATCTCTTCAGCATACCAAGAGACAGAATTCTTCTCTGGGATGGTAATTCTACTAAAGTTTCAAAACAGGTGTGACAACCCTCATTTTCTATCTCATAAAGTAAATGAAATATTTCAAAACTAATGTTGAGAATTTAAAAATAAGTCTTGAAAACTAGTTTGGATTTAGAATATTTTAAAAAACAACTGCCTTAAAATTTCAGCACAGAATTTTTAGTACAGCAAAAAGGTAGACACATCCTTTTAACTAAAGAATGACAAAATGATATATAACTAGCCAAAATGAAACCTGCCATTTTTCTACAGACTAATCTTTCTGACTACCAGAATGAACTTATTTTTTACCAAAAAAGTTATTGTACATGATGTGCTTCCTAGGTACAAGGACTTAAAAAGACAATTGCAAGTACCAATTCTTTGTCAAGTACAAGCCTTAATCCACACATCCCTCTGCATGTTGGGCTCATATCAATAGAACAGGAGAGTTTAAGTGTGCATGTGAGAGAGATTAGAAACAGGGAAAGAAAAAAATTCTACATAGCATGGAAATGTTACAGAGCTTTCTGAACAAGAAATTAAACACCCACTTCAATATGCTGCCAGAGGCTGAAATATTCAACTTCTTATAAGGTACCATCCACTAAAAACCTCTGAGACAGAAACTTTCCTCATAAAGACTTCTACAAAAGATGAAAGAGACACTTCTGGTCTGTAGCAATTTACCTTTCTCTGCCATTTCCATTTTTTAAGTGTTTCAAATGTTCATCAACTTTCTTCACACTTTTAGTATGATGTTGGGCTTTTGCACAGAGGTAGCTTATTTGACTATTACTTTTACCTGAGAAAACTTGGTAAAGAAATAAAAATTAATGGTAGCTTTTTATATACTAGACATTTTAAAATCCATAAGAATGGTTTCCTTGCTGAAACACTCAAAATCCAGCCCTTTTCTCATTTCTTCAAGCTTTCCCAAACCAATCAACCAACATAAAATCATGTAGTTTAGCAACATCTATTTTGAATTTTCCTGTATCTTGAAATACAGTTGTCCCATCCAAAACTGATCTATGCTTGTTTAGAGTCCAAGTATCTCAAATAGACCTCTTTTCTGACAGGACATGTAGTGCTCTAGTTAGGTTCTTTCAATAGCAAGTGAACCACGTAATTTGTAAAGTACACACTCATTCTGAAAACAGAAAGTTTTTTTATGCAACTGAAAAGAAAAAAATAACCATATAAATCTGATGTTCTGTCCTATGTACATTTAATATAATAAATTTGCATATGTATTTTCTTACTCCTTCAATGCACACGTGTAAGCTTGTGGCAACTTAAGTCATAGAAAAAGGAAAAACTCACTGCTTGGATGACAGCCTAAGAAACAACTGAAATTTTTCAGAACAAAATTTTATAAATATTATGTCAAAAGAAGTCTTGTAATAGCTTCAATGTTGTAATAATCTCACTCATTTTAAAGACTCCACCTGGAAGGCTAATGTGTGCTCAGATTTATTCTCAGAGGAACCTCAAAAGTAATTGTACAGTTGTCAAGTTAAAATTTAACAGCAAGGAGATGTCCATGATTTTAATTCTCTTCATTTCACAAATATGATAAATATTATCACTTTAAATAATCTATGAAAATGTTTTCCAGCAACACAGTTTTCACATTATTAAAAGGACTGCACAGTCTGGAATAGCTGATGTATAAATATGACTCTGGCTTGTAAGTGATTAGTTAATAAGTCTGAAACAGGGATATGAAAGGTGAACTTTGTGGCCTGGCTGAACAGATACTATGAGAGAGCTGCATGGTGTTCCCCAGCACACACAGGCTTCTCTGGAGGCAACAGGACTCCTCCTGTAGCATTCCCTTCCTCCAGCACAATCTCCACTGCAGGAGCACCCTGGTTTTACTCAAAGTTAGTACAATTAGTCACGTACACACACTTGATTTATTGCCCAGATAGTGCAAAACAGTCTAAGCAATCTGGAAAGTGTGTTCCCTGTCCACTCCTCCTCAACCAGGAGCTGTATAATCACAAACTGATTTTGTTTTTCTGTTTGGGGCATAAGGAATGTATCCATTTATGCTGCATGTTTTAGAAAGTAAATAATGAATTCACACCTAAATCTCTGTGCAAAACTAGAGCTCTCAAAGGCAAGATCTTAGAAGAGAAAAACAATTACAATGTAGAAAGAATACCCAGTGTAATTAACACTGGGTATTATAACGTGAAATTTCTGAAAACATCACTTAAAAATGACCTTGGTTAAAAACATTCAGGAATTGTACATAGTGAAAACAGAACTACTTACAGCACACTACAGCACAACAGTAGGATTCAGAGGAGTTTGGAGGGGAAATCAACACCTTTTCCAGTATCACCACCCAACTTTTTTATCCCTAATGAAAATAACAGGAAGTCTGCCACAGAATTCAGCAGAACTATCACTTCATCTGTATTGCAATATTCCCTATGTGTTCCCACCAGATGTTGTCCAGCCTTTAAGAGTGTGCAAAGCAAAGTCAGTAACTTTTAGTTACATGCACATACTTTACCTTTAGCTTCATTTTCACTATCAAGGACTATTTGAAATGTGTCAGGGGCTAATGCAAGACCTGCATTTACCAGAAGTGATCTCTTTTTCCTCATATTATCCTTTTGTTTTCCCCTTTTAGCCTACATGAAGAAAAGAACTCATTGTCATAAGGCTCATTTTATATTCCAACTAGATCTTATTTACTAAACATTACAGAATACACATCATATAACTTGCAACTACCATAAAAATACCCACAGACTTGTGTATCTTTAGGTGTCTTAGACATCATTCTACAGCATGACTGCCATTGAAAGCAACTGTGGAACTTCTGTTGATATTCACATGATTACACCACAGATAATTTAATACAAAGTGCTGTTTCTGCTTCTCATGAATCTTTACAGTATATTTCTCAGTATATAACCTGACATTTTGTTATACCATTTCAAACAAAGAACAGAATTTATTCACAACCAACAGTAACATATCCAGTGTGCAGTAGGTAGGAATTGCTATAAAATAGAAAAAAAAACCAGTCTGCTAAGAACTAACTAAAGTCAGAGGAGGCGTGGGTTTTTTGAAGCAACATTTAAACTGAGTAAGCTTGCACGGAAAAGCATTTAAACCAGGAAAACAATCAGTTGCCAGTAGGATTTTTGTTCAGGTGCTAAGGCAACACAACAGAATTAGATGCAGTAACTCTTGACAGTGCCCATATTGTGACTGTAAAGTATATTATTTAGTGGCATTTTAGTGTGAGAGCCACATTATATTGATTTATCTCATAGCCAGCGAGGATGTTTAGCAATTGGGACACTGTGCTTCTCATTAAATAAAACCGTTTCATGCAATGAAATCCTAATTATTGACAATTGCTATTCTTTTTTGCTGATATTTCTGCTAATTAACAGGTCCCTGCCTTTCCCAAGAAATAAGCTTTGAAAGAATTGGGAAAAAAATCCTTTATGATGATTTTCAGACTGTGAAGCAGCACAACCACTTCAAGGCAACAAAGCAAAGACAGTTTGCTGAAAACAAACTGATCCTGGCTCTACTTATATGCAGTTCTACTAAACAGCCGTCTCTACTCTGCTGGAATTTAATAAGCAAGCCTATTTCAGCTACAGACTTTGATCTCCACGCTTACCTGTTCAATCAGCATGACTGCCTGATCCTCTAGATGCACAGGTGACTCATACAGCATAGCACTCAAACGGAGGCGCTTACAACTCAGCCTTAGATGTTCTTGATACTGCCCACTGCTGTTCAGGTGCACAGCTTTCTGCAAATGTTCCAGAGCAGCCTCTAGTCTATCCCCATCTTCTTCAATACGAGCTATTTCCATATGAACTTGACAACGCAACAAAATCAACATGCTAAGGATTACAAATTTAAGTGTAAACTGTTAAAATAAGGCACACTAAAATTCTTAGGTGAAACTCAGTAATTAAAAGTGACTCCAGTATTAAAATTGATATTCTCTTTTTAACTGACTCATTGCTTTAATTTTCACTATCATGCCTTTTTAACTGAAATTACTAAGAAAATTTAACTGCATATTATTTTCACTGACCCTGCAGGAGAAAGCAACACAACTTGTGGACTAACTGGTCTTTACATATCTGTAGAACTCTTTTTCCTAGTAGTACTGCTTAGGCATGCAAATCAGGCGAAGAGGTTTTCAAAAGTAGTTAACTGACAGAGAAACTATAATGTGTTGGATAAGGACTTTTGACAAAAGTTCACTCTCTGCTCCTAACATTTAAGTAGATGCTAGCACTCCTGAAACTCTGGCCCTGGTCATATTTGCTCAACTCTTTTTAAGATGTGGCTCACCTCAGGCGTACACATTCACTCTAAGTACGGGCTCTATCCAGTGCTGTTGGCTTCACCCAGCCTATCCTCACCAAAACCTGCACGCTCTCCAGCCTCGGGTACGCCTAGCTCCCTCTCCATCACCTGCCCCAGGAGGCTGCTCAGGACAGCTCAGACCTCTACATACTAATACTGATTATTTCCAGGGAAAAACACAGAAAATCAGATAAATTAAAGCAATGTTGTAAAAAAGAAAGAGAAGAAAGGTTTCCAAGCCTATCAAATATCATGCCATAGAACTAATGTATGTCCACATCAGAGCCAGCCTGACTGAGCAAGTAGCACCCTTTTCCCGTGGACCAAAGTAGCCACAATTAATGCTGCTATCAAACTAAAAATTAAGACAGGCAAATTAATAGACACAAATTACTTCATTCAGTCTCTAGAGACAGTACCACATCAGAATTGAGGCTGAGTCTGCTGGATTGCTAAGAATATACATGGGACAAACCCTCAAACCCTAATCTCTCCAAAGTCTCCCTGCAGGCTTTTAGAGAAAAATTGCCATTACTAACATTTAGTACAAATTTCAAAGTTGTCTGTGCTGATCTTGAATTCTCTATATGGAAACAGAATAAGAGTACAGTAATACAATATAGTGCTTTCATGCATGCATATATCCACTCTTTATACAACTGAAAAAAAATTTTAAACTACTGAAACTAGATTCCTCACCTTCCTCTGCAACACATGCAGCAGAAACCACCACCTGTCCTGCTCAAACGGCAGACTGGGTCAATTGTCACTCGCTCTACTGCAAAGGACCTTTCAAAAAACTATACAGCATTGAAAATTACCTGTCAATCTCTTCAAGGACTTCAGCAACTGAGATCAATGGCTTTCGTACATGTTGATGCAAATTGTGCTGTAGTAGTGGTAAGCACAGATTCCACTGGGTTGCACAAACAACCTGAATCACACCAGGATCTCCCAACTGAACTGCACGTTTTAACGTTAATTCAAGATTTTTGATCAATTTCAGCTGAGCCTACATACATGAAGAATTAATTAGCACCACTGCATTAATAAATGAAATTTCATACATGCTCCTCCAAATTTTAATTTTAGGACTGTTTTCAGTAAAAAGCAGTCCCTCAGTCAGCAAACTTTGGAAAGTATTTATTTTAGATGCTCCAGGCTGCTATCACATATTTCTGGCAGAAGTCTGTCAGCTACTCCCCATTCTTATGATAAACAAAAACTGGTAGTTGTGAATACTTGTGAATTCAGAAGGTTTAGCCATTTGGGGTTTTTTTTTCACATTCAGCTACACATGCAGTACAAAAGAGGAAAAAAAGAAATATTATGAATGGAATTTGCCATACTGTCAATTAAACTTGGTTCTTATTAAATCTAGAAGCCAATATTACCTACAGACTTGCCATTTATTACATTGTTTTTAGAGATTATGCAAGTAAAAAAAAAAAATCAGGAAAAAAATCCAACAAAAATCCCTCTCCAACTGCATACACTATAGACTTAAAGTTTAGAAATACCTAAATATCTTGTTTTACATTTTAGTATTAGTAGTGCTTCATATTATGAAGAATTCATTAACAAGAAGGTTTTTTTCAAAAGGTGAGTGGAATTTCTGAACTCCAAAATGATAATAGTCCTAGATAGGAGTAAGTCTTTGCACTACCAAGTTCCATTAAACATATTCCTACTTCCTACTGAAGGAACTTAAGGTGACTCCAACAACTGGTCTAAACTGCTCATTGTAGGTATCTCTCTAACACCATTGATAATATTGATATTTAGGCTTCTAACTTTGATGGTCTGAATTACAACTGAGCCAACCAACCACAGAAATTCAATAAAATCCTTCCTAGTGTGATCAGGAACAATCCACATTTTTCTGACATAAGAATTTGTATTAGATTGACCATAGCATGCAATCACAGTTGAGATGGACTCAATAATCCCTAGTGGTCCTTTCCAACCCAAGATATTCCATGGAAAGAGATCCCATAAAGGCAAAAATATGAAAACATGCCTCAATGCTACCATCTTTGCTCTTGGAAAGCAATATATTATGAACTTTTATGGTCAGTCAGAAAACTTAAGGGAGCAACACACAACTGTGGTTTATTTTTCTCCATTTCCTTCGTGGAAGTCGAATCTAAAAGAGTATGAAGGTTAAAAGAATTCCTTATCAGTACAATGTAATTAAGAGACACAGTCAAATGCAATATTCCACATTTAACAAATTAAAACTTTTACTTTTTTCTCAAAGTTAAAGAATGTACCTCAACAACTCCTTTGGTATAAGTCACAATTTCAGTGCCATCTTTCTTCATTTCATATTCACATTCCAGACATTCTATCTCAATAAGTTTCCCTTGCTCCTACAAAGTATTAATACACAAAATATTAATTTTAATAATTAAATAGCAATACCATAATGGTTAAACCCATGCAATGACAGTAACACAGCACTGTACTTTCCTACTGAAATTACCACTATACTAGCCAGTTAACTGCAATGATACAAAGGGAACAGAATTTCTTGTTTGAACTGCAGTCACTTGTTTCTCACTGGAAGCTGCAAAATAACTTTTAAGCTGTTCATTGCCAGAATTTGCAGTAAGAAAAATAGTGTACACCTGATTCCTCCCATACTGTAATTTGATTTCAGTTCTAATAGAATAATAGAATCACAGAATGGTTTGGGTTGGAAGGGATCTTAAACCCCATGCAGTTCCAACACCCTGCTATGGGCAGGGACACCTTCCACTATCCCAATATGCCCCAAACCCAACCAGCCTGACCTCAAACACTTCCAGGCTTGGAGCAGCCACAGCATTTCTGGGCAACCTGTGCCAGGGCCTCACCACTATCACAAGCAATACTATTTTCACAATATCTGATTTAAATCTGCCCTCTTCCATTTACTCATTAACATTAACGTTATTAAAAGGGTACATGCTTGGAATAAACAGGCACTAGTCAAGACAGAAAGGATTCAGCTTGGTGGGTAGTGAAACTTTTAAGTGAAAAATGAGATTAGACTTTTAACAGCTTAGGAAAGGGCTGACCATTAAATCATATAAATTATATGTATGGATCATAGAAACACCTAAGTTAAGCTGTATTTGGGTTAAATTGGTGTAGTAAGGAAATTTAGACAGCCTCTTCATTCCTAATTCATTATGAGCTATTATAAAATCACTCAGCATGACCTTTGGTAACTGAACATCCCCATGACTGGAAAAGAGATTGCAAAAAAATTAATGACAAATACACACCGAGATGGAATTCATGTTATGACTGAGAAATTTGCAAGTACTTAGCAAAAGACAAGGAATTGAAATTTTAACATAGATTTCCCTTACTCTACTCTAACAAGAAATCACTGTCAAGTGATGCTGAACAATCAGAAGATGGTCACTTAAAAACACATACACTCCAATGGAGAATGTTGAAGTAGAAACCAAGTTTCTCTGTTGCTGCCGCACAACAGATATTTCCCACTACTGTCTACATAAATACTTAGATTAAATCCTTGTGAATCTTTGATCTAGGGGATTTAAACACATCTTCCAGTGGAATGCTATGGATTTGTATATGATTTTAGACTGTCAGGAAATGTTCAGAATAATGTGCCTGAATCAGACACCTGGAATTAAAAAAAAAATTATGTGAGGATAAGTTAAATTTTATCAGTAACTCTAAGTGGGATCATTATAATAGAATTTGGAGTTTACTTACTAATCACAGTTTTGCACAGGTAACATTTTAAAACATAGAAAAAAATTACAGTTAATATTTATTTGCCAAAATAAAATGTACTGCTAATCACCCGGGTCTACCACAGCCTACTTTCTGACCATGCATCAGGAATAGATCAAGTATCACAATAATTATATAGCAATGAATATATAAACAATACACAGATGGACAGAATACCGTAGAACCATTACTACTATTTTTTAAATGTAAACACAAAAGGGGTGTGGGAGTGTGGGGGTGTGTGTAAAAATTCCAAAGCCACATAGTTAAAACTTACAGTAATTGGAGCGCTCTTCAAATCAAATATACAACGAGCTGCAAGCTCAGTGCAATTTACTTTCAGAGAAAAATGAGCTAATTCCAAAATCAAAGGAATCCTTCAAAAACACAAGAAAAAAAAAATCAGAGAATTTGATATTCTCTTCCATGGAATTAAAAAAACACTCTTTGAAACTAACTGTGCAATGCGCCTGAAAACCTTCAAGTCATATGAATATTAGAGGAATTATTATTATAATGTTAAATATTATTATAGTTATACTAATAATGCTCACAGTTAACAAGGAAAGAATAAAGAGTTCAAAGTTGACTACATGAAAAATATAAAAGTTAATCTGTTTGTGAACATAATTAGCAATCTCCTATGCAATCTGCACAAACAGTCCCTGAAGAAGACAAGAAATACAGAATTAAATACATGAAGCAGAAACATGGTGAAGTAAGAAACTTCAGATTGCAGAAAATTTTGGAAATACAATTCAATGAACTGGCACACAAAGCAGTTAAATCCATCAGTCTGCTACCCAGGAACTAAGAACACAGACACAAGAGATGGAGACTATGTTCCAACTGTTTGGATGTCTGTAAATAACCAGATGAGCATAGTGTATTGTCTGGAATAGAAGTGATGAGATATCTGAATATTGTCAAAGAGTGTTTACCTTAACAAGTAAAATTGTAATATTGCTTCCATATGTAACAGCTGTGATACAACTACTGGAATATTGGTCAGTTTAGTCTTTCAAACTTATGCTGAAGAGTTGGGAAGGGCCCCAGGAAAAGTTAAAAACTAACTACAGTCTGAAAAGTACATATCAACTTTAAGACCTTCTAAAAATCTCATTTTATCAAAAAGAAATTATTATGGAAAGATTTAATCATGTTATACAAACAGCTGTATGGAAAAAGATATTTAATCTTGGGTTCTGTCATAAAGTTTAATAGGATTTTGTGCTTTTTTAAGATGACCTATGTGTTAACACTAAGTAAGAGTTCAATCTCTGCAAGGTCATCAGGAATTTTAACAGATTCAACGGAAGCAGGATCAGCTTCATCATCAATTTCCAAGGGTCTATGACAAATAGAACTCACTTCACATTGAGAACAGATGCGGGAGGTACATCGTATTGCTTCAAAAGCTCATATAAAGAATTCAGACTTGCGGTGGCATCCCTTGGAAATACATTTGTCTCCCACTGCCTGCAACATATGAGGAATTGGGTCATAATTTTTTGTGAGAAATGTTATTGTATTAAAAATTTGAAATAACTCTCCTAACTTCGGAATGGATGGCTCTTATTCCAAGGTATCAGTGGGCTGCCCGGATATTGAAATATCAAGAAAAAAAATCTATAAAACCTAACTTCAGTATGTGAATTAATATTTCAGACAGTAAATGTTATTCCAGAAGAAAAAAAAACAGGTGTGCAAGACTCCTTTCCCATAATGTCAGTATAGATTAATCCACTGCTAGTACGAAAATAATTAAAATTTTTTAAATGGGGAAATCTTGAGACACTGAAAAAAAATTACATGGGATTTTGCTATGAAGTCCAATTTTCAAATTTTTCTTATATCTTTAAAATTTAAAGAATTTTAAAAGCATTATGCTCCACGATTTGTACATTGCATTTTAGGTGATTTCCCCACTTTATCTTTATTTTCTTGTACACAGTTTGGGAATGGAAGTGGAGTCCATTTGATAGCAAAATGTCTTTCAGATTCCTATATTTTCTCCTGGCTACACCTGTACAACACACTAATCCCTACATTCCCAAAGAGCTAAAGAGCTAGCTCACTTTTTTGATGAAGCTGTTAAGACAGACTTGACTGTTACTACCCAAACTGTCATTATGATTTTCCTTTTGAGGAATTAAACTCTGCAGTTGATTTTTTCTACAGGCATATGGGATCCCTGAACCTGATCCTACCTCTGTAACATGCAACATCAAAGTACGAGTGAAAGGATACATTTTCATACTTACAACTTTAACAACTGCATTTTATAAATAACTGAAAGACAGACGGAATTTTGTATTTCCTTCTCTACCTGGGAAATATCCATTAGTTTGTGATACACCTATAAAATAACAATTTAATTATTATTTGATTAAATTAGCAAAGGACCAACACTCAACAGGGCTAAAATAAAACAGGTATGTTGGCTGTTTTCATAGACTTTAAGGGCAATGTGGCTACTATGATAATCTATGTTGTTCTGCACAGATAATACAAAGATCACCCTCCAAGAGTCACCTTCCAAGAGTCAGGGTCAGAGCTATAAGCCAAAATATAAATGTGGAACTACCTCCTGAGTTAGAATCCTAATGAATGCATTTTTAACACTTTGTGATAGAACTCATTCTGAAATCATCTCATCCAGCTGAGACAAACAATTAAATTTTATCTGTACCTATAGATTATAGGCAGGGAAAAAAATAGTATTAAGACATTACAATAAACTGCAGTTACTTCAATTTAGCTGTAGAGTTACACATTAATAGTGTGCAGATCATTTCCTTTGACTCTCACACTGAAATTAGGCTGTACTGGAACACTAAGTTTTACAGGACTCTAAGTCCTGTACTAAGTCCTGTAAAACACTAAGTTTTACATGCTGCTACTAAAGCACTCAATAGCTTGGATCATACTTCTGTAGCCCAAGCACAGTTGTAGAACTACTTCATTTTTCTCTTTAAGGACACTGTCAAACAGCTCTGCTCTGCTCAGGAATTCTTATCAAAATACAAAAGCAATTTCAAGCTTGCCCCAGGGTGATTGCTTAATTATTATCACACCTCTGGAGTGCTGCATATTGGTTCTCTTAATTCAAATGTTAGAGAAATTTGTAATATAAACATACACTTTTGGAATGCAGTGATTGGGGGGTAGACAGAAAAAGACAACAGACAGTGTAGCAGAATGAAAGAAAATATGCCTGCACACAACTTCCGAGTTTTATTTGCCTTTTTCTGCTTTTGCCACATTTGTCTTTGCCCTCTTATTTCCTAAACTAAGAGCATGCAAGAAATGTAAACTAATGTCATATCCTCCAATTTTCAGAATTATTTGAAGGGTTCAAGCTGAATCACTGAAGTATTTATCAGCATGAGAAATACTAAACAGAATCTAAATACGCCCTCAGTGGCATAAGTCAGGTTAAGTTGCCCTCACTACACCTTCTCTTACAACAGTAATTAATCCCAAACAGAATTTTTAGGGTTAGCCACAGTTAACCCCATTATATTGTATGTGTCAAAAGAACAAGGAGTAGTAAGGAGCTCTTTAGCTTATAGTATCACAAATATACAATTAGTGAAAATCTCTGCATATCTACTGAATTGTTTGGTAGATAACCAAATTTAAATGAAGAAAACATCTTATATAAATTACAACTATGATCTTATGAAATGCAGAGACAGCTCCTGTCTTAGTGGGACTTTAAAATATTTTTCATCATTACCATTAAAGAAAATATTTGAGAGTATTTATCTGGAACATTTTCCTTAATAAAGACTGCTGCAGCAGATGAAAACTCTTTTGCTTCTTCCAGTTTTGAAGCATCGAGGAAGCACTCAAGTAAATTTCTGCAGATCAAATAAATGTTTGTATTAAATATTTATTAACACTTTCCAAAATAATCATTAGTTGTATTTTTTTAACACTCTTTGTATTCAAGATACCACTTCTAAATTCAGTAAAAGCAATTAGTGCTGTAAGGCACTGACTTAACACAAAAGAGACCCTCTAATTTCTACATTATAAACACATATTTAGTGTAGATCACAAGAATCTTGGAAATTTGGATGTAGTGTAGATATATACACATATTTAGTGCAGATCACAAGAATCTTGGAAATTTGGAGGTTTTTTTTTGTGAAAACTGTCTCAAGATACCTGGAATTAAAAAGATTAACTATTTAAAAGTGTATGAGAAAAACATTTCTGTGGGACATATTGTAAGATTCTCCCTTAACGACTGCAAAGGCTGGTATTTCAAAGACACTTAGCAAAAGAAAACTATTCACACTGGAAACAGCAACATCTCTACTGGATTTTCTATACTTTATCTGATTTGACTGAAAAAGAGCCTGTGAACCCACAACATAAATTAACAACAATAATAATCATAATTTTAAAAAAATTATTAATAAATACAACTTGAAAAAAATACAACCATTAGTTTTATAACACAAACACACTGTGTGCATTTGTTTGCTTTCATCAATACCCCATCAAGAGTCTGGTATCAGGAAACTTCATGTATTACAGAGAGTCCTTAGCACACCCCTTGGAATATTTTGTTAATTCCCTCCAGTTTCAGTTTATAAAGAAAATGCTACATAACAATAAACCACAATCACAGACCACAGAAACAAAAAATTTCACAAAGAGAAAGAGAAAAAACTATGGTAGGAGTGCAAGAGGAACTGGAATCAGTCTGCTGAATAGGGGATCAAAACATCTCTGCCAAAAGGTTGTGGGACCTTGAAAAATTACATAGACACTCCTCCTTTTGCACATAAAAATGTTTTTTTCAGTACAGTTATCTCAAGGTTTATGCTCCAGCTCTGCTCAGGAAATGCGAGAATGGTACTACATTGATGTTTATACACCATTTATTTTCAAATACTATCAATAACTCAAACACAACATCCAAAGTTACTGTGAAACTTCAGATCCAATCTAGGGCACTGCTGTTTCTTTCACTAAAATTTCAAGCTTCAAGTCAAGATAGAAATGAAGCACCTTTTGACGTTCAGTACATTTATGTCTCTTTAAAAAGTTATTAATTAAGGTTTTCACAATAAATACATCTACAACATTACCAGTGAAATATACCTTATTAAAGGCTGCCTCAGCTAGCAGTCCCAAAAGGACTACAGAATGCCCATATGAAAAAATACAATTAAACTTACATCATAAGTTCTGCTCGCCATTCATTGTCTGGCTCTTCAATTTGGTTTAATGCTGTAACAATCTGTGACAGGCTGGGAATAAGGCAGTAGCGGAATCCAGGCTTAAGAAACGGCCTCACAAGTTGCCAATAAAGAACTGAGGCATTATATACCAGAAAAAAATACCTGAAAAAAGAAGAATGAAAAAAAAATTAGTTTTAATGAACTTGAATAAACATAAAATTACAGCTTGAGTACCGTAAGACACTTCTAAGAAGTTAAAAAGTGCAACTTTGACTTTTCATTGGAGGGAATCCTGACTAAGAGTTGAGAAGACAAGTACAGCACAAGAAGAATATGGTAACTCTTGCAACTATACTCAATAATTAACCACTTAAAAATAAGCTAACATATTGCTTTCATTCTGTAGATCATAACTATAAAAGGGTAAGAAATGCTGAGATATCTAACAGCTTTAAACAGGACCTTACACTCTGTCAATGTAAGACTGCAGTATCCTTATGTTGTTACAGCACATACAGCAGTAACAGAAGTTACAAAATGGAAAGAAAAATCTAAAGGAAAAACCCAAACAACACAACTCCACGCTACCTAATGAAAATCATGACAAACAATTGAAAAGACAGATCAGTAGCATTTTCTGGGATTTAGAGTTAATCCTGTCAGTAGGGCCTACCTTCTTTCATAGGTTGCAAAATCTATTGCCTTCATAAAAAACAGCACAAACTTTTCAAACTCTTCCTAAAACAGAACAAAGAAAAACAAGTGCAATTTGAGTATAGATTGTATAAATCAGTAGATTCTTTTCCTATTTCAATATGAGCATATTTCATAAATTTAATTTTCAGACCAATCTCAACTAAAATATACCGCCAAAAGAAGTTGTTGCAATAGAAACAGAATAAGTAAAGACTGGTTGATAGCCTATTTATATGTTTTCCAGATTTTAAATTTTAAGACTGCATTTTCAACTTACTTGATTTCTGCCAAATTAATTATCAGGACTGAAATGTTCCAAAACTAGAAAGCTGCATACTTTTTAAGCTTTCAGCAAAGAAAGTTCAGAAATATCCAAGAGTAAATCCAGCAGGGAAAAAAGTTATATTCATTAGTCCCATTAAAAATCCTGACAAATTATTTTCTTCAAAAAGGCTCCAACAGGAGTTTGTCAACAGAAAATTGTGACAGGCATGCTCTTTTTATCATTAAAGGAGCTGGGAACCAGCTCTTCAGAGGAGGAACTAGGTGTCCTGGCGGACACCAAGGCGAAGAACGCCAGCCAGCAGCATTCCCTTGCTGCAAAGGTGGCTGAGAGTGTCCAGGGATGCCTCGGGAGGAGTGGGGCCAGCAGGCTGAGGGATGTGATCTTTCCCTTCTGCTCAGCAGTGGTGAGGAACACTGCTCCCAGTTCTGGGCTCCTCAGTAGCAGAGAGACATGGTTGCTGTGGAGAGTCCAAGAAGGAGCTGCAAAAGGTCAAGAAAGAACTGAAGTATCTCTGGTATGGGGAAAGACAGAGAGCTGAGACTGTTGAGCCTGAATAAGGCAGCTCGGGGAAGATCTCATCAGTATGTACAAATTCCTGAAGGCAGGGTGTAAAGAAGATGGCAAAGATAGAATTATAAAGGGATTTTTGAAAGTGTAGGAGAAGGATGCATTGCAAATAGGAAAGCCAAGGTGGAGCTGGATGAGCAGGAATGGGATGACACCAGAGGGGGTCTCTACAGTATGCTAGAAAAGATAAACTAAAATCTCCAAGAGAATTGGGACTGACTTACTGAGCTCTGGGGTGCCATAAAAAGGGCACTGAGCAATAAATGGGAACTGCCTAGATAAAAACAGAGATGAAATATGTACTAAAATAGAGAAGTTGCACTTGGTCCTTAAGAACACAAACATCTTAATTAAGAAGGATTCCTCAGGATGGAAATCAAAATAAGGACAAATTTATCTTTAAGTGAATGATGATTACTTAGTCACACAGCATGAGATGTTGTGCCACTCATACTTTCATAAATTATCTAGGAACACAGCAGTGAAAAAACTTTATAACTGACATGAACTGGATCTTAAAGGAGCATTACAACAAATGACACAAGGAACCAAGCCAGGACTGTACAACCTGGGATCATTTTTAACTTCAAAGAAGTTAGCAAGAGCCAAGAAGAAAACAGCACATATTGAGTGAGATTCACAAAACACAACAGAATAGTTTGTTAATTTAGAAACATAAGTGGACATTGGTTGTTTCAAACATGCATAAAGTTTTAAAGTGACCACTGATCAGTTATTCTGCACATGTGCTCATAGAAGACAATACAGAAAATATAATAGGGAAAAAATTCTAGCTTGAAAGTTAATTCAAACACATTATTCAAAGAAACTACTAAAACTTTTCTTAGGTACATTTGTGAACACAAATAGCACAAACGATGAGCTACAAAGATGGTAAAGGCCTCGTGGGAAAGCCATTTAAGGACTGGCTGAGGTCCCTTGGTTTGTTCAGCCTGGTGGAGTCTGAGGGGACACCTCACTGCACTCTGCAGCTTTCTCCTCAGAGGCACTGGAGGGGCAGCACCGACCTCTGCTCTCTGTGACCAGTGACAGGATCCACAGGAACCACTGCAGCTGTGTCAGGGAATGCTTAGGCTGGACATCAGGAAAAGTTTCTTCTGCCTGAGGATGGCTGGACACTGAACAGGCTCCCCAGAGCAGTGGTCATGGCCCCAAGGCTGAAAGAGCTCAAGGAGCATTTGAATAATTCTCTCAGGCACAGGGTGGGATTTTTGGGGTATTCCCGTGCAGAGCCAGGAGCTGGACTTTAATGATCCTTGTGGGTCCCCTCCAACTGGGAATACTCTATGATTCCAAACATCTGTTAAAGCTATTTTGGGGGCTAGATATCATTTACAGATGATCAAAGCTGACTGATCACAGTACAAGGACAAGTGAAATACTGAAGACAGAAAACAGATCCCACTCCATTTTAAAAGCAGCAGGAGATAAAAACTACTTTTCATATATTGGGAATTGTAACACCTCAAAGCAATACACAGAAGCAGAAGTATCCTGCTGAGCTGCTACCACCTCTCATTACAAAAAGCCACATCCAAGTATTACATGGACGTGTTACTGATGAGTGCTGGAAGTACACTGCCACAGAAATGAGCTGTACAACCTCTCTGAGGGCCTCTTCAGTCCTCCACTTCCCATAAACCTATGAAATGCTTCCCAAATAAAATTGCTGAATATTTTAACAGTTACAGCTAATTTGGTCTGAATGTATCATATTTAAGTAAAAAGTTAAGAGGGTGACTTAAAACAATCAACCACCTGAAAAAGTTTACAAGTATTTTTTTGTCTTCTCCAAAATCTTTGAAATATTAGTCTGATTCAGACGGTAAGTTTTGTTTACTCCCAAATTACTTGTTAATACATTTCCTTGGATTTTTTGCAGAGTCCTGATTATCCTTGTGTATTTTACATGACTGAAAGCAACACATAAAAACCTAGTAGTAAATACCCATAAAACCAGGCTTAATATAGAGCAACCGTCATGATTTCTCACCAAATTATCTGTAGAACGTGGGGCATGCAACTGGCCTTGGCACAAATATGCTCTGCCAAGAAACTGGTTCACAGGAAATCTTCCTTTAAAATACATCTGTAGACAATCACTGCTAATTTCCAGATATCCCAGCTAAAACCCAAAAAACAGCATTTCAAAATTTTAAAAATTGCAACAAATAATTAAGAATATTAAGAATTGTTAGCTTTCTCAAATGCATGCCTAATCAAGGGTAACATTTAACTCCTTACCAGTATGTAAGCAATATTTCACAGAGATGCATACCAGTTGTAATATAAGTCTTTTACCATTTATTAAAGGCAATTTTTGTCATTCCAAATGTATTTGATAAAAAAAGCTTCTTTATTTAACAAAACTTCTCATTCAGTTATAGAATTGCTTAGAGTATCCAAAAAATGTTTCCTTTTTAAAAACAATTGGTAACATAAAGACAAAATTCTAAAAATAATACTGTTTTGTGTTTTTTTTAAGGAGGCAGGATTTGTCAGTGCTACATGTCAATTTTCAGACCACAGGCAGATTTTGACTGGATTATAGCTTGGGGGAAAAAAAAAAGTCTTACTGCAAACTCTGTCTACTTAAAACCCAATCACTTATGATCATAAATTGAATACTAACAAATACTTCAAAATTTAAAATCTTGACCACATTTTACAGAAGTAATTTCAATTAGCAGCAGCCTTTCATCATTAGAATGGACCAGGGTTATGAGTATTGTTATTAGAGTTCTTTTGCCTGGTACAGATGTTCACCAATGTATTTTCTTCAGTCTTAACCAAACTGCTTAATGCTTAGTTTTCCATAACAAGAAAAAAACAGGTATGGCAAACATTTTTGTATCTATCACAATACACCTTGCTAATTTGGGTGCGATTAAAAAATCACAAACTACAGAGTTTTAATGGAAAATGCGTGTTTAAACGATTGATCTCCAAAACCAGAATGGTGTAATACTTTCCTCGGGTACTTCTGAGATTTTTAAAATAGTAACTGTAACAGCTGTAAATACAGTGCATCATATACATGTTTTTATTTAATACAGATAAAAGACCTAAATTACAAACCTGAAGCGCTTGTTCAGCACATAAAACATATAAATCGGTGCTGATGTTATCTGTTGAATCAAGTGCAGATTGTCTTTCACTGGCTGATTTGATTAACTTGTAAGCATTCTTCAAAGCCTGAACATCTGAAATTTAAAAAATGAATAAAGAAATCTTTGTTTCCAGGTGTACTGACACGATTGCACTCAAATGAGCTACACGATATCCAGTCTCTCCTCTGCTGAAATATATTAAGAATGTTTAAGGAAAATAATGTCACACATGCGTTGATCGAAGTCAAGCATAGTTCTAAGATGAAGCAACATCACAACAACTAACAACTCTCCTACTACTTAAAGTCACCGACATCAGCACATTAGGAAGGGAATTTAGAAATCAGGCGAAGATCAAGCTGTTTTCCTGTTTGAAGTCGGATTTTAATTTCACATCACATTAAAGGCGGTCGCAGCGGCCGCCCGTCCTCCCGCTCACCTCCGGCGCTCTCTGCGGCGAGCAGCTGCTCCCGCACCGCCAGCTCCATCCCGCGGCTGGCCGAGGCTTCGCCGCGAGTGCCGTGGGGCAGCTCCAAGCCGCCAGCGCGAGGCTTTCCTGAAGGTCCCGAACGCTTGTCCGGGCAGCCCAGGGGTGCGGCTGCCGGAGGTGCCCGCCGGACATCCGCAGGCTGCCCCTCGGCCGCTCGCGGTTCCCACAACACAGGCGCGTATCCCGGCAGCGCTCTCACAACATACGCAGACCAGCCCTCCCTTTCGCCCTCCCCTTGGCCCTCGGCCTCGCTCGAGGAGCCGGCAGGGAGCCGGCAGGGAGCCGGCAGGGAGCCGCCCCCGCGGCCCCGGCTGCGCTCGCGGGCGGGGGAGCTGTTAGCGATCCGCCGCGGCAACGGGCAGCGCCGGGCGGGCGCGGCTCGAGGGCCGGCACAGGCAACGACTGACGCCGTCCTGCCAATGAACGTAGCGCTAAGAAATACTGTCACCAGTATTTTTTGTCCCGCGTTGAGAGCCTCGAACGTGAAACCTTTGGAAATACAGCGTACACCACGTAAAGCAGAAAAAAAATGCTCAAGAACGTTGGGATCACATCTGCCAGTGCAGGAAGAACTCATAGGTGAGGAAAAGAAGAAAAAAGAAAGGAAAAGGAAAAGGAGAAGGAAAAGGAAAAGACGAAAGAAAAGAAGCTGCCTGACTGCACTGACATCAACACATACCAAATGTTTAGAGCCTCACCACTGCCCCTCACCTACTGAGTCATACCAGATTCTGTGAGAGAAATCACTGTGGTCATGAAGACAATTTAAAGGCTCATGTACATAAATTCAATTTTAAACCTAAACCCTTTGCACTTCGAACTAGACTGCAACTCTATACCAGTAGGGTGTTCCATGGGTCTGGAAAGAATTCAGGAGTAGACTCAATCCCTACCTGTACTACATAACCCCTCCCTGGCCACAGTACCCATTTAAATCAAGTAACTGTCTTGCTTTTATGAATATCGATGAGCAGAAATAAAACTAATCTGAAATTAGGTGGGCAAGGAAAAAACCCTATAGCAAACCTGTGTTGATTTCTGAAGCAGAAAGCAATATATTGGTCTTGTGTAATCACGTTAGATAATAATAACAATGGCTTACTATGGCTTACTGTGATATATCTGTATATATATATATATATATATATATATATACACGACGTTTGTACCCAAACTTTGTAACTCTTACTTGGCTACAGCCCAGACACTTCTGAATGTCTGTTGGCAGAATCCCAGACTCAGGTAAGGCAAGAGTCTCTTCATATACAAATGAGTATATGAAAGCTCAGCTGACTTCTGTAATGTAGGTAATAGCCAAAATGGCACCACCGTAACATAAACATCTAAAATTTTTCTATTACTGATTCATCCTCATGAAATACCTGGGTGTTATGATCCAGTTTAAACCCAGAAGAGCAAAGAAAACTAAGTCTCTCTGCATAAAATAGAAAGAACCTTGAAGGTTCAAAATATTTCCAAAAAACGTGACTAAAACCAAACGAGGTCAAATGTTGTTGCCAAAAATTGATATCTTTTATTTAATAGTAAAAGAGGCAAAGAGAAAGAAAGAGAAAATACAGAAAGAAATAGGAAAAGAAGTGTGCATGGGGGTTGGGGGAACCGGGGGAGACTGACAAGGCTTAGGTGGAAGCACATCACTCATCCGTGGGTCCCAGCGACTTCTCGTGGCTCCCTTCGATCTGGTCTTCCTGGCAGTGTGTCCCCTGTCACCGCCACGCCGCGCCACGCCGAGGAGTACAGAGTCCCACGGATTAATGTGGCTTTGGGCCAGGTGGGAACGCCCGCGAGCCTCCCTTGCAGGGGGCCAGTTTGACACTGACCCTTGCAAGACTCTGGATTTGTTGCATCGTGCCGCAGCGCTCTGGTGCAGGCTCTGGGGACCCTTTGGGGGGGCTTCCATGGGCCGTGACACCCCTCTGCTGTCCTTCAGTGGCTGCGGCTTTTTCCCCGGGTGAAGGGGTCCCTCCGCTGGGCTCCTCGCACAGCGCAGGATGGGCGGTCACTGCGCCTCTGACCAGAGGATTTTCCAACACACACACAGAGCCTTTTTCCTCCCACCCTTTGGTGCCAGGGTCTGTGCGAAGCCTGGCAGCTGATGGCCCTGGGGCTGTGATCTCCGCCCTGAAGGTGTTACGCTAGCGCTTTGTGAATGTCCCCAGCTCTGACTTGTTGCTTTATCTTCATCAGCCAGCCTCAGTGTAAAGCCTCAGTCAGGGTGCGGTGGTCTTTTCTGCAGCTTTTGTAGTACAGTCCTGCTACAATAGACAAGTCTTTAATGAAAATGTTTAAGTCATAAACTATAATATTTCAGTCTCTGACATTGTGCTAAGTCTGGCTGTATTATCTCCAATTTCAATGGAAAATTGCTGGCTGCTATGTAATGAAAAGTGGTGGCATGGTTTGTGACTATCCAAATCAACTAATTATGTCATGGTGAAATGACCAGGGAAATGTAGGAAGGAAACAAACACGAGCAAGTTAAAATCAATAATTTGAATTAATTTTTAAGTTAACTGAAAGGAATTAAATCAAGGAACTGGCTAAAGAAAAAATAATTGTATATTTGAATAATGGTCATATATCGCCTCACTAAGCTTTCTGACTTTTCTAAAATCATAATCCAATATAGAATGGCTGGTATTCAAGTCTGAAAATTTAAGAAATAGGTATTTGTCCTCCCAGTTGTTATGCAACAACAGTTATGATCTCCTGATAATTTATAAAACAGAAACCAGTGGCAAATTGCTGGTAGCTTCTGGTAAAAGGTCTGTGTCCTTTACTGCCACTAGAGTCACATGTCTCTACAAATGAGAGATTAAAGTAGTCATATTGACCCTCATAGTAAAAACTTTAAAAATAGAGCATTTCCTGTAAATGGTCAAAAGAAAGTGCACCAGGGAGATTACTTTATAGTCCACTTGCCTTCTATAGGATTTCTTTTATTTTCCTTGAATAGATGAGGTACTAGATTATATGCCTGATTCCAGTCCTCCTACAGGCAAGGTGAGTCTAGAGAGAATGAGAAATAGTACAGACCAAATACTCTCTAATGAGAATTATAGATGTCAAAGGAACCATGGTTTGCTCCATCGGCTTTTTTATTATAATTACTTCCTGGTTCTTTTGCACTCTGATTTACAGGTTCAAATATCTCATTTCATGTGTTACATGTTTGTCCTTATCAAAGGGCTTTGATGCAGTGTGCTTTTTTAACATGTAAGAAAATACACAAATGGTTTCCGTAACATTTCCTCACCTGTTGCTCCTTTCTTTCTGTTCTGTCCCAAGGCAGCTTAAGGCCAACTTCATTTTCTGCACTGTGAGAGCTGTCCCTTCTCATTGCACACCGTGGAATTAGTGTGTGAGCCGAAGGAGAGTAGACATATAGATTCTGTTTATTCCCAATCTGCATACTAATGTAGAGCCATGAATGCACAATGAAGGGGAGAAACAAAAGGTTGCAAAGAGATTTAGACAAACTGGAAGTATTATCTATAGACACTATGCATCTTATTTTCTTTGTTCAGAAATTGATCATGATCACATAACTTGTATTATTAAATTATTTTCCATTATCAATCTGAATAAAAGTTCAAATCAATCTGGTTTTATTTAAGTTTAATCACTTGTTCCTAGAAAGCACTTATAACAAAATCACTGAAGCAGTTAATCTACTGAGGAGTGGGTGTATTTTATATAGAATGAAAGACAGTAAATGATAAGTAAATATCCAATGACACTATGCCTCTGTTGTTTGTGCTGTCCTTACTTGCCAAAATGTAATGGCTTAAGGTATCTCTGCTCCATCTTTGCTTCTGATGAAAATCTAGTACACACTGAACGTAGGAATGAAACTAGATCGGAACAAAGGCCTAGCCAGTGAGCTTTCCTTTGACAGACATGAGCAGTGGAAGGCTAAGGAAGAGTTTCAAACAGGGTATTGCAATATTTCCAGAGCAAGGAATCCCTGAAGCGTCCAACAGCTTAAAACCAGCAAACTTGAGCAGGCCCTGTTACAGTACCTGCATTTTTGATGACCTTTGGCATGCTTCCTTTCATGAATTTGGCTTATTTGACTCCTTAAACATGCACTGTCTTTTAAATCTCCACTATATTGTGCCAGTCAGATTCAGATGTTAGGTGGATATTGCATGAAAAAGAACCTCACAAAAAGTACCCCGAAAAATATTTTTATTTAAAAGATACAACTGTAAAAGCCAAACTCTCCCAGGATTTATCTGTGTGGAATTTTAACTAAGCTCTGGCATTAGTTTGGGAAAAAATTTCATGATGTCAAAATTAAGAATCTTCTCCCATCTGATCCACTGTGTAGAAATGCTTGTGATACAGTCTAGAATTAGTGAAACACTGTGGTTTTACCTAGGCAGCTCTGCAGCAGTGATTGCTTAGTGACCCACTCAATTTATAATTTAATATAAATTATATAAATGATCACAGAATAGGGTAGCTCATGTTGAATGTTAGACACAACTGCTTTCCACGCAGTCATTATGAAATAACATGAATTCATTAATGGTAGACGATTGCTAGTAGCTGCCAACATAGAGTACCTGCAGTAACCTGAAACTGACTCTTTTAAACACGCTGTTTTAGCAAAGCATGAATTCATTAATGGTAGACGATTGCTAGTAGCTGCCAACATAGAATACCTGCAATAACCTGAAACTGACTCTTTTAAACACGCTGTTTTAGCAAAGCCCCGCCCCGCCCCGCCCCGCCCCTCTGTGCCGCGCAGGCGCTGTGGCTCCGCGGGTGTCCCGCGCTGGTGTGCGGCCATGCGCGGGCCCCGCGCCGTGCCCCTGCTGCCCCTGCTGCCCCTGCTGCCCCTGCTGCTGGCGTCCCTGCCCGCCTTCAGCCCCCCGGGCGCGTCCCAGCGCTCCGGCGGTAGCAGGTGGGTAGGGGATGGGCTTCTGCCGCTGCCGGAGCGGCCCGAGGCGGGCCCGGAGACCGGGCTCGGGCCGCGCTCCCGGCGGGAGCTGGGGCTTGGCCGCCTGTGCTTCGCGGTGGTGCCGCGCCCCCGGGCCCAGGGTCATCTTAGCCCTGGGCCGGGAACTGGGAAAGGCTTCCCGGGGCCGACAGCACAGTGGCCGAGATGGAGCGAGGCTTGGTTACTCCGTAATGAGGCAGTTGGCGATGGGAGCTGGGAAGTCTAGGTTTAAGTAAAAGGAGCTTTGGGATGCTATGAGGAGACGGTCAAACAAGTACAAACCGCAAGATGCTGTCAGTGAGGAAAATGGTTTCAGCTATTAGATAGTAAAATCTGTCTTTGCAGATTGGCCTTGTGATGCAGACCAAGAGGAGCTGTAATACATGGACACTGATTTTGTTTTTAATCGTTTTTTTTTTTTTTTTCCATGAAATGTCAGAGTGATTTTAATTACACTAACTGAGTGTCCACAAAGTTACTACAATGACAAGAGAGTCTTTCTGTAATTGATTATCAATGCAGATTGTAAAACAGCTATCTAAACTTATGAAAAGTTTATTTTCATCAAATAAAACTGTTGCGTGCTTGACATTATGCGTAATGTAAAATATGAGATTATGCAAGTATGGTCCAATTTATAGTTTGCTGGGCCGGGGGGGGACTTGTCTTTACAGGTCTGTGAGTCAAGTGTGTGTGGAAAAGTCACTAATTTTCAGAAGTAATACCCCTTATTCTACAGACATCGTTTCTAATCCTGGTGGACAAGATCCACTGTTCTGTGTGCAGTTGGATGACTGTAAGCAATCTTTCTTTTCACATATTTTTTTCATAGATTGCCTTTGCTTAGGGAATATTTTTTGAACTGCAAGTTGTAATTGTGGTTAATTATTTTGACTGTTACAGTTTTGGAGAGACCATAGTGAATCAGGGTCTGATCACCAAAGACAAAGATTATTGCACTGTTATTAAGAGTAGGGTTTCTGGCTGAGCACAAATAAGTCTTTATTAATTGCTTATGTATCTGAGATACCTTACATAGTTGGCTACACATAGAGCAGCAGATAAGGGTTGGCATTTAAAGTGTCCCACTGCTATAATTTACAGAAAGTGTTTTTCTTATTGTGTCTTGGATTCTTTATTATGTATGCTTATTTTCATCCTTTCTTCTCTGCTGGTGGTGATTTTTTTCACTGGTAATCATATATCCTGTAGGATATGCCGGTAACATTCTTTTCTCTTTTTGCTTTCCACATTGTATTTCATTTGAGTGATTCAATGTCCAGTTCCTGGCATTCAGCACAATTGCTGTGGTCTCACATTTGAGCACTTACCATTTTCTCGTTCGAGTTATTTGTTTGGGAATTGTGATCCACAGTTCCATCTGACTTAAATCTTTGAGTATTTAAGGTTGGGAGGGGCTCAGGAGATTAACAGGTACAACAGCTAGTCAAAACAAGGTTAGATTTTTATTATCTTGTCCCGCTTTCAGCTCTTTACAGATTTTGTCTGTGTTTTGCATACAGGGAAAAGCAAAGAAATTATAAGAGCTTCATAATATATAGTATGATAGGTAGTAGCACTAGAACTTTACCTGTTCCAATTTTCAGTGGGTCTCACAGTAAAGATGAATTTAGATAAGAGTTTAACCACAGTTTAAAGTGCTTTCAGGGTCCTGGGCTTTTCAGCCTGTAACTTGGAATCTAAATTTTACCATTTTCCCATACCATTTATAATATCCTAAAAGGTCAAAAGGATTCTGAATTTTTAATGTTATGCAGAGTAAAAAACATCCTTGTCTAGATTGATGGCACCAGATTGTTTTAGTCATTTGATATTTGGGCCCTTTATCTATCACATGATTAGGCCCACTGAAGAGGCCTAAACATTTGACTGCATGTGTATGTTAGTTGTAGCACACCTGGGAACAGAATTCACTGTTCACACAACCTTTTCTGTGCTTGTTGATTGAAGAACATATGGGGAAGACTTTAGTTGGGATCACCTGAACGATCAAAATATTTTCTGGTAGAAACAGGCTTCTCCCTAGTGGCCTTTCCCATGGAAACACAGAAACACATATATTTTATTCAGCTGATTGTGGCAGCAGCTTTTCCAGGATGTTGTGATGAGCTACCATTGCCAGAGATATAATCAAGCCATAATGAATTATTGTGGCCAGTGAAAGTCATGCACAGGTTGACTTCACTTCATTGAAACCATTGCTAGCAGATTAAATTTTATTTTGCCTTTTCCTACAAGATTAAATAATGTTTGGTATCTAAATTTAAACAGTTTTAATATTTTAGGTTTTGTTACAGAAGGTATTTCCTTCCAGTTTTCAGGTATATTTTGCATTATGTAATGTTGTTAATCTGTGGCAGCAAGTATTCAGCTTTAATAATGGAAGAGTATTTGATGAACTGGTTCCCAAATCAATTAAATGGCTGTGAATAGCGTAACTGCAAATGTTTTCTTTTTCAGTCTAATGATGATGTCCTCAAGTGATTATTAAGCAAGCTGCTGTATGCACGTATTTTTGTGAACCTTGAAGGAGCTTAATATTTCTTTGACTTTCATTTCTTGGAAAGATTTGACTGCTTAATTAATAGTGTATTTGGATATTAAAAGGCTTTTGTTTCTGCTAGATGTGCTGTACCTTTGAGCATCCACTCTGCCCTTGAACAGCAGAATTGCATTGAGAGCTTAAGGTTCTTTTTTTACTGTTCTTTTTTTCCCCTAAAATCCACTGGATTGTATAAATTCTTTTTGGTACTCCTGTAATTGAGACTACTGCTGCTTGCTTCTGTTGTCAGTAGAATATGTAATCTTTGAGTCTTCTAAGATGCTTTATTTAAATGCATTGAAAAGTTATTCATACTAGGATGAATCTATGTACCATGCCTTTAATAATTTGCCATTTTATAACAGTGCTTTAGCTGTAATAAATTAATACATTATAGCATCATAACCATACCATTGAATACCACCAGGTCAGGAAGGTATCACTGTAGGATACCAATAGAAAGTCTGTTTTTTTAGGATGCCTATTATCTATTCATACTTATCTTGAGTTTTACCAATTACCAGTTTTACTTAATTATTTTTATTAATTATTTTTAATAATTTTTAATGTTGCCTTTAGTGAACTCACAAATGGCTGATTAAATTTGTAATTCAGATTTCATGTGCGTCTAATGGGCATCTCACAGAAATTACAGCACATATTAATATAGCTGTTAAGGAGTCTCATGCTTTTTGGAAAGTCGTTTTGTGTATTAATACTTGTTCCCTGTGAACTGTACTCATGATATTATCCTGTTTTGTAGATCATATTAGCCTATTATAAGTGTTACTATGGAGTAATTAATATAAGGCACCAAGTAGCTTACAATTACTAAAGTTATTCCTTTTAAAAATATTGGCACAGTATTTACTCTTGTCTTCTCTTGTAACTTAATATTGGTGGATTTCTTTTTTTCTCTTTTCAAACTCTAGCACAGCTGAACTATTTTCAACAGCCACAGGATATCAAAGAATCTGATTTTGCGGAGTTCTTAGAGAAGTATGGCAGGCACTCTTTCTTAGCACCATCACAAGTTCAGCCATCGTTCTCTGCTTTTTACCGCGTGAGTTGAAAGAAGATACATAGCAATCAATTTGCACATGTGCTTTTACTAAACCTGTCTGTAATGATGTCTAATGAGAACAGATTGAAAGATTCTTATTTTATACCTAGAAGCCATATTATCATAGGATCATAGCATATCCTGAGTTGGATGGAACCCACAAGGATCATTGAGTCCAGCTGCTGGCCCTGCACAGGACTCCCCAGCAATCCCACCCTGTGCCTGAGAGTGTTGTCCAAATGCTTCTTCGGCTCTGTCAGCCTTGAGACTGTGACCATTCCCTGGGGAGCCTGTTCAGGGCCCAGCCACCCTCTGGGGAAGAACCTTTTCCTGATATCCAGCCTGAGCCTCCCTTGACACACTTCCAGCAGTTTCTTTGAGTCCTTGTCACAGAGAGCAGAGATCAGTGTCTGCCCCTTGGGAGGAAGCTGCAGAGTGCAATGAGATCTCCCCTCAGTCTCCTCCGGGCTGAACAAGCTGAGTGACTTTAGTGATTCCTTGTATGGCTTCCCCTGTGGACCCTTCACCATCTTTGTAGCCCTCTTTTGGATGCTCTCCAACAGCTTTATGGCTTATGTTGGGGCACCCAAAAGTGCCCTCAGGGCTCAGGGTGAGGCCATACCATCGTGCAGAGCAGAGTGGTAGCAGCTGGTGATGCTGAGCCAGATGCACTCCAGGACACAGATGGCCCTCCTGGCTACCAGAGCACATTGTTGAACTTTGCTGAAGTGCTTATCTCTCAGTACTTTCCATTCCTTAGTGTATAAAGTATTTCTGGTCAGCTGCCTTGTATTTTAGAGGTTGGACAACCTTTTAGACAAAACCAGGTGTACACAAAGAAGTATAGATATGTCTCTTGCCCTTGGCATTAGTATTCTGCTGTAACTTTGTGATTTCTCCAAATTCTCTTTTCAGGCTGGTGATCCAATCCTCATCTACTTTGATTCATCATCTGTATTGAGCGTGCTTAGACAGCCAATAAAAATAGGAGCCAGTGGACTTTGTGTTGATGGCAATCCTGCTGGTTAGTAAAGGGGGAAGAATATCTTAGGGTGGTTTGCTTCTGTTTTATCTGTTGTCATGTTTTAACTCACCCAGGCTTCCTGGACAGTAAAAGCACAAGCTGTACTCGGATTTTTGCCAACTTGAGCAAGAGCTGCATGACTGACCCTGCCCTAGATGCTGCTTCCTACTACCATGACTTCACTGTGCTAAAGGTCCATTTCAGATTTCTTGCTTTTGTTCAAAATCTTAGTTGTTTGACTTAGTTGTTTGCATTGCCTTCCACTGTGACTTCAGATAACTGTAAAACTGAAGGTCATTTGGTATGTCATTCCTGATCTCCCGATTGCTGGGGCCTTCTTGCTGGGAAACTGTAGTAGCTGCTCTCTGGCCAGAGAGAGCAGCAGGCACAACTTTCCCTGGCATTGTCCTAGGGAAGACTGTGAGACGATCAGAGAAAAGAATGATAAACAATTCTTGTCTTCACTTGCTGGACCTGTTGTTGTGAATATGTAGAATGTGTTATGGAGATTTGTTTACCAAAGGTGATTTCTTAATTGGCCAATGGTGATTGTGTTTAGATTCAAGGACCAATTAAGAAAAACTGTATCGGACTGTCAGTAAGGACGATGAGTTTCTTAGTAAATGTAGTACCATAAAGCGATTGATCAGCCTTCTAGAATCATGAGTCAATGCTAATTATCACCATGTCGGGAATGCTGTGCTACAACAGGAAACGTGTTAAAAATGTCATGACTGGTGGTAATCTTTCAATTCAAACTACTTTCCAATAAACTTCCATTATTAGCAAATTCTTAACGTATTTAACAGGTACTTAATTGATACCTCATAGTTCTAATGGCCTATCTAAAATTCTCTCGTGTTTTAAACAGATTGTTTATCAGAGTGTATCCTGTCTGTTCCATCAGCTTGATCAACCAAGCAGTACATGTTCTCAGTAAAGAATTAGGGTAGTTTTTTTACATAAAGTGCTATCTCTAAAATCATACTGATGCCCCCTTATTAATATTAGCTCTGTTATATCCATATAAATACTATTTATCCTGACAAATTCAAAGCAATCAGTTTACTGTTCTGAGTTCATCCCACTCGTTTTACTGAATGCTTATATGAAAATGTCTCCTCACCTTGTAGAGTTTTTCTGGTTTTCCAAGAGGAAACAACATTGTATATAGGAGTACTTATTAAGGCTGATGACTCAGTATACCCTTCTACTGGAAATCTAAATCTACCTAACTAGTAGAGAATAGTCTGTTGATCAGATTTAATTAATGTTTTCAGAACTTTCTTTTTCACTGTTGCCAGAGTACAGTTTTTCCTTAACTGGATGCTGAAGTACTTGATTGTAGAAGATGGAGTTTGAGGAATAGATCAGAGTTGTGGCACTTAAAAGTACCTGCATTCTGCAGGACATTAGCTAGGCCAAGCTTAAATTTGTCTTTTGGTATTTTAAAATGCCTTCTGTGAACTATGTCTGGGATTTATAGATTGCAAAATGATGACATTTTCACATCTGGAATAAACAAAGTAATGTTGTCAATAAATATTCAGGCTCTTTTGTAATGATTTTATGGCTTTAGTCACAAACACAGCAATTTACTTCACTTCTTATTGGTATTGTAAAAATGGTTTGCTTATTTTCCCCAGGTCCCAATTAATGACACCGTTATGCCATCCATGAAGGTCAGTCTCTATTGCCAATGAAAAGAATTTCTGGTTCTGAAGGGAAAATGGGAATCTGCTGTGTCTAACAAGATTTTTCCTGACAAAAGTAGGACATTATAGAAAAAAAGGACATAAGTAAGGGTGTATTTTTGGATGAATGGGCATAGATAGGACTAAAGTCAGGGAGGTAGCTTATTTTCCTGGAAAAAGAATGGGGATCTGGAGCAGTGTGATGTGCCCCCCAGATCACAGCAAGGAGGTAAATCTGACTTTGATGGAAAAGCAGTGAAAAAGAGTAAACAGTGCACTCTCCTTTTAAACAGTTACTGATTGTTAATATGCTTACTGTCTCCAGGTAAATGTCACTGCAGTCTCACCACCTGGAGCTCCCCACATGAAAGACAATACATGCATCAATGTTGTTTCTGAGGTATGTGAATCCTCTTTCCTTTTTGAGCAGCTTACCACAAGTTTAAAGCCATTGCCCTGTTACCTTACTCTGCCTCCTGTTATTCTCTAAATTGGACTTTCAGGTGATCTATGAGATAGAATATAGTGGGACAAGTGGGATTCAGAGTGTTTCTGTCCAGTTCAAAGTCAGCAACATCTCTGTGAACTCCAGATCCTCTCTGCAGCAGCACTTCACCATGCACTTCTGGGTCAGTATCCCCATCCTCCCTGGAATTTTACCATGTTTGTAGTCTGTAGCTTGTAATTAATTTTTATACAGAAGACAGCTGGAGAGGTTAGAGCACTTTCACTGTGGTATAGTAGTAACAGAACCCTGGGGTACAGATGATTGAAGAGGGGAGGCATTTCTGGTCTCAAATAAAGCATGCTAGTAGAAAAATCCAGGCTCAGTGCAAGCATGCAGTCTTTCATTGAAAAAATTTCAGGGAGCTGATTATTTTTATATGACTATTTTTGCTCTTGGTTTGGTGGTTTGGTTTTAGGTGTTTTTTGTATGTTTGGGGGTTCTTGGTGGTTTTTTTCCGAGGGTGGGATTTTGGTTGTTTTTTTTTTTTTTTTTTTTTTTTTTTTTTTTTTGGTTTTTTTTGTTTGGTTTGGTTTTGGGCTTTTTGGCACTGTTGTCTTTTCATTGGGTTTTAGGTTTGTTTTGGGGGTATTGTTTTGGTTTTTGGTTTGTTTTTTTGGGGTATTTGGGTTTGGTTTTTGTCCGGGGGAGTTGTTTTTTGTTTTTATTTGTTTGTTTGTTGAGGTAGAAGGGAAGATGATAAGTCAGCAGCATGGCCTTTTGAAGGAAAGGGTTGAAGCTAGGGCTATATCTGACGTGTTTAGTGTTTGTGAAAGAAGTTACTAAATTCATTCCAGGTACTTGACACTTTTGCCTGTGCAGCAGGAAAGAAAGTTACTTTGCAGGGGTAGAAATCTGGGAAATACTAATGTGTGTTAAATTCACATAAATCATGTCCCACGGAGGCAGTGTAAAATTGAGTAAGTGATGACCTCAGGGGTTGGTAAATGTGCAATGCAACTTTTTTGAGTTATGCCCAGAGTGCCATACAACCATTTAGTAGTAGAATGGTTCACTAAGAATCAGGGTCAAGGCAGGGTTTGTTCTGCAGTTCTTCTGTAGAATTGCCCTGACTGATGTGCTCACTTCCTCAGAGACAAATGTTGAGCAATAGCAGTTCATTGTATTGAGAGCTTTCCTGGTGTTATCCACATTTCAGGATACTGACTTTAGTTTTTTACCTCCTGAACTGCAAACAAAATTGGCCAGGTAAGAAAGAGTCCTTGGAAACGAAAAGTTTAAGTAGTATGTAATAATCTGTCATTCAAAAAACAGCTTGCATTTACATTTTTGAGAATGCAAATTTGATCTTTGGAGATGAATGGATGTCATTGATGTTAATATTTTCCTCTTTTTCCTCTCTTTCTTCTCTTTGTCGCTTTGTAGACCAGGACTCTTTCTCATATGTTGCCTAGAAGTGGAAACCCTGGCTATATCACTGGAGCACCACTGTTGATTGCAAACAGCGGTGCCAAGCAACATGTATCCTTTTTCTGCTATGAGTTTATGTTTATCACTGGGTTTTTTTTTTTTATTTCTGTTACTGTACTGTCTGAACTTTTGTAGTGCCCTACTAGGGATAAGGAGAAATATGGGGTGAGCAGATTGTTAAATGAGGTGAGTGTTGTATGTTGTCTGTTTATACTTTTGTTTGGCTTCTTGATATGCAGTCTGTCAGATGAGCATATTAAGGAGTGAAAGTGATGGAAGTTGTTCACAATTCCTCAGGCACACAGTACAATTTGGAAGGAATATGAGAACAGGCTGCAAAATCAGGTAACAACACACTCTGCAGTCATCCTTTCCAACAGTTGGAAGTTGTGGGCTCAGCATGTTTTTCTGTAGTCTCTCATGTACTGCTGTGGAGCCTTGGTCCTTCCCTGAGCTCACCGATGTCTCTACAGATGTTTCACATACTCCTAGGAGAACATGAATATAGGAAAGATGGTGGACTACTAGAATCATCTGAACATTGTGAAGGTCTTCTGGGACATTTTGAGTCTCTAGTCTGGCAATATGTCTTGGGCAAGAGTAGAGTTGAGGAATGAATCTTAAAAAGTGGTTGTTTTGATGATTTAGATTGTTCCTTTGACAGGGCAAGTGTAGGACCACTGATGCAATAAGATGGCTGAAGAGCTGTCAGTTTTCCTTATCATTATCCCTGCCATATTTTTCTCCTTTTTCATTGTTGAGAGGATTGAAACTACATCTGTTTAATACCAGTACTTCTTGACTCATTATAAGAGCAGAAGAAATACTTATTGCAAAGAAGGGATGTTGATAGTGGTTTGGATTTTTTTTTTTCCTGGAAATCACTTTCTTACAGGTGTTCTTTTCTTATTTCCAGCCTATCCCCAATACTGGAAGACAGTAACTGTAGTTATATACAGCAGAAGTTATACAAGACTTTTCAGGGGATGAACAGAACAGAAGACTTTGCTGTAACTGGCAGTGCTCATTCAACCCAGACAGAAGAGTGGATGACCATTCTGATTGAGAACTGCAGTGTGGAGGTAATATGAATGCAAAAAGCCAACTGTAAATATTTATGTTTTCATATCTTTGTATTGCCTTGGGGAGGTGGGGGCATCTGGACTTTTTTTGTATAATGATCCTGTGACTCTCAGGGGTCTTAATATGTGAAAGCAGTCATTATGGTTCATATTATTAGAGTACTTAACAAAAAAAACTTCAAACCCAACAAACCCTGGCAGATTTCCTCTTTCTTGAATTCTGTTCCTGCTATTTAAATGGGCAAAAAGAGTTAAATACTGAATCCAGTGTTATATAATTTTCTGACAGCCTTTTGGAACTGATAGTAGCTGGCTACTTCCTATTAATTATTATTATAATCCTTTCTGTTTTTCCAGAGTAGGGAATATTTTTGTAGGGATATTTATATCCTATTATATTTCCTAATAAGGTTAAAGTTTGTGAGCCAATTGCATTGTAATAATTGTTAATCTGTAGGGGGATGCCTAAGTGGAATGTGAAAACCAAGAGGTAAAGCTGAGACAAATTCTAATTGGAACGGCGATGACAATGAGATGTATGTAGCTCCAGAATGGGTGATTGACATGACCAAAAGTTACAGAGATAGTACTGAAGTGAATGATTCAGATTCTGTGACCTGTGTTATCCAAAATATTAGACTTTGGCCATAATGGTCCTTTATCACTTTTAAAATACTATATTAAATTGATTAGCATATATTTTATTTTCAGGCTGTGAATTGCACTTCCTGTTGTATGGTTCCTGTGGCCCTGGAGATACAGATACTGTGGGCTAAAGTGGGCCTCCTATCCAACCCACAAGCTCAAGTACTGGGTACACGGCACTTTTACCAGTGTCAGCCCCTCAAGGTATGGAATCAAAAACCCTCCCTCACATGCAGAGGTAGTTAAAGGGGGTTTACAGATTATTTAAGAATCAAGGAATCAAATGGTCTTGAAACTAAGTAAGTTGAGATTTAACAGTTGTTTTAACAGTTGTCTGGCTGCAATGGTAGCCTTCTATAGAGGAAGGTTGATTTGTGGTCTTTTCAGTACTGTCCTCACTCAGTTGTATTACTGGAAAAGATACCTTCTTTCCAACCCTGAACCACTTTCTGCCACTTAAGGACTCAATCTTTAAACTTCCAGTTATGGTTGGTATAAAGTTGTAGTTACAAACATGCAATAGCTCCATGTTTAATATTTAGTTGTCTCTTAAAGCCTTAATATGGGATTTGAGTTTAGTAATATTTCATAGACTCCACAGAATGCTGATAATCTGCAGAAGATTTCTGTTCCTCTAGAGCTTCTGAAATCACCAACAGGTAGCTGAGGAAGTAACTAATGCTGATGGCAGCATATTTGGAGAATTTGGGAGAGGAAGGCTGTAAGCCAGAGAGGGTATTCAAGGCTAGGTTGGATGGAGTTCTGAACTATCTGATCTAGTTGAAGGCATCCTTGCTCATCATAGAAGGCTTGAACCAGGTGACCTTTAAAGGTCCCTTCCAGCCCAGACCATTCTGTGATTTTGTGATGTCAGCAGGAAGGAATGTGTCAGCTAACATGACCACAGAGGACAATAAGCAGTCTTTTTCAACCATGGGTCAGTGGATCCCATTGTGATTTGATTTTTTTTTTTTTTTGATATCACATAGTCTTTTGGACAGCAGAAATATTTCAAGGCTTACACTTCTCTGTAAGGGCTTAGGGGAAGCAGCTGACACCCACCCAGTCATCTTCATGACTGTGAGGAGGGTATCTGTCTGATCTGTTAACTCTTTGAACTTCAGACGCAGTCTAAATGAGGTTTTACCATGAGATGCATTCAAACACTTGTTTGAATGCATCTCATGGTACCCTTTTGTTCTCCCTTCTTGCAAAATACATGAAGAGAAGAGGATAGGAAGATGTTTACCATCTAAAACTCATATTGCCCTGAGGCAGAGTGATACTCCCACCCCATGAAAATATTTTTTAAATTGTCTGTTACATGACTTCATTAACAAAACTTCTGTCTGAGGAAGAAGACTTATATTCCTAGTAAAAGTGTAGGGTGCAAATCCTTCAGGATTAGCTAATCAAGAAGAATGAGATTCAGATTTGATTTGCTTGAGCAACTGATGCTAATTACTTTGGGCCCTTAAGGTATATTGCAAATCTAATTATAAGAAAGCAAGTTTCTGACAGCAAAAAAACCCCATGTCATTAAAATCAGTAGTGATTCATCGGTGACATTACAAATCCACAATTTAGGATTGTTACTAAAGAGATTTTAGGGAAGGACCAACTTGCTCTATAGCCAGCAGTTATGAAGTGCACCTATTTGTAAGCATACTAGGCTGCACATTACTTTCAAATTATGCCACTTCCCAGCTTTAGCCTATAGATTCTCTAGCTGAGAACTATCCTTTAGTTCCTTTAATATTCTTTAGAGAAACTTTTTTAATTTAGACAACACTGCATCACTGGAAAGTTCCCTAAGTAATTGACCAGAAAACAGAGAACCCAGGGAAGACATCCCAATTTCCACACCCATCCACAATATCTGCTTACAATTATATTTGGACTTGATGAAAATACAGGACATTTTAAAATGATGTAGAGTTCTACAAGAGCATGCTGAAAGTTGCTTATGGTTGCCTTCTCCTAGCTGTTCAGGAGGGATTGTGTATGGAGTCTTTTTCCCTGCACTAATCTCTCTAATTTTAAGGCAATTTTTGAAGGTACAGACACTTAAATCAATCATCTTGAGGCTTCTTGTTGAGTAGGGCCTATTTTTGAGTGTGTTTATTCATTGATAGGAGAACTTATATCAGAATTGTTTGGGAAATTCTACTTGTAACTGCTCAGCAGTGGTGAATTGTGATCAAGGTCTGATCTGGCATGGAGGGCAAGAAGGTGTTAAACTGGCTGGAAGGAGGATTGTTAGGACACCTTGCAAGTGAGCAAAGTTTCCAGTGATGAGAGAAGAAATAACCTCAGCATTTTCTTGTAGCCATTTTGGAATGGGAACTGCTCAGGGGCCACCTTTGGGCAGCAGAGCAGGCCAGGGGAACGAACCCACGGCAGTCTGAAGTGCCGCTTACTGATGCTCTCAGGACTGGTGCTGCAGATGCAAAGGTGCACAAGGAATCTGGTCATGATGCCTCTTGGCACACTCCCTATAGAACCAAGACTGTACTCAATGCATTGGTCATTTTGTTTGGTTTTTTGTTTGGTTGGTTTGTTTGTTTGTTTGTTTGTTTTTAATTTAAGCACAGACGTATTTTTTAATTCACCTTGAGGGATGCCACAAAAATTCTCCACTAGGAGTCACAGTATTTTTAAGAGTCGTGAACTCTCTCTTGCAGATTGTTTTAATGCTTCCTACAGAATTTTGCTCTAAAGGCAATCTTTGAAATTCTTCTCAGGGAAGTGATTGAGGTGGTAATTTCACAGGTTGGCATAAACCAGTGCAAGCACAGAAGGTGTGCTGCTGGTAAATGCCCTCACAATGTTAGCACGCAGGGCTGGGAAGTGGGGCAGGGAGTGAGTTTTCTCTTTTGGCAGCAGCATGGTCTTAAATCACCCCAAGGTAGCCATGAAACTCCGTGCAGTTCAAAGAGCTAGTGTATTAGTTTTCTTACAACATTCCGTTAAAACAGAACAGACCTGAGGACTTAAAGGTTCAGTCCCCTGTGTGATCTTCAATGATCTGTCTCCTTCCTGAAACAACATCCTAAAATGTCAGCAATGAATTTATATTGTATTGGGTCCCTGCTTTAGTTTATTGACAGGATTGCATTTGTGGCAGTTCTTTCTGGTAGCAAGCACTTGTCCAAGGAGCCAGCTGATCTTTTATAAAAATTAAAGCTAGCTTGCATTTGTTCTAATTACTAACTAGCTGGTATGTCTTTCCTCTGAGTAGAAGGCTTACTGTAGCATACCTTAAGTCACTGCTGCCATTTTGGACCTGTCTAGCATACGATGCACAGTAGCTACTGATCTTTACTACACCCTCAATTTACCTGCCAAGTATTTTGGGAAAGAGGTCTTATTGCTAGGACACTTAATTCTTATCATCCCAAAGACATCATGCTTGCCAGTCATTTACAGTGAGTCCCTATTAGAAAATTGAAGAGGGGTATGCCTTTTGTATTAAGACTGCTAAACTCTTTTTGCTTCCCTTCTTGCTGCAGTTTCTAAACATGAGCATGGTACCTGTGACAACTGTTGTTACCTTCACTGACCTGACGGATTGGCCAGAACCTCCACGAGGCCAGCCCCAAATGCACTGGAAGCTTCCATTTGATATCTTTTTTCCATTCAAGGTAGCCCTAAATGTAGAAAGAATTTACAGAGGTGATCTGGCTGGGTATTTATTGTTGATTCTAATAATGTCTAGTATTTTCTGCTTTTGAAATAGATGGAGACTGTATTTAAAGTGTGTTGAGTGAATTGATATATTCAGGATATGACCCAGATGATGGACTTTTGTCATCAGGATTTTATACCATTTCTGTGATATCTGTGTGCCTTCTGTTCTTGGATTAAGCCATGTGGGCTGCTTGTCCTCCATGTTCCTGTTCTTTGTACGTGAAGCATCTGTGAACATCATTGCAGTGACACACTTGAGAAATGTAGAGATCCAGGGACATTGCTTTAATGAGGGACAAGGAAGAGAACGTGAAAACTATTATTCCGTCTTCCCAGAAGCCAAGAATGCTCTCTAAACCAGGGAGTATGGAGAGAGAAGCAAAGTTCAGTCAAAGGATTTTGGACCTGCTTTCAGTTGGAGAAGCATCTGATTTTGGAGCTGCTTTCCTGTTGGAGAAGCATTTGATTTTTCTATGTGAAACTAATTGAACATTTAAAATACAGGAGCTCTCCCAGGTGGCCTGAATTCTTATTTTATAAGTAAACTTGTGTGCCAGTCACCCCTAACCTGTCCTTGTTAGATGATGATAACCGCACTTCTGTGACATTTTTTGAATCTTGCATTTTTGTGTCTTTTCAAATACAGATATTCAGTTTTCATTGTTTAATCACTTTTTACATTAGCAACACTGTTGCACAGAGCAAAGCAATTGTGAATGCTCTGAAATACAGTTGAATTTTAGTGGTTTGTCAAAGCATCTTCCTGATCTTTTTTTTCCCGCCTGGAAGAAATGGGCCTGAATAGACTTTTTCCTAGATAACAAACATTCTCTTGTTCCAGATAGGAACTGAACTGAAAATGATAACTACTGAAATTAGTAGCAGATCAGAGAGACTTGTGAATAGTTCTGAAGCTAAAACATTGAATATTTTAGGAAAATATGTAGTTGTATTGAGACTGAAGCTTGCTGCGATACCTTACCTCTGGCTCATTCTCTGGGACTAGGAAATAAGTCTAGTGTTTTTGAAGTTAAAGGTGGTCTGATTATCTAGGCTTGTTCCAGGAAGCTGTTGGATGAAAGTATATTTTTTTAGCAAAATTTTTTAGCAAAAGGTTTTATTATTTATCTTCAGATGACGGAAAAATCTGCCCCATCTGATGCCAAGTACTTCAATGGAATCAATAAAGGCCAAAAATTTCAGAGCCTAGTTTTAAAAAAATGTATTTGTTTCTTTTGTACCTATACTGCACATAGCAACTCTGTTGCTTCTCCTCATTACAAACTTATAAAAGAATGCAAAAATAAACTGAAAAACTAGTAATTAGGATATCAAAGGAGATAACACAAGTAAAACTAAACTACAACCCATCTAAAAGCTTCTGGGTTAATGTCACATGTTTATCTTTGTCCTTATTTGCATGGTTTATTACTGAGAACGAATTCTGTGCAAGTGTCTTCAGTGTCTGTTGATTCCTATTCTGGGGCAGCCCAACCAAGCTGGTGTGAACATTCACAGCTTTGTGCATTCCAGTATTATACAGGACTGTACTGTTACACAGCAACAACCTTTGATTTTTAGGTGTGGCTAAAAAAAATCAAAGGTTGTGATTCTCAGATGTGTGGCTTCTCAGATGTGCCTGTAATACTTTTGAAAAGCTTTTCTCAGAACACATTTATCGTGTGTCCCATGTCCTCTCATGTCCCTAATTTGTGGAATCCAGGAAATTAATTAAGAGGTGACAGTAACTGAATTACAAAGGGTTAGCTGGAGAAACTTCCCAAATATAACATGCTAAATGTGTTGGGATAGATAGGGCTTGAATGAAAAGTATCTGGCATCCATGTTTTACCATTAGTGAGGTAATTCAGTTAGGTATAACCATAGAGATACTGTTTGCTCTATGGGCTGCAAATACATGAAATGCTGTAAGAATGCATCACCTTTTATACTGTAGTTATCTGAGCTCCAACATCCTATTTTTTAGCTCATGTTTGTCTCCTTTCACATTTTGTCAAAGCAAGAAAAAAGAGCTCTAAAGAGCCGTGTCCATATTCTGGTCCAGCCTGAATAAAGGCATATTCAAATTCTAGCCACACGACAGCAGTGCTTGTGGGTTTAGAATCTGCACTTTGCTATGGCAGTGCATTTTCATGTCTACTTTATCATGTTTTGTTTTTCCCCCTGCTTGATCTGAAATAGCCTGTGTTGCAATTAAATATCAGGCAACATTATGACACTGTCACACACAAGGCAGACTCATATGTCAGATGTACAGGAATGGAGAGTTTGTACTCCATGTCCAAGGGCTGAGACAAAACTTTTTCTGCTGCCAGCATTCTAGCTAGACCCATCTTTCCAGTATCTCCCTTTTTTGAGGTAGTAGGTCTGTTTTTACACTGTCCGAGTGAAGACGATCTTAGTAGGTAGTTTTTAAAGTCCTTTCCAAACATAGCCCTCGTTTCTGTAGAAGACGTAATTTTAAATTTCAAAGCAGGAGCAATTGTAGAAGCCGGGGGCGGGGCGGTGCGGGGCCGGAAGCGACGGGAGACACTGGCCAGCCGGGCCGCGCCGTGCAGAGCCGGGCGGGTGAGTGGGGACGGGCCGAGCCGAACCCAGCCAGGCTGGGCAGCGCCGAGCTGAGCTGGCCACGGCAGCCTCGGCCGTGCCCCGAGCGGGGAAGTGGACTGGGCGTCGGGCGCTGCGTTGCGGCTCGGCTCCGGCGGGCGGAGGTGGCGGAGGGAGCGCCGGGGTTCCCCGGCGTCGGGGCGGTCCCGTGCTGGGTGGTGCCCGCCCTTCGTCCGTGCTGCGCGTTCCCTTTCGCGTGGAGAACTGGGCGCGGCTGCTGTGTCGCTCGTGATAGAAGGTTGGGGGCTCTGGAGGGAAAGAAGTGAGTTCAGCCTTTGAGCTGGCGGGGTGCACCGCGCACCGCCGATCTCTCGGACCCCGCAGACTCTCCAGAGCTGCACAGATTCGGGGTCGCTTTTTCTCGGCGGTCTCAGAGCGTTACTGCTGCCGGGAGTTCCCGGCAGTGTGAAATTGCTGTTTGATGCCCTGCGAGCGCCCGACGAACTGGTAAGAGCTGCACGGGCCTCATCCATCCGGAGATCGGGGAGAGCAGAGCTGTTGCTCCTGTGAAGGTTTCTTTTTCTTTGCCGGTCTCTTGTGCCTACTTACAAGATTTCTTCATGCCCAAAGAAAGTATTTAAACCCTCCTGACACTTGCATGATAGCTAACAGTCACTCCCTAGGTTTTGACCCCACTTTGTGATAAGCCTGTGTTCTTCACATACTGTTTCTTCACAGTAGACAGAACAGGGTCAGATAAGAGGTTTTTTTAAGTAATCTGATAGCTCTCTGGAAAGAGTAATCAAACTCTAGATAATGGAGACTTAAGCAAAGCTTAAATGGTTTACCAGAATTATTTGACAACTGTGTCCATATTATGAAGTCAAGAGTTTTAATTTTTCAAATGAAAAATAACTCAAATATTTCCATATGCTTATAAAAATTTTCCACCTGCTTATACGTATGCTGATGCTGTACCCTGAAACTGATGGATACGTGGAGTGTTTACCTTCTTCCTCTTCCCAGATTTGCTCTTGAGGATACTGAGAAGCAATTTATGAAGGGTTAAAATAAACTTTTCTTCTTTTCTGCTCTGTAGTAAAGTATTTATGTTTAGTCACTTTAGAAACAATATTGCCTCTTCCATATTTGTGTCAGTGAATATTTTTTGTTGTGTAAACTGCTTTGCTGGTTTATTTTTTTGCTATATTTCCTTGCTCTTCTAAGCCACTATTTTGTCATGATTGTCATAAAAATTGTGTTCAATAGCAAAGTAAGCATCTTTCAAGCTTAGCTTCAGTAATTGTTCAGCTGTTCATATTGCATGTTGTGTTACTAGGAATACAAAAGCAACGGTATTTTTATGGTTTTCTGCTGCATCTGGGGAAGAAAATATCTGAGAGTCACTGTGCATGATACTCTGAAAAGTCAGTTCAAGGTGTAGTGGAAAAAAAAAGTAAATAGAATAGTAGAAATTATCACTTAAGGAATGAAATGCAGAATAAAAGACCGTATTATGCCAGTATATTAATCCTTTCTTTGTCCAAATTTGAGTACTCTGTTCTCTACTGCCGTTCCGGACTTTCCCTTGGCTAGCATGTGGCACTGTGTTTGGACTAATCAAGGAGGTGGAGGAAGAGCACTGGAGATCATTACATATATATGAAATAGCGTTGATATAAGGAAAACAAGAGCATCCTATGCAGATGTCTTAGTGGCAGTGTAGTCTAAGGAATTGCTGTGCTTCTCTTTCTGGTGCTAATATTCACTTGTATAGATGGGTGGGCAGTTAGTCTCTGAGCACAATATTACTGTGATCAAGCTGTCTTGCTTGGGGACAGGAATTGCAGCTTTGATCAGAAGGGGTGGCAAAAGTGGTGCTCCTCTGGTGCTAGAATTGTTCAGGGACAACTCGAACATGACAGCAGATGGAGGAATGAGGAGGTAGTTGCACTGCAGGTCTTTAAAATCATCAGTCATATGAAGGTGAATAACCCCAGTCTCCACAAAGCTGGAAACTAGGAGAGTATTCTACTAGTTTTGATTGCTTTCTTGTCCTACCCATGTAATTTATCTGGGCATCTGATAGACTGCTGTTCTACCTATGAGTTTTGTTTTTTTTTATTTGTTTACTTATGTGATGTCTGGCAATTGTACAACCTTCATTTGATGGATGTAGGGAAACTGGAACAGAATGGGATCTTAACAGCTGATGCAACCTGATGTTTTGCTGCTCAGTGCTCAAAACAGGTGGTGGAAGAAAGTAGCAAGATTTAATTGAGGCAAGAGTAAAGAGATGTTAGGAAGAAGGAAATGCTTGAAAGATGCTAATTAATCCTATATTGAGGTTTATTAGTGGTTTAATAGTGCTTGATTAAATTAACCTGAGCTTATGTTCCTCACTTAGAAAGTTTGACTAAAGCAGATACTCTGTGTGATTTTTTTTCCTCATTTTTGTCTTTTTAATTAGCTGGGGAATAAAATATTTGCACAGAGATGTACTTGTGTTTCTTGCAGTTATGTCTGGGATGCAGGCAGGTGGACTGAAGCATATGTGCCTACACACATGGTTATTACCATTAGGATAGTTCCATACTTTTTCTTGAAGATGGAGCTCTCTTTAGGATTACTGAAGGTTTACTATCTTTAACTGCCTGAAACTGCAGTTTTACATTGCTCACTTCTTAGTATGCTTGCAAAGGTAAGTACACTACACTAAGGTAAGTAACTGCTGACCACAGGAAATCTAGGATTCCCTGCCATTAACAAGGGTCCTTCCATAAAAACTACTGGTTTCATGTGGCAAATGAAACCACTGATTTATTTTGTATGCATTTTCTCTTACCAATTCAATACCTATTCGAGTATCTGAAAAAGAAAAGCAGCACCTCAGTATCTGCAATGGTTATGGAGAACCTTTTGCTTTTTATTTGGAAGCACATTTTACAGAAGTCGCACATGCTAAAAATTGGCCAGGTGAGCTTAAAATGAGAGCATTTCCATTTCTTGTTAGCTTTTCGAAATTAATCACAGAATCACAGAATATTCTGTGTTGGAAGTGATCAGCAAAGTCCACCTCCTGAAAGGCTTGACTTAATATAGAAAAAAGGCTTGTCTTAATACAAAAAAAAATAAGTCAACTGTTGTGATACACCTTTAGTCGCCATTCTAATTTTTTTGTGAGTGACCAACATTCTGGAGTTGTCATTCATTTTACTCTGCAATTGCTAATAATTGGAGTGGGGAGGAGGGGAGAGCAGGGCTTACCTGCATTAATATGATTAAACCAAATTCCACTTCTGGCAAAGTAAAGGTCTCCAAATAGTCTTCTAACAAAGACCTTATGATGACATTATTTTTGGGGTATGTTTTTTTTTGTTTGTTTGGGGTTTTTGAGGGGAGAAGGATGGGGAGGATCTTATGGTTTTGGTATTTTTTCTTCTTTTTAGCAGGAGCTGGGGGAGTTGTTTAATTTCCCTTGTTTGGAGAGAGTGATATGTTAATGACAGATAATTGTGAGTTGGATTTTCTGTTAATTCTTGAGATACTGAAGTTTTTCCAAATGTCGTGAACTCCACTTCCCACCACTTGAATATTCTACATTCTTTGTGAAGTTTTCTCTGCAATTTTGAGACCTTAATTTAAGATTGTTTCTTGATCCCAGAAGGTGATATTTACAATTTAAGAAAACAAAACAAAACAAAAAAATAAACAGCCCCCCCAAACAAATAAACAAAAATAGCCCACAGAACAACTCCCTTGCAACAATATGGGAATTGATACTGTTGGAATTTATTTGAATTCTAATAGGAATATAACAGTGGTAATATAACATAGGTGAGGACAGGAAACAGTATAACTAGTGTCTGGGGGTCTGCTGTGGATTTGGTGGTGTCTTTGAAGATGAAAAGCTATAGATTTGTGCTTTCTGCCAATTGCAGTGATGAGTGCTTGAAGATGACACTGAGTTGTGCAGGAATGTTTGTCTGCTGTTGTGCAGGAAGGCTCTCCAGAAGGATCTGGACAGGCTGGATTGGTGGGCCAAGACCAGTGGTATGAGGGTCAACAAAGTGAAGTGCTCTTCCTGCCTGTGGGTGACCACAGCCCCATGGAGTGCTCCAGGCTGGGGGAAGAATGACAGGAAAAGGCAGGGTGTGCTGGTCGACTGGCTGAATATGAGCCCACGTGACAACACCTATGACATCTGGCTTGTATCAGCCATGGTGTGGCCACATGCCCAGGGTAGTGACCATTGCCCTTCACTGGGCACTGGTGAGGCCTGCAGCTTTAATCCTCAAGTCAGTGTTGGGGCTCTCCACTGTAAGAAGGACAGTGAGGGACTAGAGTGTGTCCTGGGAAGGGAATGGAGCTAGGGAACGGTGTTGAGCACAACTCACATGAGGTAGCTGAGGGGGTTCAGCCTGCAGAAAAGAAGGCTCAGGGGGAAAACCCTCTTGCTCTGTGCCATCCTCCCTGACAGGAGGATGCAGCCAGGTGGGAGTCTGTCTCTGTTCCCCAGGAACCAGTGACAGGATGAGAGGAAATGGCCTCAAGAAGTGCCAAGGGAGGTTTAGGTTGGATATTAGGAAAAACTCTTCACAGAAAAGGTCAGGCACTGGCACCCATTCACTGTTCACAGTAGTGATAGAGTCACCATCCCTGGAGGGATCTAAAGCACCAGGCAGTGCCCATGGCAGCTGACAGTGCTTTTCCTAGCTGTGTAGGTGTGATGCTTAGGGTTGGATTAGGGCCACCACGGTTGCGGACTGGTTGCATCTAAGGCCGCTGCAGTCAGGGATGCATCCAAAAGAGGGCTGCAAAGATGGTGACAGGTCTCCAGGGAAAGCCATCGAGGAGCTGTTGAGGGCATTTAGCTTGTTCAGTCTGGAGGAGTCTGAGGGGAGACATCGTTGCACTCTGCATCTTCCTCCCAAGGGGCAGCGGAGGGACAAGACAATGACCTCTGCTCTCTGTGACCAGTGACAGGACCTGAGGAAACCGCTGGAACTGTGTCAAGGGATGTTTAGGCTGGAACATCAGGAAAAGGTTCATCCCCTAGAGGGTTGTCAGACCCCGGTCATGGGCCCAAGGCTGACAGAGCTCAAGAAGCATTTGAAAGACTCTCAGGCATGTGGTGTGATGGTTGAAGCTGTCCTATGCAGGGCCAGGAGCTGGACTTTGATGATCCCTGTGGGTCCTTCAGTGCTCAGGATATTCTATGGTTCTAAATTACCCCAATTCCCTTAATTTAGAAGTGACTTCAAATGGGATATGGGAAGTAAGTGGAGAGCAAAGCCAGCACTCTTGCACTTGTGAAGAGGTTTGGGCTGCAGTGGAGAAAAGAAAGGATGTAAACGGCGTAACGAGCTAAAGCCAGTCTCAGAAGGTTGGCTGCAGATCCCTTTCATCTGCTGTGCAGCAGACTGCAAACATGTGAGAACAAGGAGAATCCAGGTTAAGGGAGGCCGCTGTGGGAGATGGCTCAGCAGCTTTTGCTTCGGGTAGGGCTGTCTGAACTAGTCTGGGGCTAGACTAAACAGTTGTTAATGCTGTAACTTACAAAGGCCAGGATTTTGTGCTGCAACGTGGAGTGGAATTACATCATCTCCGCTAGCGCCGGGGGGAAGGAGCGCGGGCGGGTACGGCGAGGCGGCGGTCGGTGACGTGACGTGGCTGCTGCCGCCGCGGCCGCGGATTGGCTGCGGCCGAGGGCGCTCCGGGCAGGGATTGGCTGCGGTGGGTCAGCGGGGCCGCGGCGGCGGGAGCGCGCCCGTGTGTGGCCGGTCTGCCTGCGCGTGCTGCTCCGTGGGCCCGCGGAGCGCGCGGGGTCCGAGAGCTCCGGGAGAGCTCCGGGAGAGCCCCGGGAGAGCCGCGCGGCCTCCGCTCCGCTGAGAGGCCACCGAGGGCCCGGCCCTGCCGCCGCCGCCGCTGCTGCTGTACAGCGCCTCCTGTGCTGCAGAACTCATTTATAGGCTGGATCTGGCAGAATGGACTAACACCAGGCTCCTGCAGGTACTGCCCTGGTCAGCGCTCGGAGGGGTTCCGAGGCCAGGACGAGGTGCAGCTCTGCCGTGACCGGGCTGTACTGCTGGGATGCGTTCTTGAGAGAAAGGAATCGCATGGTACTTGCTGCTCTGAACTGCCGCTTCTCTGCACGTATACCATCTGCAGAACCCTGGTGAACCTATATGCGAGCTGCTCTAAAGACCATTTATTTGAAGTTTTCATTTATTTTAGTCAGTTCTTCTGAACTGGTTTCTCTCTGGGAATGTTTCTAGGGTTTGCACGAAGAGCTGCAGATCTTTTTTTTTTTCCCTTGCAGTTGGTAAGGTAATGAAGCGGTTTAGATAATAAAAGCCTCTGAATGTTACCGAGGACTTAAAATTTGTGTTGTGGGAAAGACTTACTTCATAGAAATTATGTGCATTTCCTTTGAACTTGTTTTATCTCTGTTTCTGTGCTTAAGTGTTTTGGAAAATAGTTCTGTCGATCAGAGTTTGACTTCCAGAATTTTTTCGCTTGTGGAATGTTTTAATGCTCAGATATTTGCCTTTATATCCAAAACTGTGAAAACAGTTTATTTAGTTTAATCAATTCACTAAAAGTAATTGTGGACATGCTATGGCTCTGCAGCCAACAGACTGAACAAACAGTGTTATAGACTCTGGTTTTCAAGGCAGAAATTTTAGAATTTGAGATCGCTGGTTGCTTTGGAGAGTAGCTAAATCTCTTTGCATTGATCTGGAACAGCATCTAAATGTACTGTGCTACTTAACAGCTGTTTTAATGATAATAAATACATGAAAACTAGGACATGGTATTGCTTTCTATGAGCAATAATACAAGGATAACTTTCATTATTTAAAAAGATAATAGGAAAATGATATTTTTAAAGGTCATGTTTGGAGACTAGTTTGGAAGAATTAGGTTTTTCTGGTAGTGGAAAAAAAAAAATTAAGCTGATGCTAGAAGGAATACCTGAATAATGCATTTTTCTTTTTTTTTTATTGCTTCCTCCAAGTAAGGAAGGAAAGTTTTATTTTTAAAAAATTAATTTTAATTCTACACCTTTTTTTTTTTTTTTTGGTCACTGAATCTCAGAACCCTTCCAGCTATGGAAGTGGTGGAAATGTGAGTGGAATAGAAAATGAGGATTAAAATTAACTTTAAATCCTTGACTGAGTGAGAGGAGAGAAGGAGTTTTATTAGCCTGAAAAAAGCCTGTAGTTACATATCGTAAACTGTGCTTTATTTGTGTTTTCTGGCAGCATCCATTTCCATTTCACATACTGATACCTCCTGCTGTTTTAAACTCTCTGTTTTCTTATTAACTTGCTGTCCTTGTCTTCTCTCACAACCTAGTTTCAGAAACATGCTATATTTTATAATCTTTTTCCTTCAAAAGATCCACACTGACACTTCTCACTCTTCATTGTCTGCCTGCTTTTAGCAAAGCTGTCTCCGGCAAAGGGAAACGGGAGACAGTCTTCCAGAAGGACAAGGTTGCTCTTAGTTGCAAGCAGCCTGTAGTGAGAATGTGAAGTGGTTTTCCAGCAGATGAGTAGGAGCAGCCAAGGAGATGGCACAGTTTGATCCGGCCAGTGTGGTCTGTATTCTGTGACAGCGAAGTGCCAGGTGGAGGTTATTACTATAGCAGGAGTTGCAGGTCTGACAGGAGAGGTAAGAGGAGGTGTCTGGAGGTGAAACTTCAGGTAGCGTGCCTGTTTCTGTCCTTTAAGGGGCATAGTCTGTAGAGGGAGCTGAAGAGGACCGGGCAGTTCCATTCAGGGGGTTTGTTGTGGAAAGGGGTCTGGATAAAGAACCTGGTGTTTGCCAGCTCATGTCAGGAGCTGCTGGATCTGGAGCATCTCTCTGAGACCTAGTAAGACCCCCTTGAGAAGACAGTGTCTAACAGAAGAGGTCAAGGTGAGCTTGAAGGTGGAAGGTTGAAACATAAATAGTGGGAATTGTGCAACCCTGGAGGCAGGTGCATGAGGTGCCTGGTAAGGGTTCAAAGGGAGAACCTTTGTCTAGGTACTACTGTTCCCCCGCTTTAAGCTTACCCTATTATGAGAAGAGAACTTTGTGACAGCGTTGCATGATCTGCTCAGAATCCTTTGTCTGGCTCATCCTGGAAATACAGAACTGTGAAGGACATTGCAGATTAATATTATTAAAGTGCCGTGCAATGTAAGCTTTACTAGACAGGAGGAGCATTATGTGCTGGTGGCTGCCTTGTCTAATGTAGTTGTGTATATTTTGGTAAGGATTATAGTGAGGGATAATAGTACGCTATTGATGTAGGGTAATGAGGCTTCTTCAAGTGTCCTCTTTTCAATGCTTTCTCTGTACCATAGTTTTTGCAGTTTTTTTGCTATATTTCAATGTTGCTGGAAAATGGATTGAAAGCAAGGAAAGGAAGGAAAGGTTTGTAAAAGGAGAAGGAGAGGTTTTGTGGTTTAAATACTGTCTGTCTGGGAGAACTGGATTCTTCCTAATCTCGTTTGTTTCCGTGGTGAAACTAGATGCAGTACTTGAACTAGACCTGTCATAGGAGATGGGTAATTGTATATCCCTTGTTTGCTGTGTACTTACTCTAGTGAATTTTAGAGTTAAAGAATCCTGAGTGTTTAAAGGTTCAGTCAAGGGAAACGAATGCCAAGTGCTGGGAAATTTGTGTCTTTATTTGTAATCAAGATAAGATCTTGTAATTTGATAGTTCTCAGGGAAAAGTGAATGAGCATATTTCCTGTATTGAATAGGGCTGAGATTCATGAGAAATACAGTAAGATGGTCTCTTGTGAGGTGTACAGAGAAGTCTGTATGATACAACCTCTCTACTTTTTTCTTCCAGGCTTCTCCATGAAAAAAATATTACTTTTATCCACTGTAGGTACATTCGCTAATAGTGTTTTCCCTTCTCAGGGAGCCATGTTTTATTCTTTACCTTTAATAAAGATCTGGCAGCAAGTAAGGAAGAGGGGCCTTAAGTTCTTCTATATCATAGTCCATGTGCAAATTCTGCAAAATGGAGAGTGGGCACGAGGAAATTGTATTAAGATCTTAATTGTATTAAGATTGTATTTCCTTTTTTAACAGGAAAAGAGGAGTTGGACTGAGGGAGTGGGCGAGGAGAGAAATACAGATGGACAGTCATTGCTATTTAACCATCCTCCCTTCGTTTTGTCTTGCAGATATCCTTGATTTGCAGAAGGCATCTCAAAATGTTTCGAGCTGCTCTGAGCCCTCTTGTCCGTTCCCCTGGATGGTGCTTTGTCTCACCGCCACATGTCACCGCAGCCATTTCCCGTCTATGTATGTATGAGAGAAAGCACACATTTCTAAAATGTTGGTCAGTATGTGTCTGGGCATGCCTCTGCTCTTTCCTATGTTGAAAGGAAAACCACCTCATTAGTGTTGTTGAAAACTTACAACCTCTGAAGTGAGCTGTAGTTGAAGCTCTACTTTCTCAATGTTACTTTCTCCCTTAACTCAATAATATTCATCTGGATGTCTGTGTATTTTTCATTCTGACATACATTTCAAGGAAAAAAAAGTTGTAAAAGTACTGCTGCTGTAAAAGTTCCTTATTTCAACCTCATGCACTCCTGGAAAACAAGATCTGATTGTGTCTGCTCCCCCATCTGCATTTTCAGATGTCTTGAGTAAAGCAAAGGGCAAAACTCAAATTTACTTGGATTAAATTCAAGTGGAAAGTGCATGCAGGAAACCTGAGTTTAAATACATAGGTGCCCTGTAATTAGTTCTTCCCTGAAGACCTAATTTAAGAGAACCATTCAGTGTCTGCTTGATTATTGGTCTGAAATATGAAAGGTAAGGACGGATGAACTGTATTAGATGAAGAGAGAAGCTGTTTACCATTGCCTGCAAGAATGATTTCTCACTGGTCTATTAACAGTTCTCTTTTATTAATAACTATATGAATTAGATGTTAAAATCTTGAAAATTCTAAACTTTTTATTTATGAGCTACAGCTCTGTTGACTTCTGTATTTGTAACATTTCCAAGTATTCCTCATTTTCTGAAGTTGGTAGTTTTCACAGTGCTACCTATGAGAAGTTTGTTCCCAAGTATTGATAGTATCCAGCAGTGGAGCAACTCCTGTCACTTCATCAGTTGTGATGTAAAGCTGGAGTCATAATTTATGACAGGGATTTTTTTTTTTTTTTTGTTCTCCACTGCTGTCTGTTTGTTCTCCACATTTCTTTCCTATTCTATTCAGCTTGTGTGTTTTGAAATTCTTCCTCTTTACTCCTGAGAAGCAAGCCTTGTGCAGGCTACACAGTGAAGGATCTGCAGTTCCAGATACTTAAGTATGTTTCATATGTGTCCCTTTCTTTATTAAAAAAGTGAAACTGTTGACAGGTATGGGATATAAAAACTGGAATCCCGTTAAGCCTACTTGTCCAAAACCTGGACTGGATGGCTGTGTCAGTTCCTTCTTAATTGCATAGGGAGCAAATTAATTGCATCTCCATAAATGTTCTGCATGTGTAACGTGGGAGCCAATTTCACATGTCGGTCCAGTGTAAAATAACTAAAAGAGGTAGATTTATGTGGCCATAGAGCAAGAGTAATGATTAGGACTTTAGTGGGGATGAATTGAATTCTCTGCTTGTTCTAGAACTGTGGTCTTTTCCCTAATTTTTCTTTTAAAAACTAAAGGGTTTCTTTTCAGATACTGGTTAGCTCTCAGCAGCTACCTTCTTGGAACCTTCTTAACCCTAAAGCCAAGAGAACTGGAAATAAACTCCTTTCTGATTATACTGTGTAGGTTAGGCAAATACTAAATAGTAGTACTAAATAGTAAGGTATAATGTTCACTGATTTGTAAAGATACCTCTGCATCTTCAGATGATACACTGATTAGGATTGACTGGAATAGAATAGTTAGTTGTCAGACAGAGTGGTCAGCTAGTCCCATAGCCTGATGCTTCAGGACTGCCCAAAGCTAAAGCACACTATGGGCATTGTCCAGATGCCTCCGGAACATTGACAGGCTTGGAGCACAAACGCATCTTCAAGAGGCCTGTTCAAGGGCTTGAACAGCGCAGTGTCAGCATGTGACTTGGAGTTCGTAAATCTGTCACGCCCCTTCATTTTCCCTAGTTGAGCAATGCACAGAAATACCTGGCTTAGAGATGTTTTAAAAGCTATGTTTCTTTTCTAAAAATCAGGCTTTCTGTACTACTTCAGACAGGAAAACTCTCTGAAACTGTTATGTAGCGAGGCAAGGCAAAGTAGATTGTTTTTAAAACTAGTCCTTGAGATGTGAGCTATATAGGCTCTTTTACTGTGTCTTTCAGTTTGGTCTTCTAGATTCCCAGAGTCAGAGCTCTGTGTTGCATGGGATTTTGCTTTCTGTGCCTTAGGGATGGTTAATGCTGCTCAGATAATCCTGTTTCTCACTTTGTTTTAGTGAATTGAAAGCTAGCTTCTCATTCCCAGTTACTGGGAAGTATATTATGAAGAGTCAAAAGTCTCAATGAAACACTTACAACTGGTTTGTTTTTTTTCTTTCTTTCTCTATCCACAGATCTCCCTTCGCGAAGATTAAGGAATGAATCCATCCGTTGTTGGAGCAATATTCCATTTATCACCGTGCCACTCAGCCGTGCACATGGGAAATCATTTGCACACCGCAGCGAGCTGAAGCATGCAAAACGGATTGTAGTAAAGCTGGGTAGTGCTGTTGTTACTCGAGGGGATGAGTGTGGCTTGGCCCTTGGGAGGCTGGCTTCTATTGTAGAGCAGGTAATTCTGTGACTGAACATTTGTGTTTACTTCAGGTACTCAGTGATTGTTGCATACTACAAAAGATTGTAGTAAACCATTATAAAATATTGACACTCTTTAAAACAATGTGTTAGCCTTTCCCTTTTCAACCCCCTATGCTGCAGTACTATAAACCATGTAGCTCACTAAATTGTTTCTCGAAGGTGTGGTGGGTTGATCCTGACTATCAGCTAAGCATCCACACAGACTCCTATTTGTTCCCCTCACCTGTTCCCACCACCAGTAAGATTGGGAAGAAAATGGGAATAGCAAAAGTAAGAAAACTCATAGGTTGAAATAAAGATAGTTTAATAAGTCAAGGAGAGGGGAAAAGAAATCTGTGATGGCAATCACTACCTCACACAAGCAGACCAATGCCCTGCTAGTTCTTGAGTGGTGGCCACCTTGGAAGACAACCTCCTGCATCTTCCTATTCTGCAACTCTATTACTGTGTGTGACATTATATGTTGTGAAAAGTCCTTTGGCCAGTTTAAGGTCAGCTATCTCAAATGTGTCCTCTCTGAACTTTGTGCCCAGCTGCTACCTTACCTGCTGGGATCAGACATAGTGGAACAAGGAAAGCCTTGATGACTCTGCTAGTGCTTCTCCTCATGGGGGAAAGATGAGGCTTTGATGCTGTGCAAGCACTATTTAGCAATAGCCAAAAGGTTGGAATGTTACCAAAACTGTTTTAGAACTGAAATCTGAAACACAGTATCATACAGACTCCTGTAAAGAATGTTAACTCCATCTTGGCCAAACCCAGTATAGAGGGAGAGATTTGCACAGTGATATTTTGTGCAATACGTAAGATGTGGCTGGGGCATTAGCTGTCTGTAGTGGGAAGGTGGCGCTGAAGGATGTGAACTCTGCAAAATGAGTCAACCCTTCTTGATCACTTGAGCATTAGCTGAGTTCCTCCAAAGAAAAGCCTGAAACCTCATTACTTCTAGGAAAAACTGATGGGATCACCTCATGTATTTCTTCTCCAAAATAAAAGGATTATCTTGGTGAGCACTGCACATGTCCTTTCTGGGAAGTAAAGTAAAGCTAATACATTAAATTAATGTAAGACATTTAGCTTTGGGGCTTTGAAAGGAATCTGGCCAGATGCATGTAAGGAAGAACTAATCAAAAGCTTTACTATTGGGAGTTGGCCTCTTCAGTTCTAGAATTCAAAGTTACTGTATAATGGTAGCTTTGGGAATGGATGGATTCAAGCATTTTTCAGTCACAAAAGCTGGTATTGTGAAAAGAAAGTTTGTAAGAAGTTATAGATTGTATGCAGTCCTTGGCAAAGCTTCCAAGTGGCCAGGAAAGTGTGCAAAAGTATCATGAAGGGTTATTGCCTTGCTTTGCACATCCACAGAGAAATCAAAATCCTTGTGTTAGCAGGAATTGGTGAGCACAAGGTTATAGTAGCCAGGACTGTTTTGCTCTCACTGATCATATGTCAGGCGCTGGTTCTTATTTCCTGTACTTACAGGTCTCAATGCTGCAAAATCAGGGCCGAGAGATGATGATCGTCACCAGTGGGGCTGTAGCTTTTGGAAAGCAGCGGTTGCGTCATGAGATCTTGCTTTCTCAGAGTGTGAGACAAGCACTTCATTCAGGCCAGAGTCAGCTAAAAGATATGGTGAGAGGCTGGTGGCACTCCTGCTTTTCCTTGAGTGTTGGGTACTACCTGTTCAAGTCATTGCCTGACAGCTGCTCTTTGTCTTTGTAGGCTATTCCGGTCTTGGAGGCCCGAGCCTGTGCAGCAGCTGGACAGAGTGGATTAATGGCTCTGTATGAGGCCATGTTTACGCAGTACAGCATCTGTGCAGCTCAAGTAAGGCACTCCTTTCCTAGATTGACCTGCTACTTTTGGAGCTCATTATTGTCACATAAATGGTAGCTTATACAAGAGTGCCTTGCTAAATATTTCGGAAACTGAGTTATCTATTGTCAACATAAAATGAATATGCTTTTTCTATTTGGAGTTCAGGTGTGTCCTGCTCTTTTATAGGCAGGAAGGGTCTGTTAAGATCTCTTCACAAAACCTGAAGTTGATGGTCCAAAGGGAGGGTTTAAAAACCGCAAGTGGCTAAACTGCGACACATTCTGTAAAGCTGACAGAAGTGCATATCCACACATCAGAACTTGCTGTCCATCTCCTCTTGGAACCTTTCCAACTTGTGGATGATGGTATCCCTGGCCTGGGTCTTATACTGAAGGCTGCAAGTTGAACTACTCTTGTGTCAGTTGAATTAGTCTTAAACAGGCTTTGCTTATCTTAAATATTCTGAAAATGCAGATTTGCTTTAACTGTAAGGCCTTATTTGTTTAGACACTTTAAACAAATTTAGGAGCCTAGTATGAAGTTTTCTTGGAGGAATGCCTTACTGTAATATGGTAGAGACAATATGGCCAAATTGTTTATAACACAGCTTAAAAATCATGATAGGTCATGCTGGATTGTAATCTTGTTCAAATCTGTTGATAACCATCATTCCTTTGATGTAAAATAATTGCCCATGCCAAAAAACTTAGCATACACATTGATTTCAAGTGCTATTGTACATTTGAGTGGTGGAGTTGTTTGCTTAGTTCTCAAATGTCCAATGACAGAGTAAAAACAACAACAAAAAAATCTCTCCAGAGCAGACATTGAGGGTGTTCTTTGTCTTAAAACTAAAAACAACCGAAAGAAAGAGGTGCTATCTGCGTGCAGGAGGCAAGATTATTTCAGAAGAGCAAGTGAGTTCTAGTGAGTGGAAGAAAAGTTTTGATATAAAGCATTCCTTCTGCTCGCTACAAGTAGGAACATTAAAGTGGGAGGAAAAACTGGAAAGGCAGCATCTTGAGCAATCTGTTGAATTGTCCAGGGCCTTAGTAGTTATAGTGAGCAATCTGTGTTCCATCTTGTTTTCCAAGTTCATTCTTGGAACGTGTGACCTACCAGCTTGAGATAGGCTATTACAGGCTTCAGTGGAATAAACCTGCTCATATTGTGGAAAGAATATTTCTCACTTGTTTTCTGTATTTTTTAAATGTGGCTTTTGTTTCTGTAGTGATCCAAAAGGCATGACTGCTCTGTTTTGACATGTAAATACATAAGTTTATATGATGTTCTTATAGGAATGGTGGTAGGCTAAGTAGTTTCTTTCTTCCTTTTAGATTTTAGTCACTAATCTGGATTTCCATGATGAACAGAAGCGTCGCAACTTAAATGGAACATTACATGAACTTTTAAGGATGAATATTGTCCCTATAATTAACACTAACGATGCAGTTGTTCCACCTCCAGAGCCAAACAGTGATCTGCAGGGGGTAAATGTGGGTAAAGTATTGCAATGGAGGGGGGTCCTGCTTGCAGATGATGCAGCACTAATGTGTACTTGACTAATGCCATAACAGGGGACCTCTGAAGTCTGCAGCAGAGAAAGCAAAGACACAGAATTATGGGCAGAGAGTACTAGAAGACTGTCTGTATTTGGCATGATGCAGTGTTGTGGGATGAACCCAGGGCAAATATTGTCTGCTTTACCAAAAACAAGCATGCTTCTGCAGGTCATCTAATCCTGCACCCCTTCTTAAAACAGCGTCAGTTAGTGCCTTTTGCCCTGTCACTGGGCACTAGGGTGGAGAAATGGAAGTACTGATGACACTGCTTGTCATTTGGATACCACTTTACTGAAGCATATGTACTTTCACACAAATACCACCTTTGAAGTTTCCAGTGGGTGTGAAAAAAGTAGCTCAGAAGGACTTGTTAGTGCTGAGGTAAATTGCTTTTTTATGTTGGCACCAAATATTTCTTAGTTCCTCGCACTATTCACTGCTTCTGATGTGCATGTGTATTGCAGGTAATTAGTGTGAAGGATAATGACAGTCTGGCAGCACGACTGGCTGTGGAAATGAAAACTGATCTCCTGATTGTTCTTTCAGATGTGGAAGGTTTGTGAGCAATTTCTCTAATTTCTGGTGAAGTTTTAGTGAAGCACATCAGATTGTCAGACCAACCTCTTTTCCTGTTTTACTTATCTCTTCAGTTCATCTGTTTTTCAAGGACAATTGCAATGTACTACAATAACTCCTTAAGACCTATACCCAATGTTGATGCTGTGGCATAAACCAAACACTGTCTGACACACTGTTGAATCTGGGTGGATGAGAATGCATGTGAACCTGAGACCTGTTCCAGATCCCAGAATACCACATGTACTATAGTACTTCTGTGAGCTTCTCAGGGTTGTATGATAGTCGGGAATAGTATGCAGAATAAAAGCTATGTGTCTTGAATCAGGAGTATAAACCAAATACTATTCTACAATAGTTTGTTTCCTCTGGCAGCAGGTTCTGTCAGTGAATTATCAGTGTATAGCAAGTCCTGGTCATTGTTTTCCAGATACTTGGATCTTGCTAGCTTTTTCTGTCTCCCTTTTGACTTAAACTGCTATAGTCTTCTAAGCTGCATTGTTGTGACATAAGCCTGTCACCTATGGATGTTGAATTTCCTCTTCTAGAGAGAGGAGGTAGTGGGTTTCAGATCAATGCAGTCCAGATCACCCTAAGTCACATATTCTTTTCATCTTGTCCAGATGGGTTTCTTTCAGTAGATCCTGGCCTTCAGCACATGCTTGAGGCCCTGAGGAGGAAAGAGGTGTCTTTCCACAATAAGCACTGTTTCTTTTAGCAGATGAAGCTGCATTTCTTTCTAGTCTAGCTGGTTAATTCTGTTCTAGCTGGTTAACTCTAGTCAAAATGACTGTCTTAGAACAACTCAGAAATAGCCAAAAGAGTTTGTAAAAATACCCAAAACCAGCCCACCTCTCCTCCAAGCTTATTCATTCAGTGTGACAGCTTGTTTATGGAGAGATGTCCTCTACTTCCCATGCTATCGAGGATGGGCACAGATAGACTGCATTTGTGCTCTCTAGTTTGTTGTGGCAGTATTTGTGCACATAGCATTTCTGGGAAGTGTAGTGGTAGAGCTGAAGTTTAATATGTTGGGTAATCAAAGTGTCATTCCACTCCAAGTATAGTGACATTAAATTACTTATTTTAAAAAATGCTAATGGGAATATGTATTTGTAGTGTTGTGTTCCTTCTTAGTAGAATTGAATAGTTACCCTGTTACATGTTTCTGAATTGCCTGTTTTCTCACTGTGCAATCCACCTTTCAAGGTTATTGTCTCAGTGTTTGGTGAGGAGGACTATTCTTTGCCAGTTCGGTTGCGGTGTATGTAAGGCCTGATTTTGAGCATCTGAAATCTGCAAACTGTCTCAAACCTCAACCAAATGTCATTTCCTTGCAGCTTTCTTGCTGCTATTCAGCATGTGGGCTTTTGGCTTCTTATTTTTAGGTTTTCAATAAACCTGTACCTTTTGGGTCTGCCAGTTAAGAATTTTGTGCTTTCGGTCCCATGACAAGACGGGTTCGGTGGAAGTTTTCAATGCTATAAAGTGGAACACAGCTTTTTAGCCTCATGTCGATTGCTTTTGTTTTTTTCTCTTTTTTTCCTTTTTTCATGGGTGAGCTTTCGACATGAGGGTATATAACTGATTTTTATGATTTATTTCAGGACTCTTTGACAGCCCTCCAGGGTCTGATGACGCAAAGCTTATTGACATATTCTACCCAGGTGACCAGCAGTCTGTAACATTTGGAACCAAATCCCGAGTGGGAATGGGTGGCATGGAAGCAAAGGTAGAAATATGGAACATTTACTTCACAATTGGGAAGGAGAGAGAGCTACATGAGATGGTTGTGCTTTGTGCTGCTGGATGGATCTTGTGCTTCAGATCGATCTTAGCAGGCTGCAGGAATGGGCAGGCAGGAACCTTAGGAGTTCAGTAAAAGGAAATGCTGAGTCTTATGCCTGGTATGGGCTGGAGAACTGACTGCCTTGAATGCAGGTTCAGTGAAAAGGCATAGGGATCCTGGTAGACAGCAAATGGAATGTACACCAGCAATATGGCCTTTGGGCAAAGCAGGCCAACAGTGTCCAGGGTTGTATGGAAAAGAACATAGCCAGCAGGTCAAGGAAAATTATTACTTTCATCTACTCAGCACTAGTGAAACCACGTCTGTGGAGTTGTGTGTGGTTCTAGATACTGCAGTACAGGAAGGACATGGCATGCTGCAGTGAAACCAGCAGAGAGACATGAATATGATTAAAGAATTGGAGCACTGTCACACTAAGAGAGGCTGAGAGCTAGGATTGTTTACACTGGAAAAGAGAACATTTGGGTATAAGTAGCTGAGGGACGGGTTTACAGAAGGCAGAACAAGATTCTTGGTGGTATCCAGAAAACAGACAAGAGGCCATGGGCTCAGAATGAAATACAAGTGAATAAACCGAAATGTAAGAATTTTACAGTGAGGTTGCTGAAGCACTGGAGTGGGTTGCCAAGAGAACCTGTGGATTCTCTATTTGGAGATGTTCAAAACCTGGCTGGATGATGTCTGAAGTAACTTGCTCTAGTTGACCCTGCATTGAGCAGGCAGTTGGACTGTATGATTTCCAGGGATCCTTTCCAGCCTCAGCTGTTCTTTGAGTACTCTGAAATGGTATGTGAGTTCCTTTTGCTTTTCTTTTAGGTCAATGTGAATTGAAAAGACCAAGTTAAGAATTACACTCAAGTAGATTTTAAATGGTGACATTTGGATCTGTATTTTTGTGTTTTAAATTAAAATAAGAGTCCGTCTCAATTCTTTCTTATGTGATAATTCACAGACTTTGGGAATCCCTGTCTCTTAAATCTGATATGGTACCTCCCTCTCCTTTCTGAGTTTGTACAATGTACTGTTTGCTTCTGAAGGATATATTGGTGGAGACCAAGGTACTTCATTTTTTGAGCACAAGAGTAGTAGAGGTGGGAGGGCTAATGGGTTTTAGTCCTGTGTACAGTCAGGTGGTCTCAGTATTCATTGCTGTGAGTACATAAACATGAGTGTGTTGTTTGACTTCAGCAAATGTCTTTCATGAGGCTGAGGTACACACTGCTGTAGTATTAATTGCTGCAGGTTTCCCTGGGGCGTATCTAGAAAGTTGTCTGTAAAAGCCAAAGCAGATCTTGACTAAGCAGGAAAAGACCGAAGTTAAAATTCTTCACCAGTTATGTTGTTGATTTTTTGAAGACTCAGGTAAGGCACACTCTTAGGTATCAGAGCATGGGCTGGAAGGTGGCAAAAGGAGGAGACATTTGTAGTTATGGAATGTACAAAGCTTATTGAGGAATGACTTTCCCTTGTCTGGCTACTAGGATAATTTAAACAATTCCAGGTATTGAAGGTAAAGCTGCCAAGGTTAGAGAGTACTTTATTGTAATAGTAATAATCTGTAAGTTACTTGGTGTCTTTTGAGTCAAATCTTGATGCAGGTGTTGTAACAAAAACTGGCTACAGTTGAGAATGTAGGAGGCATTTTTGGAAAAATGTAGCATCAGTAATAGAAAACAGATAGTGGCTCAAAGAACAAATCTCGTTTTTCAGCGTGAAATTTGAGCAATAATGAAGCAGCTGATGATCTTTTGGTAGCCAGTTTGATGTGATAGGCCTGTCTGACGTTTGTGTCTCATAGTGACTCTGGACTGTAATACCAAATTGTAGAACCGTATAAGGAAAGCATAGAAGTGAGTAAGCAGAGAAGCTTTTGCAATTAAACAAATGACACATAATTAAATATAAGTAGTGGATAATATTGCCCATATTGGCAAATACTTGACTGGGAAAATAAATGAAGGAAATCACTGGCAGTACCTCTTCAGCAGGTAGCAGCTGGGATTTGAGAGAAATCATATTCTGCTCAAAGATGTGCAAAGAGGCTAATCTTAGGTCCAGTCAGTAAACAGGGATTTCAAAGGACCCTTAGTAATGAGCAAATCGTTATGTAAACTTAACATAATGTAGAAGGATTAAGCAAATATCAGTATTCCAGCACTGAAGTTTGGAGATTCCCAAAGTGTGTTGAATGCTCTCTGAAAGCATAAGTGATCAATCTGGCCATCAGAGTGGACCAACAAGTCTTGTTGAGAATGGTGATTCAAACAACCAGTGAATCTCTTGCAACTGTCTCTGTCCTTTCCTGCAGGTGAAAGCAGCTCTGTGGGCCCTGCAAGGAGGCACTTCAGTAGTGATTGCAAATGGAACCCACCCAAAGATCTCAGGTCACGTCATCACAGATATTGTAGAGGGGAAAAAAGTTGGAACTTTTTTTTCAGAGGTAAAACCTGCAGGTGAGTACAGAGTTAATGTGTACCTTGGGAGTTGTAGATAGTTAAAATTAGAGTTAAAATTTGTCTAGAGCTGTGCAATAACTGGAGAACCACTCTCTGTTTGCAAAATGGATTTTGAAAGGTATTTTCTGAAGTAGGGGTAGAAACTGCTGAATTCCCTGCTCTTCTTCCCTCCAGCTGATAAACTGGTACATCAGACTTGAATTTGAAGAATGCAGTGAGTAGAATAGAAGTTTTGCCTTTTGTAGTCTTAAGAGTTATCATCAAGTATCCATGATTTCACTGCAAGAATATGGATATAGAATGTGCTACAGAACTAAGGTAGTGTTTAGGTTTGTTTTTTATCATTAATTTCTTTTATGACTCAGTTTTCTAGCATGGTAGGTAGGAATGTTTTCCTGCCACTGCATTGCTGGAACAGTGTAATAATTGTTGGATAAAATCAGACCAAAGATCCCTCACCTTAACAGAATAGATACTGGGGTGATACTTTTGACTTTTCACTTTAAGCCAAGTGAATTTCTTTGTGTATAGTAATCCTTAATGGATTTCTTGTATAAATATGTCAAATCATCCTTTGAACACACTTGGTGTCATTATGCTCAAGTGCCTTTTTGGTTAGCCTAGTATAATAAGTTGGTGTCAACAGTAAAGCTTCTAATCTTGTGATCCCATTCTGAGTCACAAATATTGTCAGTAGCAAAAGTCTGTCCCTGTGGGCTGTTGTGGTCTTTATTTCAGTCATCTCTTTGTCTTCTATCTTCCAAAACCCACAGTTTTGAAATTCAAGTAACTTTAAAAAATCGAGTATATCTGCTTACATACATAATTTTTCTCTAAGAATACTAAAAAATGCTGTATTTTGTAAAGTATGATATCACTTCAAGAACCTGGTTTAAGATGTCTTAAATTAGTCTAATTAATCTCATGTCCACACAATCTTTTCTTACACTTCCCACTATACCTCTTTATAATTTCTACCCTGGCAGTTTCCATGGGACTCTTCTTAAATGGAAGTTGGGTTCAAGATACCTGGTTTACAGGCTACTTCAGGAGAGTTAAAAATGACAGATTTTTCACAAGCTACTTGTGAATTTTTTGCAGAAATGCTGCCTGAACACAGTGACTTGAAACAGAAACACAATCTGTTTTGTATAATTTCAGCACCTTGCTTGTAAAACGCATACATTGAAAGGCAGGGAAAGCAATTTTTCTGCGAGCTGTTACTAGGGTTTTGGCTTCCATTATTGTTTATGTGTTCCCATGCATACATTCTTCAGCTGGATACTGAAACTTCTCAAAATTTGCCTCTTTTCTTTCAGTAGCCTACTATGCCCTGGTGACTTAGCTATCCTGTTGTTCTTTTGGCCTTTATCGAGCCTTTTTGATACATGCTGCACACTTGCTGTTACACAGAGACAGAATCTTTGTGATGATTCTTTATGTAGGGACCATAACAGTATTTTTGTGTCAGCTACAGACTTTTCTGTATTAGAATACAACATTTTTCTTGAATTTGTCTATTAAAAACAGTTTCATGCTCTAAGTAAAGAATTGGAAGACAAACGGGCTAGCGCTCACTTCTGCCTGTGCTGTTACTTTGTCTGCATACCATATTTTTGGGGTTTTTTTGCAGGCCCTACTGTAGAACAGCAGGCTGAAATGGCTCGAGCTGGTGGCAGGACCTTGGCGGCTCTACAGCCTGAGCAGGTGACAGAACAATAGGGCCAAATTGTTAATAATGTGCATGTGTGGCAAGTTTTACAATATAGGCTTATAACATAAATGAACTCCTTGGGACAAGAATCTATTATTTCTGTGCCAGATCCATTGTTTGTATCGTAGCCTGCTTAAAGATGATAAAAGCAAAAAGATCGTGTTCCTTCGGGTTGTGAAGTAATATGAGCTTTCATGTGGGGTTTATAAAAATTTTGATAGCATCAAGTAACACACAGAAGTGAATTGTGATTCCAGCTGCTGAAGAATTGGCTAGAATAACTTGCTCCATTCACACCTGAGTTTAGCATACAACATGTATACAAAAGTGGAGCTGTAGACAATTACTACTCTGCAGCTAGGTGAGTATGATGTAGTACAAGGTGGTCTTAAAGGAAGACCATGTGAGTTTGGTGAAGAAGACTGGGAAAGGAAAGCAAGATAATAAAAAGCAAGGTAAAGGCTGTAGCAGTGTTCGGTTTTCTTTTTCAGTGTGATGCGGGCTGGAAAAATCAGCTGCCCAAGTATTGGGAAGGTTAAGATAGTGAGAGGATGTGGTCAGCATAAATGGACTATAGGAACTAGGTGTCAAACAGCATGGACTTTGAGTAAGAAGTCAGTTTAGAATATGTTTTGTCTTTCAGAGAGCAGAGATTATTTATCGTCTTGCTGACTTACTAACGGACCAGAGGGAAGAAATTCTCTTGGCAAACAAGAAGGACTTAGAGGAGGCTGAAAATAAAGGTAACTGCTTCAAACCTTCCATGGTAATACTATCATCTTGGACCTCTCTGGGCCTCAAGACAAATGAGCAGAACTAGAATCTTCTGTCACCTGGGATTAGGCAGTATGGCTGACACAGATTATTGAACCCAGGACTTTAGGAGCTTGTCAGTGTAAACAGCCACAGCCTCCTTCATTGCATATAACAGAGGCCTTCATCAGAGAAGATACTGAGGCAGTGCAAAACACCAAGTGGTGTATTGTAAAAAAATTCTTAAAAAATGGAACAAATATCTCTGTTACTGTCATGAACAAAGTGAGTGTCTTCTGGGCTGGTCAATGTAATGTTTGGTTTCTGAAGGAAAGGCTATCATCTCTACACTGAAATTGATGCTCGCCAAAGCATCAGTTGTCCGTTCTGATTGAGGAAGGTTCTCTTTAGGTGGCTCAGTTGAAACCCCCTCTTCTGTGTTAGACTGATACATTCATTGAGAAGCTGGGATTGAGATGTGTACATGGTGGCATAACAAGTATATGAAAAGGACACGTCATGAATTGTAATACTATGTGGAAGGCACCACTGACCAGAGTATTTGAGGGGACATTGCTGGGTTAACTTACTGTTTGAATGTGTTCAGACTTGAAAATTCAAGTTGTTCTTGCCGAAATGCTATGCGTGTGTCTGCGCTTTGAAGTTTCTCTTTGTAAAACAAAAGGATGCAATTACTGCCTGGACCTTCCAGAAATACTGCAAGGGTAGAAATTTGTAGGAAATTCAGTCATGCATTCAGTACATGAAATAGGACAAACCTTATCTTTCTGGATGTTGGTAGTTTGTGTGGTTGCTTCATGTACGAAGCACTTAAACATCATTAATTGAAAATGTGGGTGAAATAGTCATCATATTTGAGGGGTTTTATTGTGACTACCAGACTTGATGCTATGCATTTTTAATCTCAGGTAGATTACTTGCTAGGGTGTGGGAAATATCTTAATTTTCCTTAGCTTCAGCACTCATTTAAGTCACTTCTGCTTGAGCCTAGGAAGAACAATCTATCTTCAGCACAACTTTTTCTTTCTTTTAGGGAGATTAGCCCTCCCTTTGTTGAAACGCCTTAGTCTGTCTACTTCAAAGCTTAACAGCTTGGCTATTGGTCTGCGTCAGATTGCGGCATCCTCGCAGGACAGCGTCGGCCGTGTAATTCGTCGAACTCGAATAGCAAAAGACCTGGATTTGGAGCAGGTCACAGTGCCAATTGGTGTCCTTCTCGTGATCTTTGAATCTCGTCCCGACTGCCTTCCACAGGTTTGTAAGCAAGGTAGATTACACTGTTCAGTATTTCTGTTAGCAAGCAAACAAGAGACTACAAAAAGTATTGTTTCAAAGGACTCTTGTTTGGATTCTTCTACAATTGATTTTTTGGCATTGCTGTTTTTTATGCAGAGGTGTTTTCAGGAATTGCTTCTGTAGTGTTCAGTTTTGTCATTTGTCTTATGCCAGGAATGAGGCAGGTATGTTAAGGGCAAATGCTTTCCTCTGCAGCGCTGTGTGGAAGTGTTGTTATAAGTAAATCCTGTTATAAAATGCATGAAAATACGGGTGCTGAACTAATGTGCAGGAGCAGCCTTGGTCTTACTTTCTAACTCGCAGCTGCTTTACTGAGCAACTGAAGTAGATTTTAAAATGAAAACAAACGAACAAAAAAACTGATTAGCAACATTTCTTCCCACAATTAACATTAGGTATCTAGGAAGCTTGATTGAGGAGTTTTCTAATGAGCAGGTGTTTGAGTAGAAAATGATGGGTACTTTGAGGATGTGAGGCTCAATGAGTGGACGGCTTTGTACTTCATGCCAGATTTTTGTGAGTAGTCCCCATTTACAGTGAAAAGGAATATGCTGTAAGAAAAGTTCCTGTGAAACAAAAAGGCACTAGTCTTCCTTGGCTACCAGCTCTGTTTGTTATAGATAACCAGTATGTTGCCTTCTTGAATTTGAGTCTGTCTTCCTGGGCTTCAGCCCAGGTCTCTTGCCTTGCATAGCTGACGCCTTCCTCTTTCTCTTTGTTGTATCTTAGAACTTACACCAGACTGACTCCTGCTGGCTTCCCTGCCCTGCCCTCCCTTCCCCTGCTTTGTTTTACAGATTTGGAATAGCTTGTCTTGGTAGTTGCTTTGCTTCTTGCTAACCTCCTGCCCTCATACTCATATGCTTCCTGATGCAACTTCAGAGGATCATCTTTGATAACTCTGCATTTGAATTGCATGATTTCTGTCCCATCCTGTATCTGATTGTAGGAGGGTCTCTGATTGAGAGGAGCAGTTCTCTCTTCTTAGTCTACTACTGTATCTCATGCTTGTTTGGGTTAAGATTTAATAAGCTTCAAGTGAGCATATACAAACAGCATGTTTGCCTCTAATACTTAAAGGGTGAAATTGCAAGCATCCTTCAGAGACTGTATTTTATAGATTCCACCGAATCCAGTTGTTGTTCTGAAGTGTAGTCATGTTCTGCTAGTCTTTGAGACTGAACCATTTTGAAACCGCTTACCTTGTGTTCTACTTTTAATCACGCAAATTTTTGATTTTTGTGTCTTAATTCTTAGTATTTTTTTCTTTTCATTTTTCAAACCAGGTAGAAACCTTTCTTTTAATCTTATGCCTCTTTACTTAAATAAGCTTATTTATTTATTTTCTTTTCATGATAGTGATCTGGAGGGGCAGATAGAAGGTACTTTTGAAATACAATCAGATGGCTTTTTAATGTCTAATTATAAAAGTTAAAAAGACACATGATAGTTATGTAAGGCAGACTTCCCAGTTACACTTCAGTGTGTTTTTCGAATGTGTTTCTTGTTTACAGTATTCTTTTCAAATGAGGTAGATTATCAAGCATTTTGATTATTACCTATTTGATACTAGAAGGGGAAAGATGTTTCTGGCTGGTTGTTTTATGAATCATGATCTAAAGTGTGCCACCAAGCTAACTTCTTATTAGATGTGATCCTGGCTAATTTTGGCATCAGCATCTCAACAATATACAATAGATACTCTAATGAGTGTACATTTGGTGAATATATATACAGGTGATGATAATGATATATATAATCTTTCCCAGAAGACAGTAATACAGCAAAATAACTTAAAATAATGAGTTTGTTTATTCTAAAGAGAATAAACTCACCTCTGGAGAGGAGGTGATTTTGTTTTCCAAAGGAGGGCATACTTTTAAACTTTTTTTAAGTAGGTGGACAAATTGTGAGACCATAGTGAATGAAGGTGGGATGAGGAATACAAAAAAGAACACAAAAGTAAAATAAGTTTTGAACAAGAGCTTCATTGCATGTGACCTATTCCGAGGTAGAAAGGAGCAAAACCCTCTTGCATTGCTGGACTTAAATGGGTGAAATCTAACACCTTGAACAGAAGGGCAACAATATCTATCGGTTTCTTCTGGTGATAAACGTGGAAGCAAAGATGATGCTGGGCCTATTGTCTCAAATTTTCTTTTTTTTTGCTTAGAGCAAGTGTTGTCTGTTTATGACTGCTGTTTTAGACAGCATGATGAAAATGTTTTTCCTGTTCATAGGAAGAGCTTATTTACTGCTCTCTGCTGGAACGGTTAGAGACAAGAGTTCTTGCAGCTAAAGTTTTTCTCCCTGGGGTAATTGCCCACACAGCTATGCAATTCATATGAAGCCCTGTGTCTGTAGTTTCTTCTGACTTGTTCAGTGTAGTCTCTGCATCACAATAGTACCTTGAAAACTCAAGTTTGTTCTTGAAATTAGCATATTTAATTTCTGGAGTTAAATGTGCTGCTACTTATAATGGTTTTTCAGAGCTATGAAAGGAACACTGTAGATTAATATTGAGTAAATCAACTGAAAAAAAAATCCTGGTTTTATTTTGTGGGTGTTCTTCTGACAAAAGAACCAAAATACATTTAAAAGGGGTTTTTTTCCCCCAATAATAAACTCCTTTGACAGGTGTCTGCTTTGGCCATAGCCAGTGGAAATGGCTTACTGCTTAAAGGAGGAAAAGAGGCAGCACATAGCAATCAAATCCTTCATCATCTGACACAAGAAGCACTCTCTATTCATGGAGTCAGAGATGCAGTGCAACTGGTAAGTGCCTAGAGTTAAATCAACTATTTCTTTGCTGTGGTATGTATAAAAAGTGTGGGCAAAACCTGAGAGGTAAAACTGTAAGCTCTTTGTGTTGCAACTACCGCAGGTGAACACAAGAGAGGAAGTAGAAGATCTCTGCCGTTTGGATAAGCTGATAGATCTCATCATTCCACGTGGTTCATCACAGCTAGTCAGGAATATCCAGAGAGCTGCTAAGGGAATCCCAGTGATGGGTCACAGTGAAGGGATCTGTCATGTGTATGTTGACACGGATGCCAGTGTTGAGAAGGTCACACGAATAAGTAAGCTGTGGGAGGGTGACTTGAATCTCATGGGTGTAATTGAACTTTGGATTATGCAATGTAGTTATGGTAATTTATAATTTATATATTATCCAAAAATCTTTGTTGTAAATGCTGTGTAACTAATTATGTACTCTTAAACCTCAGTCAGAGACTCAAAGTGTGAATATCCTGCTGCCTGTAATGCTCTGGAAACTCTCTTAATTCATCGAGACTTGCTGAGAACCCCGTTGTTTGATCAGATCATAGACATGTTGAGAGTTGAACAGGTTAGTCACTCATATTTGTGGGGTTTTTTATTTTTTGTCTGTTTGTTTTTCTAAAACTTTAGAAGCATTTAGTCTGGCTGGTGTAGCCCTGTTTACATGGCATAACATTTTAGTTACCCACATGTGTCTTAGTACATGTCAATGAACTTTGGCTCTCCAGACAGCATCAAGTGTTTCTGTAGAAATGATCTGAAAGCAGCTTATTCAGGACAGCTACAGGCTATTACTGGGATACCTTTGCTATATCCTTCCTTGTATATAGCAAAAATAATCTTCTGCCAATTAAAGCATATACACAACCTTTCTCTGCCTTTTCAAATTCAGTCATATGCAAAGCCTTGTCTTCCTGAATCTATTAATTTAGCTTCTTACCCAGGTGAATTCCCTTCTGTTTTCATCCTTTCTGAATTTTCTTCATACGTGTGTTTTTTAAAATTTTCCTCTTGGATGCCCTTTGTTCCCACCCATTTTCCCTCCTGGTATGTCAAAGGATATCAAAAGGCCAACATACTAATTAGTTGTCTAGACACAAGCAATGTTTTTTCAGTAAAGATAGCAGAGATGCATCAGGAAGAAGTATCCATGAAGTAGTATGAATTGCAAAGATAGCAGAGATGCATCAGGAAGAAGTATCCATGAAGTAGTATGAATTGCAAAGATAGCAGAGATGCATCAGGAAGAAGTATCCATGAAGTAGTATCAATTGCACATAAATCAAGGGTTTTCACACAGCACTGTGTATTTGACAAAGAGAGTGCACAGGCAGTGATTAATGGAGGATAGAGAGGTCATATGTTTTGATGCTGTTAAAAGGGTTATAGTAAAAGAAGCTAGTAAGTAGTCAATAAGCAAGTTCTCAATGTTTGGGGCTCTTTAATGTCTTGTTTAGTTGTTTCTTGGGAAGGGTAGAGTGCAAGGTAAATGCTTGTATTTTGGATGGGAGGAGTATGTGTACCAGTGCATTTCCACCACTAACCCTACTCGATCTCCTTATTCAGTGGGGAGGATATTACCTCTGTGTAATCTAACCTGACAACAAGAAATATGCAAATATTGGACAGGATTATGCAATTAAAGTGATTCATAGTTGCACAAGAAAATGCTGGTTTACAGATATAGTCTTAAAAGTCTTCATATTTAGTAGACTTATGCCTTATTTCTCATTTATGCTTCTCTTGTCAAAATTTCCCGTTTGAGTGGAAATTCATCTGCATGGAATTTCTGTGCTGTATCTGTTCTAAATTATCTCTCATTGTTTAGGTGTTTTGGCAGAGGTTGATAATGTGTTAAAATTTTCTTTATAACAAATGAAAAATATCTGTGTGAGGTTTTTTGGTTTTGGACCAAGTAACTCCTTTGTGTCTTAGATGTGCTTCAGAGGTGGCTGGTATCAATTTATAAAGTAAAAGGATAAAAGTCATTCAAGATCTTAAGACTTCTGTAGGTGCAAACTTGGAAGCATTCCTTTTGTTATTCTCTGCATTGCAGTTGCCGTCTTAAAACAAAGGCTGGCGTCAGTGTTTTAGCTGTTTTCCTAGCAGTGCTGTACTGGCCTTTTCTGCCTGGTGACTAAGTGATGCTATTGCTTTAAGTAATTTCAAATGAATCCTGAATTAGAGTTTGTCATGATAGGTAGCCAACCTAGCATGTAATTTATTGTACCTCATAGCTAATTCACCTATGTGCCAAGTTTTCCAAAGTACTGGTGTATTTTTCTTACGCTGCATGCATGTTGTGGATTAGCTCCGCTCAGTGATTAAGCACCATCCAGCTGCCTGCTTGCTCTCCCCTGCTCCAAGTGGGACAGGAAGAGAAAATTAGAACAAAACCAAGGAAGCTTGTAGGTTGAAAGATAGCTTGTAGGTTGTAGATAGAAAGTGAAGGAAAGAGGAAGAAGAAGGGGGACAAAGAGGAGGAAATAACCCAATAAAAAAGTAAACCCCGAAACAAAACCAAAAACCCACCAGCAACACCCACAAGCGCAGCTAATTACTTGCTATCTGCCACAAAAAAACAATGCCCAGCCAGTCTCTTGGGCAGTGCCTACCTTCTTCAAAAACCCCCTCCCGTCAGTTTGTATTGCAGTACATGACATTTTATGGCATGGAACACCCCTTTGGTCAGTTCTGGTCAGCTCTTGGCTGTGTCCCCTCCCAAATTCCTGCATGCTCCCAGTCTTCGTGCCAGGGGCACAGAGTTAGAACAGGGGGGAAGAGAGAACCTTGATGTTGTGGAAGCTCTGTTCAGCAACAGCCAAAACATTGGTGTGTTTTTCACACTGTTTTAGTCACAAGTCCAAAACATAGCACCACAGGGTATGCCGGTCCCATATTGAGTACAAGAAGCTACATTTTCACCTGAAAGGCTCTGGTATGGTCAGTAGCCACAAACAAAATGTTCCTGGTGTTGCAGGTGAAGATTCATGCTGGCCCAAAGTTTGCTTCTTATTTGACATTCAGTCCTTCAGAAGTGAAATCTCTGCGCATAGAATATGGGGACCTGGAGTGCTGCATTGAGGTGGTGGACAGCGTTCAAGAGGCTGTTGAACATATCCACAAGTATGGAAGTTCCCATACAGATGTTATTATCACAGAGAATGGTTAGTGACCTGGCTCCTTCTTTAAGCTTCTGTTTTGGTTTGACTGCTAATTCCTGGTGTTTGTGCAACTAACTACATACATTGTAGTAGTCTCTTGGGTCTGTGCCAGTTCAAAACCTTACTAGAGCTGTGCCAAGACAAAGGTTGACTCTCCAACCAATCCAGGCCCAGACCTTCTGTCAATCAGCTGCAGTTAAGGTCATGTTGATCTGCGGCTGGCCAGTGTGAGTCAAGTAGCCTTCTGTTTCTACACTTCTTGCTGAGCTTAAATGCTTGTCACTAAAAGGCGTGCATTCGATACCATAACTACTGCCACAGGACCTGGTGAACTAGTGATTTCTATTGGAAATAGAGTTGCTCTTGAATGTCTGTCTTGTTGCTAAGGGCTACTGACCTCCAAGTTACTTACGTGTGGCATTTCTGCACAGTAGTTCTCAAACAGTACTTGCAATAGCAATTGAGTTTAGGATTTCTCAATATTTGGAACAGTTCCATGTTTGAGACTAATGGAGAGCTGACTGTAGCTTAACTGTCTCAAAATGCTGTTTGGGCAGCTGTTCTTTCTCCTTGGTCATGGAACTAAAGCTCTCTTTTACTAAACTGAATGGAGTTAGAATTAGACATCTTTTTGCTTCCTTCTAATCTTTGTGAGCTTATTCTAAGATTTGCAGTTGTGTCTAATTGATAACCGTACTGGGAGGAAGGTAAAAATGAGAGTGGCTTAGCGCAGGCTGTTTAAGTATTGTCTAATAAGGTTGCACGTGAAAGTTGTATTGTTATGTACGTTCACTGTTTTATGCAGTATTTATTGAAATACATGATCGTTCTGTATGTAATGGGTTTTGTTTTTCTCTGCCTCTTTCCCAGAGAAAACAGCAGAGTTCTTCCTCCAGCATGTGGACAGTGCTTGTGTTTTCTGGAATGCCAGTACCCGATTCTCTGATGGCTATAGGTTTGGACTTGGTAAGAGGGAAGATATTGTAGTGTTGTGACTGCAGAATTTTGTGGTGTGTGAACAGAGTGGCAGTATGAATCTTGAAAGATAGGATTGGTGTCTTATCTTACTGTCTAATAAATGATTTTCGGGAAAGGTACTGTACAAGAAGTTGAAGCCTAGAAATTTCATCCACACAAAGATATTTTGGATCCTTTGAAGCTCTTTTCAATTGCAATAAAGTATGCTGCATGCGTATAGTGATAGAACAATGCAGTACAGGATGTGAAACTGCTGAACAGCTTTCCTTTTGTTTCTCCTTCTAATGATGCTGTAAAGAATGCAATGCTTCAGTCCTGCTGGGCAGATTGAGGTGCTGTCCAGTGTGCAAGCCCTGCAGTGTTAAGGAATGAAGGGTAGGAACTAAACTGAGTATCAACTGATTAAATAAACAGGTGCAGCTACTGTGAATTGCAGAAGATAAAGGAACCATTCCTTGATGAGGTAGAAAATCAGAAGTCTCCACTACACACTGTTGTTGTGTTAGATGGAACAGTGTTCCATGTGACTGAAAAATTCCAGTTAAGGTCTTCCAATATCTCCTCAATGTGATAAAAAAGGATGTAAGATCATAATCTTTACTAGTTTAGCATTTTTTCTTGTTTGAAGGATTATGCCCTTAGATCAGTCTAAGAGCAATGTAGAAGATACCTCTCTCTCTCTCTTGCATCTTTCTTTCTGAAAGTAACTGTAGTAGCCAGCAGTATAAGCATTACAATTTATAATGTAATAGTTAATCTCCTTGAGCTTCTCTGTTGGGGAAATGGAACTGGTATTTGGAGAGGAGCAGAGAGAGAATGGCAGGTCTCTGAAAGGCAGGCAGATTTTTCTTCGAGGTAGAAAAACATTTAGTATGAAGTGAACATCATCAGAGGATTAACTACCTTTATTTTGGGTGTTTCCTACAGGTGCTGAAGTGGGAATTAGTACTTCACGTATCCATGCACGTGGACCAGTGGGAATTGAAGGACTCTTAACTACGAAGTGGTTGCTGAGGGGGGACAATCACGTTGTTTCTGACTTTTCAGAGCATGGGAGCATGAAGTATCTTCATGAAAGTCTCCCTCTCCCTCAGAGAAATGCCAACTGAAAACAATAGGGAGAAAATCCAAGATATAATTATTTCCTGAAGTTGTTCGGGCTTCAGGATAATCTCTGAAGGTGAAGGAGTTTGTTTTTCATCGTGAGAAACATTGTCCTTGGTCATTTTGCAGTGCAATGAATACGAAATGATCCCATCAATGAGAATTCTCCCCCTCCCCCCCCTTTCAGTTTTCTTAGACAGAATCTGCAAACTGACCTCACTTCTCCCAAAGACAGATTTTTTCAAATCATATAGGTAACATAAGGATTTCAGTATCGACTACATACCTTTTTTATCCCAGTGCTCTCTGTAGCAAATATGTTTGGTGGTGGAGCCTAATCTTTTTTTCCTAAGTTTCGATTTATTCAAGTATCTGTTCTTGAGAACAGACACAGCAGTTTTGGTTTTGAGGGTTTTTTTCTTCAGTCTTAGGATCATGGCATCTCTTGAGGGCCGGAAAGCTTTATGCTGAATTTCTTTGTATTTGATCAGTCTTGAGATAGGGGGACAGATGTTCCAAATGTATAGTAAACTTTTGCCAAGAAACCTTTTATATCTAATTCTTTGTATTGTTGACTGTTGTAGATAAAAAACATCATTGTCTGCTATGTTAATTTTGTTACTTACTTGTATCAAAGGTTTATTTTTCTTCGGTTTATATAAAACTTACTCTAACAGCATTTTGATCATGGCTTGTCCAGAATGAAGCTCTCCACTTGCATGAACACTTCCTTCTCATGGTGCACTGCAGCCTCTCCACACGGCTGGCAGCCAGAGCTCCCCGATGGCTGCAGGACATCCCGCTCTCAACTGGGGGGGCCCGGTGTGCTACTGCCCCATCAGGGTGTCGTTTCCTTTCCTGCCAGCTGCTCTCCACTGCTGTCCTGGCATGGGTGGTGGACGCACCGTGCTTGGGATCCGGTGCTGCTGCGCCCCTTTCTCTGGTCACAGGGGCATCACGATAGGGCCCAGGGTGCATCTCCCCTCTGAGCAGATGCCGTACGCTGCTGGGCATGGGTGAGGCGAGTGAGACACCTCGGTAGGTGCGGATGGCTCCTGTTCGCTGAAGGTGGCACGGCAGAAGAGCTCAGATTGGCATCAGAGAGTCGCAATGCAGAGGCTACAGTGGGGGTTTTGCCTGGTCATGAGGGCCATGGTGGTGTTATGACCACGGTCAAGTGTGTGCAGTCAGCCCCGGGTGCACAGACACCCAGCAGCAGGTGGGCCCCAAAGCAGGGCAGTGCTACTGAGGCTCCCCTGCCTGGGCTTGCTGGCGAGTAGTAAGGAAAGTGGCTTAAGAACCCTCTTCCGCTGAAGTGAAGGTAAGGGAAGGATGCTGAGGGGGGGATGTCTCTGTGGAAAGGGGGCAAAGTTGGGAATTGCAGGAAGGGGTTTACAGTTAGTGTAGGGGACAGAGCTCTTCAGGAGCAATTCCCTTGGGGCAAGTCAAGGGAGCACATTAGTTCTCAACATGATGTGAGAACTGTGCCAAGGAAAGCAGTTCCAGCATGTCTCTGTGTTGTATAAACTCTGTTAGTCTGTCTTCTGCATTGTACACTGTACCTTCCTTGGGTCTTGATGTCTCCATAGCTCTTAGTGATCACTAGGCACCTTGGTAGCCTTCCTGCAAGTTGCAAGTGCATTGCCATATCAGCTTAGTGCCTGTCAAGCTTTTCTTGTCTTGCAATTCCAGCTTAGGGTGTGGATCTCTCTGGTGTCTATCATATTGTAGATTTTTCTGAGCAGTCATCCCTCACAGTGGTGAGGTAGGGCCTTCACTTCCATTTCTGTGAGGTTTTTTTTGACAGAATTGTCTCCAGGGATTGCATCCCCATGTCCATAACAGTCTTTTGTTAAAGCTTGGCTTCCTGCTCGTTCATCATTCTGCTTTTGATGGCTCTCATCCACATCTCCACTGATGGCCATAGCAGTCACCACTTTCCGGGGCTGCTGTAGAGCACCTGCACTGTCATGGCACTGTTGGACTTCTCTGCTGGTGGGTGCCATATTCCCTGTGGAAGTCATTGTTGCTCGTGCGCTTATCGCATCTCACAGTCACAGTGCTTGCGGTGTTGGGTGTCTGTGTCTGTTGGAGCTGCCCTGCCCAAGGGTGTAGCAGTACTAAAGACAGGGTAGCACAGCCTCAGGGTGGTGTAGTAGTATCTTGATCTGTCTAGATACTTTTGGCAAAGACCATACGATTCATCTCTGGGCTGTAGACAGTGGGAACAGTTATCTTTGTCTTTTGAGGGTGCCAGGCTCTGGCCTTCAGAGAGCAGTAGCTGGTATGGTAGTGGAGTGGCTGGATCTTGAATGTGCTTTGTCTTATACAGGTGGAGCTCAATATCTGGGTTCTTTTAGCTGTGTTAGCATAGAGTAAGCTAGAACTGGACAAAGTCAATGTTTGATAGATCTTTACTTGTCATGGATTTCAAAAAAAAAAAAGTGAATTTGAGTGCTCAAGTATTTCTAATGAATTTTTAAAGCCCACAGGCTTTTAGTTAAGGTAAAAACTCTACTTCTTTTAACTGTCCACTTGCTTGATGAATTCTTTGGTCAAATCCTGGAATTTTATCTTTCAAGGTTTGGGAAAAAAGTTACAATTAAAAGCCTTACAAAAAAAGGCTCTGTGTTGAGTGTGAGGGCATGAGAGCGCTGATGAGGTTTTATTTAACTGTAAAGGTAACCAACAATTTTAAAGTAATTTTTTAAAATTTCATTATGGTTTTCTTTGCAAGTGCACTTGTTTTCATCCAGGCAAACACAGTTTAGTAGCTAGAAAGTTGCAATTTTTCCATGTTCTGTAGACAAAATGGAATTGTCTTCAGAGTTTCTAGTCTCTTACAGAATGAGATAGCCTGGGAATTAATAGGTGGGTGATATTGCATAGCAGTGTAGAACATTTCACTTTAGATTAAAATCCTGTTAATATTATTGGAGTTCTCTGATGAAAATTTGATAAATGTAATTTCCTAAGTCAGCTGTGATTTCTAAAGATCTTATACAATTATAGGTTAAAAAAGGTGTCAGTATATGGAGTGTTTCATAATGCGGGTGTGTTTAGTGCCAGAGACAAAATTGTGCCGAGTCAAAATGTGAATTGAAACATTTTAGTGGTGTATGTTACATGATGGTAATATAGAAAGCAATGTTAATGTTCTAAAACATTCTTACAAGCAGGTGTTTAAGACAACTACTAGCTTTGTGGTTATTTCGGGGATCTTTTTGTACCCAAACTCCTGAGCAGGGAGAAAACATTGCTGAAGCTCTTGCTAAAGAAGTCTGAATGGTGAAGAATTAATGCAGGGTAAATTATGTTGAAACACAGTACTCTTGCTTTAAAGAGCAGAGTTATAATGAAACCCGTTGCAGCGCCAGCAGCTCTGTGCACTGCTGTATCGTTTATATCTGCGGCTCGACAGCTTTTACCAGCAGAGCCCCTCTCTGGGTGCGGGCGCCGGCGGCGGGCGCGGGGCCGCGCGGGCCGGGGCGGCGCTGAGGGCTCGCAGCATGGCGGGCGCGGGCGGGCGGGCCGCCGCCTCGGCCACCTCGGAGTCTTACACGGGCCGCGGCTCTTCCACGGCGGGCGTGGGCGGGCGGGCGGAGCACACACCCCGCTACACCCTGGGGCTTCTGCAGACGCCGCACAGCTCGGAGAGCGCCGGGGGCTCCTCCGGCGGCGGAGCACGGCCGGGCGGCTCCAGCGGGGAAGGCCTCGCAGCCAGCCGGGCTGCCGGGAACAGCGCGGTGAAGCCGTCGGTGTCCGAAAGGGGAGGTATGCTCTCTGCCCGGGCCTTTATCTCTCTTTCTGCTGTTTTAGCTCTTTCGAGCCCGACTCGAGAAGTTAAAAGCGGTCCTTACTGAGATGGGGCGGCAGCAGCTAACCTTCATAGCGACTCTTGTCATTTAGCCGGACAGAACAATGGAAATAGTTCCTTGAAGTAGCCGAGCTCTCTGGTGGGAACAATAAACGTGTTTGAATTGCTACAAAGCGTTTGCTTTACAGGAGAGAAACAAAACACTGATTGTGAGTTTCGGGTTTGTGTTTGATTTGTTGGTTGTTTCAGGAGTTTTGTTGCTTTTTGGTTTTGTTTTTATTTTTACGCCTGGCTTTGAAATAGTTTTAAGAGCCTGTCGGTCTCGGTGTGTGGTAAGAATGTTGTGTTCCTACCATGCAATACTGCTATTTGCCATTCTTCATAAAAATCTACTGTCAAAGTCTGTGTCTTGGCAGGCAGCAAAAAGAAGTTAAAATTGTGGTATTTTCAGACGAAAAGAAGCTATGAAAAGAGTTGGAAATTATTTTAACACTTGCTGCAATGAATTCTGATGCACATGTGTCTCCATTGTGTATAAATTGGAAATTAGGTAAAATGCGTTTGGGTATTATATATGGCTACTGAGGAATCCTAAAAAAAACCCCAAACAGAATGCTAATTTAAACAGGACGATTTAAATGTTGACTTCGAGAAATAGCTATATATCACGTGGTTCATTTGGTCTTTAAAATTACTGTTCTCCCCATTATGCCAGATTCGGTGCCTTCTACAGGAGGTCTCTTCTGCCAAAATTCTGACTGAACTTAGGCCAAAATCTAAGTGAATGCTATTTAAAAAAAATAAATGTATGCATTGCAATGCTGATGTGTCCACTCTTAAAGAAGTCCCCAACCAAAGATCTGAGCTAATATTTTTATCACTTATCACAGTTTTAAGATTAAAAAAAACTCCCAAACAAACAAACACAAAGAAAATTGCACCTCACCCAAACAAACTCCAGAATCCCAGTACACCACATATTTTTCTACCAGCCAGCCTCGATAAAGACTCATGCAGTTAACTGATCATCTAAAACCATTACTTACATATTTCGTCTCATGTGTCAGTTTTTAATGTATTATAAGAAACAGAAACATTTGTGTTTGCCTGTTTTATAATACCTGGAGTTTTTTAAGTGGATCTGCTGTTTATATTTTCATTCATTTTTTAAATCTTAGAAAGCTGTTATCTAAACTAGATTAAGGTTGTCTTCCGTCATATCAAGAGAATTAAAAACAAGTAAATTACTTAAATAATTTGTTGAAAATTTAAAATGTTCTGAGACAAAAATATTTTGCGTGACTTAAAAAAAACGTAGGTAGATCTTAAAGATGTGTGAAAGAAACTGCTGTTAACAAATATATCCCAGACTACTGTTTAATTTCTCAGAGTTATTCCCAAGTGGTTCTTTTTTTTCTTTTATCGTCCTGTTTTTTGAAAGAAATGCTCAGCTTTTAAAAAAGGTTTTCATAAACACATGTGCAGTTTTAGATAATGATTTATCAAATGATGGGCAAATGTGAGATAAAGTTGATTTAAAGCATTCTTTCATAAATTTAGAATTCATTAGCATATGAAATGATACTTGGTAAAGTGACTTCTGTTGTATTATTTCTGTTCAACGATGTAAATAATTTTTTTATTAGCAGTGCAGGTAATCTCATTGTAAAAGATAATTATTTTAGTGCAGGATTGTTTTCAAAGCAGTCTGATTTATTTCACTTTATACCCTGGAGAGCTTTCATAGAATGACATTTTGTTTGCATATCTCTATTTCTGCTAATAAAAATTGAAGTTTTGTAAGCTGTTTTTTTGTATGTTGCTTTCTGAATAAAAATTTGTTGTGGCTGTTTTCATAATTTACTTATTTCTCTCCCCTCAGAATCATATTTTGGGGACAAAAGTTCCTGTGTAGAAAATGCTAACGCATTGAATCTCACGAGTTCTTCTTCCCTGCGAGGCCTGAATAGCACATGTGTAGGAAAAACACCTCTCTCTTCTGGTAGATCTGGTTGCAGAAGCCATACCCCGCTTATGGGATATTCGGGTAAGATTAACAGGTTTTAGAGGGAACAGTCCAACTTATATTTCTGATGTTATTTTATTAAGCAGTTTAATTTTTAATGTGATTATATTAAGATACTAAAACAAACTCAAAACACAATGTGTTTTGTACCACAGAGGATACTGCCAAGGAACTATATACGAGCAAGAATACACTACTTTACGTACTAAGAAGATGTTTCGGTATTGCGTCCTCTTACTACTTACTTTACATTCATGTATGAATTATCAGTGTAGTTAGAATTCAGACTTCTTTCAAATTGTCCAAAATCAAATTGTATTTGTGGACATGTGAACATGTAGTGTGGTCATTAAAGAGCCCAAATTCTTGCACATCTCTAATCAGGGTTCATTTTTAGGCTTGTAATGCATTAGACATCATATATAACATAATTATCAAGTTTCTTGATGCAAGTTTTATGTATTTTGTGTTGACATGTTCAGAGGTGTAGAACACTAGTTCTCCAGAACATTTAGTAGCTGATGGTACATCTTGCAGTGCTTCATATGAGCACAGGGTAATGATGCCTTGTGCCATGTTATATGTATCATATGTGCTCTCATAATGTGAAAGTAATGGGATATAAAGTTACTTCTTTCACAGTCTTGACTAATCATTATCAGTTCAGTTTCTAATGTTCTTAAAGACTGAACTGATAATGGTTCCTTCCTGCATCTGTATATTTATTTATCCTTGCTCTTTTGTTTGTGATGCTCGTTGATCAATCTTTCATTAATCTGGATTGAATGTAACTGAATATATATATGACTGTTTTACAGTTACATCCTCATCTGCAGTTTCTGCTCATACTGTTGCATCAGTTATTGTAGCTGTAGTTGAAGGAAGAGGCCTTGCCAGAGGTGAAGTAGGAATGGCCAGTATAGATTTAAAAAATCCTGAGATGATATTATCACAATTTGCAGACAATACAACTTATGCCAAGGTATTTTATGGTCTAATTATTGCAATTTACTTTGTTGAAAAAAGCTTATGACTAATGGAAAATTAAATTTCCAGTTTGTGGAAGAGATTTCTCAGAAGTGGAAGTAACAAGTTCTAGGAAATGTGCAGTGTTGAAAAGACTGATCTTTTTCTTACTGTGCCTCAGATATTAAAGAGGCAAGAATGTTTTTCAAAAGAAAAATAGCCTTTCTGCAAAATACACTGTGGGGCTGAGATGCCTCGTTTTGAAGAGCATTGGGCAATACATGGTAGTAGAACATGCAGGTATTCTTCACCAGGCAAAACAACACTGAGAACAGAAGTGCATTAATGTGTGTGTGTGATAGAGTAATTATAGTTCTGGCGTTGGTTACATAAATACTCCATCTCAGTTTGAAATGAAATTCACTCAATTTACAGCCTACACTGTGTATTCTACATTAATTTGGTGAGTAATCTCTGGTTTATGCAGCAACAGCATTAGTGAAACATCTTAATTCATGGGTTATTTTGTAGTTATGCGTGCTAGAAAATAATGTGACTTGTAACATCTTTACAATATTCAAAGAAGCAAAAGCTTTATTAGGACAGTAAGTAGCTCTGAATCAGAATATAAACAACCATCAAATCTGTTTACTAAAACAGATGTTGTATAATGTTGTACAATGTAATATTGTACAACATTGGTGTGCATTACAATTGTATAATGTACAATGTTGTATAACAGGTTTGTTTATTTTTAAGCATTAGTGCTTATAAAACCTGTTCTGTTCTTAACATACATAGCTACAAATTGAACATCCTTTATAGCTGCCTCTCAGGCCATGGTCAGATTGTTCATTGTTTTCCTGCCTTACCAATATAAAAGCTGGCATTTTCTTTGTACACATACGTTCCTCATTTTCCATTAACATTACTGAGTTCTCCATTCTGTGCTCATACCTGATACTGCATTCACCATCCAGTCAAAGAAAGAGAGATGCTAGTGTACAATTTCTTTTCCCCTAATGCAGGAAATGGCTTAACAGTCACACCTTTAACAATGTGTGAAAAAATCCATGGTCAGAAGTTTATGTCCAGGGAAGAGACAGAGGAGTTCTGTACCTTTTATTCTTGAACAAAGGGAGAAGCCATGGGGCATTTCCTGATGGGGTCTCTCAAGTTGTTGGAGGACTGCAGCCTGCTTTTTATCCTAATCATCCCAGCTGCAGAACCTTTGCCCATTCTTTACTGGCTGAGGTACTTGGGAGGTACACACTTCCTGATCTGCCTGCTAAATGTGCCCCTTAATATGCTTCCCCCTGTGTAACATATGATACGTGACCAATAAAATTAACTTTAAGTCCACCCTGTCTGGGGAAGTTAATATTCGTAACCCTATTAATTCTTTGTCCTTCTCAAAGTTCAGGAGCTGACCATGACCTTGGATAAGCAGCAGTCCGTGTCAGTTAGTAACATTTTTTGAAATTAATGGTTTGTCCTGTTACTTCCTTATCTACAAGTCTGGCCCTATCTGCAGGCAGACTGACACAATCTGTTTGTAAAGACACATTCATCGTATTCCTGTCAACAATTCTGTGTTATCTGCTGATCAACTAATTTCTTACACTCTCAGAATTCATGCTTTGCCTAGTGATTGGAATCCAGCCTACTGAATTTTCTCTTTCTTGGGCATGCTTCTGTTTTTGAACATTCTGCAGATAATTTCAGGAAAGTTTTCTTGTATTATTTAAGTTCTTCCAGATTTGCTGAACTGTGATGCTACTGGAAAAAAAAAATTCTAGTGGTTAGCAGCTCTGAAGGGCCGTGACAGCATTCCCATCCCAAATGCCCTTAGATAATTTTTTTTGGTGTATTTTTTGTACTTGATTAGCTTTTTACTGGGACATCATCTGTTCCTTCTTGCACATCTTAACTTGTAAGCAGTTAAAATATAGTCTGATTTTTTATGTTTCTCGCTTGAGAATTTGTGAATGCTGGTAACAATGAACATAAATGCATAATGTTGTTTGTCATTTCTTATACAGTAGAAGAGCATATAATCTTCTAATAATCCGTACAGGGAGTGTGCATAACATAATGCTGGTAAAATATACAGATTTTTAGCTATGTTAATACTCAGATAAATGTTACTAGAGGAGATTAAAACAAAACAAAAAACTAGTCTCAATCAAAAGATTAGTAGTATTCAGACATGTTTTATTTCTTCATCATCCAGAGCCCCATTGACCTTCCATCTGCAAGCCCAGAAAGCTGCCATCTGTTGAAATAAGTCCTTTTCCCCCATCATGGAACATAGTTTGGGATATTCATCTCTTGCTTCAACAGCAAGCATAATTCTGTGTTCAAATAACAGTGGATAAGCTCTAAATTTTGTTTGTTTGTTTTTAAATTAGTTTCATGTATATTTAGATACATATTAATTTGGCTCACTACATGCTAGTGAAGTTAGCAGATAATTTGGAACTTGAACTGATTCTAAAATACAAGGGTTCTGTATTTTGTTATTGCTGGTCATTATTTAAAATATTTGAGATTATATATTTTTTAAATTGAATTATTTTGATTTTTTTGGTCCAGGTTATTACTAAACTCAAGATTTTAACACCACTAGAAATAATAATGTCAAACACTGCCTGTGATGCAGGGAATACAACAAAGTTGTTCAGTCTGATAACGGAGCATTTCAAGGTAAGATCTAAAATTTCATTCAATGTTCTAGAGTTCTTGTTGATCACTTTTATATGATGGTTGGTTTAAAAGTTTTACACAACTTTTAAAATCTTAAGATTTTGTTTTCTATGATTTTCAGGTATAATTTTAGAATGGAAGTGAATAAACTAAATGCAGCTCCCCTGCTGCTACTTCTAATACTGACAGTTACAGAGATAGGTATATTGCTGATGAAAGCTGAAAGTTTTGAATTTGTGGCATTGGGTAATACCGAACCTAGGAAAGGTACAGAAATTAAAAAATCAAGCGTTCTCCCTCGTTCTCTCAACCTGATAAATCAATGGGGCTGATGTATCATGGAATCGGAAAAAGAGCACTGTCAGGGTAAAAGAGGATAAAATGAACTAGTATAAGTAATTTATGTGTATGAAAGCCTCAGAACCTTTAAAAAAAACTTATTAATTACTACCTGAATTGCTTCATTGCTGCAGAGCTGATGGCTTCTTCCTGAGTGTTCTTCTACTTCCTGACCTCTCTCCTCTTTCTCTCACATACATCACATGTGCATCACACTCCTCACATTGACCTGCTTGCGCTAGTAAGCTAGAATGAATACTTCTATGAAGACAGATTGCAGAATCAGTTGATATATTTCTTGGAAACATGTATCACGAGAAAAATATCGAAGTCTCTCTGATTTAACTTTTAAAACTATTTGATTTAACTTTTAAAACTATTTGCTTTCATCCCCATCTTCACAGAATGTGACTTTCACAACTGTCCAAAGAAAATACTTCAATGAAACAAAGGGTTTGGAGTACATAGAACAATTGTGTGCATCTGAATTTAGCACCATTTTCATGGAAGTCCAATCAAAGTATGTTTAAATAAGGAAGAGCATACTGTGTCCAGATAAGTTTTTAACAAAATCATTTATGTACTTACTACATATATCTGTGTCATGTTTCAAAAGTTAGAAAACTCTTAAGAGATCTGTCTTTTTATTTTGCCCTCCAGTGTTTCTGGTATATGTAGAAATGTAAATAGAAAGCCTGTTACATTGAAGGCCTGTTAGAGTTGAGTGGTTTTTTGAGTTTTCACAGCTTTCCACTTTGTCATTTTCATTCTTTCCTTAAAGACACCTTTCAAGAGCTAGCTGTGACTGCCTTTTTTCTGGCCTCAGCAAGCATTTTCTATGTATCAACAATTTTAAGTGTTGATACTTGGTGACCAGGGTCTTCCAATTACGTGTCTATTCAAATATGCATGTTCACAATACCAGTGATAGAGTGGAGGCTGTCAAGTGTACAGCGACTCGGACATTTGTGAACATTTGATCTGCATGAATATATGTTCACTAGGCATGGGTTTGTGCATATTTGAAATATACTGCTTTTTCAGTGCTGTCAATCACAGTAGTTGCCAAGCCACAGTAGTGTAAATGTTATTTCTGTAGCGCACTAGTTTTGTGGTATTTTTGTAGCAGTATTCAACATTCATAAAATATTGTTTCTTTCCAAGGTATTACTGTCTTGCAGCTGCAGCAGCTTTGCTAAAATACGTTGAATTTATCCAAAACGCCGTTTATGCTCCTAAATCACTAAAGGTTCGTTTTCAGGGGAGTGAGAAAACAGCTATGATAGATTCATCCTCAGCACAAAATCTTGAACTAGTGCTTAATAGCAGAGATTCTCGGTAAGAAGAGTTTTTTCAAGTTATGCTTTTATAAAGATGGATTTATCTAAGTTTCCTTGATATTTGTGTCAAAGGGATGACCATTATATTTATTTCCATATGAGAGAACTTGCATACTATTCAGAGCTTCTAAAAAAGTACCTTGACAGAGAAATATGTTACAATTCAGCACAAAATTTCTAGCACAGAAAATCCTAAAGTAAATTGTAGAAAGAGATGATGCATAATCATCTTTATGTTGATGTGTATGTTTTATTCAGACTTTAAAATTTTATTTATGCAAAATTTTACAGACTGGGAAATGAGAGTGGCAGTATTTCTGCAAGTTTCTTATGTTGGATTGAAACACCTACATTTTACTCGTTTTACGCAAGAGACATGCTTCAGCCTTGAAAGGTTTTTTTGTTTCCTTTTAGATATAATAGTGGGAAAGAGAGTAATTTCTATAATGATGGGAATGGGCAATGTGGTACTTGATTGCATGGTAGTTTTCCACATTGAGATCAATGCTTGGAGTACCTCCTTAATTGGCAGTTAGTTGCCGTGTAGGCAGAAGAAGCTTCAAAGCTTACCTTGTCCAGACTATTAACACTTGTGGGTTAGCAAGAGAAATACCTGGAACTTGCATTTTGCTGCCTGTCAGGTTCTGAGATCCACCTCTGTTTAGATGTCCTCTTAATCACCCTGATATAAAAAGGGGAACCTGGAGATTCCTCACTCTCCAAGTACTATTCATAAGAGCTTTCCCCTTGAGGAGATACAGTAGAACCACAGAATGCCTTGCATAGGAAGGTACTTTTGGAGTAATATTTTTCTGAAAAAATAATTTTCAGTTCTTAATTTCATAGATAGCTTTGAGAGGAGGGTGGTTACAGGAGGAACTGAGAAACAGTAAACTGCTTTAAGTTTCTCTGTTGGTTTTTTTTTTTGTTTGGTTTTTTTTTTTTTTTTTAGTATTATCTATGCAGAATTTTTGCTGATCCATTGGCAAGTTTGAATCAGCCTGACATAGCTATTTTTATTCCATAGATCTTACCCCCGAAGCCTGGTTAGATATCTTTGTATGAGGTATCAGCAGGTAAAAGTTAATAGCTCAGGTGCACACCAGAAATACCTAAGTCAAATTTGGGTGCCAATCTTAATTCTGGAGGGACTTGTCTTTCTTCATTTAACTGTGTAGGGAAATAGGTCCTCAACTCTGTAAAGATAGGCACTGTGGATACTCTCCCAAGTGCAGAGTTGCACTTAAGTGTTGTCACGGGTTGTGTCATGCAGAAAATGCACCCTTTATACAACTGGGTTTGAATTTCCCCATTTTTAAAAAATTCTCTGGACTATTGCTTTCCTTTTTTTATACCATGGTATTTTAGGGTGTTTCTGCTCACTCTGCCTACCTACCTACCTGCCTGCCTACCTATCTACTTATCTTCATGGTGTTTGTTTTGTGTACTTGTATTAGGTTTCTTCCTATTCAAGTTCTGGTTTAAAATGATATGTTGTTATGGCCCTGGTATTTTGTGGGTCATCTTCCAGCCAATAGCATAGAAGATTTCAGGTTTCTAAAACTATTTGACCATGTAGTGGGTGTAAATATTACAGATGGCTTATTCTGCATAGATGCAATCACGTTTAAGTGTGAAAACCTGGGATATGTAACATGTAAAAGCCATAAAGATGAAACTAATACTTAGAAATTATGAGCATGAAATTAGAAATTAGAAATTATTTAGCTACTATATTGATTAAAATATGTTCTTTAAAATAATAAAACAAAAAATTATTTCTCTTTTTGACTTCTAAGTGTTTTAATTTATTTTCAGAAATGTATTTCAAGTAAATTATTTTGCTTAATATTTGACCTCTGATTATAACTTGATAATTTGCCTCCTTGTGTAGGGTTGGTTTGTTCATTTTAATTAGTTTAATTGAGAGGGAAATTGTGAACTTTACCACTGCAGTAGCAATGAAATACTACTAAAAATATGAATAAAATACCAAGTTCACATGTATTTCTATACTACATAATTGAGGGCTAATATTATATTAAATAACATTGAATTACTTAGCTTCCTAAACTGCTGGAGTTTAATATATGGCAAACAGGGAGATGCTAAGCATGCCAAAGCATGCCTCAGATTGGTAGGATACTCTAGCCTATAAATGTCTCCTGACACTTACCATCTCTTTTTTTGGTGTATGTATTCTTCACATCTATTTTATTTTCAAAGGAATGGTCACACACTTCTTGGTGTTCTAAATTACACTAAAACTCCTGGTGGAAGTCGAAGACTTAGATCCAATATCCTGGAACCTCTAGTTGATGCTGAAACAATTAACACAAGACTGGACTGTGTTCAGGAATTACTCCAGGATGAGGAGCTCTTTTTTGGTCTTCAAGGAGGTAGTAGTTTATTTTGTAACACCTAATACTATATTTCTTTTTAAACATTGTTTTTCTAATATAGGAAAGTACGTAGTGTGACTCAGTATGTTTGAAAAGTATTTTTTAATGGTTTGTTAGGTGACATAGTAAACAATTTTAATTTTTTGAAGTAATCTATATTATCATAGCGATATTTTTCTCAAGTACTTTGCTTAGAAAAGTTGAATTTTTCTGAAACAGAGTATAGAAATCTGTGAGCCAATAGCTTTGTAAAAGAGTTGGAGTTTGTCTCTTTACCTCTATGGCTGGGTATGCATTATGTTTGATGTATACAAGTATATATAATGCATAAATGAAAAAGCAAACAGATTGCTTAAGTAATACTTGCATATAAATATTTCTTCCTGTTGCTTCATAAAACATATGATCCAGAGGAAGGAAAAATACAATAGTAGAATTAATCCCCCTGAAACTGGATCATATAATCTTCATCTGTGTCACAAGAGAAAGACAATTTAATCTAAGAAACAAAAAGTATTTCTGAATTGACAGATGTCTACCTATACAATAATCACTGCATGCTTAGGTATAGTAAGTCATAAGTATAGTTACGACAAAATAATTCGGATGTTAGCTATTTTTAAGCTAGTTTGTAAATCATTTGTGACAATAGAATGTAAGAAAAAGATCAGCAGTAGTATAGCTAATTAATTTTGTCCTTTCAAAGAAAATACATCTTAAAATTTCAGTTTAATTTCTGATGTGTATACTTTTGTTTTACAGTTATCTCAAAATTCCTGGATACAGAACAACTACTTTCAGTTTTGGTACAGATTCCAAAGCAGGATACAGTATGTTTCAAAATACACCTTGGAAAAACCAATTATCTGTCCATAACATGCACTATATAAATGTGATGCCTATAATTCATCCTAATTTATGCAAATGTACTTCCAAAAATGTTTGCTCTTGCATCACTCCCCACCTTTATTCTTCATAAGTGTACATTTTATTCAGTCGTACTCAGATGAGAGAGAGGAATTTTCTTCACATCAGCATAAATGGAAAAAGTGTAAGACTTACAGTCTTAGTGACTGTTATATCTAAGAGCAAGATTATTTTTTCGTTAGACCTTGCCTCATATATCAGTCTGCATGTTAACACATGTAATACAAATATCAAAATGGAATAAATACACGTAGTTCACCAGTGAATCTTAGTTGAGACCAGATCCAACAGTTAACTACAGTGAGCTTGGGGTTACTGAACCTCAGTTCTGTTTCCACTAAGCATATTGAAACCATGGTGTTAAAAGTTACATTTGCCTACTGTACTCGAGTTGGATATGTCTGCCACTGCTTTTGAGGTTGGTGATTACCTATATTTATGCTTGTGTGCCGGCATCTTAGATATTCTCAACTCTTTCACCATGCAGTGTCTTCTCACATTCTGATTTACCTGCTTAGATAAAGGATTTGTCCAATTCTAGTTAAAGAAATCAGGTACAGACTCAAACAGGACAGTAGTAATAAATGCAGATAAATCTCTTTAATGACATAATCAAAACCCAGAATGCTTATTTTTCTCAGCTTTCCTTGTAGTAATGTGTAACATGAATTCATGAGTTCATCTTTATGACTAAAAGTGCCACACAGGATGCTTTTATGTATGCATAGGACCATGTACACCAAACGTTTTTACTGCAGTGGTTTCACTGTTGACTGGTTCCAGTATAGCAGAGCATATTATGCATGCAACAGACATGCTTATTCAAGTGCTAGTTCAGTTGCTTTTATCAAATGCTATATTAGGCTATCCACTATGTTTCATTCCTGCTCTCCATAAAAATTTTCATTGTAAATCTTCCACCAGTCAGCAGATGAGATGCACATCTGAGAAGCCTACAGTTTCAGTTACTAAATGTGTATGGCATGTTCAGCATGAACATTCTCTTATCCTAAAAAGGTTGTCACTCACACAGAATCACAGAATCACCAGGTTTGAAGAGACCTTCAAGATCATTGACTTCAACCCATGCCCTAACATCTCAACCTAACCCTGACACCTAGTGCCACATCCAATCTTTTTTTAAACATATCCAGGGACGGTGACTCCACCACCTCTCCCGGCAGTACTTTAAAAAATAGGTTTGGAAAGGTCAATTTTTTTCAAAATTACTGCTCCCTCTCCAGGTTATGTCAAGCAGCTACAAAGTTGTTAGGAAACAGCATGAGTTTCTTGGAGGGACTAATTGTCTTTTTAAAAAGAAATTAATATTCATTGCATAAATAATATCTTGCACTTCAGGGAGACTTCAAGGGAGAAAAGCCTTCAAAAACTGCTTGATCCAGTCTTGCTGAGGTGTATACTTGAAAAATCATGTCAATAGTGAAATCATTTACTGCCTTTGGGTTGGAGTGTATCATGTGCAGAGATTCACTTGTAACACTAGTTCAGTTGAAATTCCTGTAAGAACTAATTGTTCAAAGATCCATTCCACTACCACTTTTTCCTGTGAAAAGAACTTTTTCAATTCTTTTCAGATCAGATCTCTGATTCCTTCATGGGACTTAGACCCCATATTTATTTGGAGATTAGCATTCTTTCATTCATGCATTTAGCACTGTTTAGTTTTGTCTTTACAAAAAAGACCTTTATATGACTAAGTTATGAGATGCCCTCAGCCACAAAAGAAAAGAGAAATTATATATTAATGAGAAGATTTCCCATGGGGTCATGCTCCTATGTCCTATGTGCTTATCTACATTTATCTGTGTTATTTCCTTAAAATTCTTTTGCACAGTGCATGTGTACTGCATATGTTATATCCTAATGTCAGCAGCAAAATTTTTTATCGTGAGTGTTAATGGGGCATACAAAACAAGGTCAAAGGTTTCTGTGAATGAAAGATTTTGAAGGACAGTCATTATTGTGAAAAAAATTTTGAAGTATTTACAGGATTTTTTTTTTATCATATGAGCAGATGCCTAAGATGTATGTATATTAACCAAAGAGAAATCAACCAAACTGGGTTATGTTGTGTTTAACAGCATTAATGGAAAAGGTTGTGAGCTTCATTATAATACATAATGTATTTGCTTTGAAAAAGTCTACAAATTGTGTAGAGCTTGTGTAGAGTTAAGTATACATAGAAGATAAAAAGTTTTCACAGCTTGGGCTAGCAGGGTATTCTTAGAGTCAGTCATTACCAGTTCAAGCACAGGAGAATCTTACCAATGGTCAAACTATCACAGCAGGCACTGTAAAATTTAGGTAAACATTTTTTGTGCAGATGCAAAGTTGTCAAAGCGAGCTTACGAAGTGTTTTAGGAATTTTCATTAAATGTATAAGTCTCTTACTGTTAAGAATATAAGTTCTACTGGTTCTTAAGTACTTTTTAGAACAGTCATACAGATGCCTTCAATTTTTGGAAAATTTCTCAACAGGTTAAAACTGCTGAATCAAAAATAACTAATTTAATCTACCTGAAGCATACCTTAGAACTTGTGGAGCCTCTGAAAGTAAGTGGTCTTTGGTTTTTTGGGGTTTTTTTTTTGTGGTTTTTTTTTGTTTGTTTGTTTGTTTTGTTTTTATTTTTTAATAAAATACAGACCATTTTTTCCTTATTTTTATGAAGTGCGGTTTATTAAATTTCATAGAGTATCTCCAGTTGGAAGGGATGGATTAAGTAAAAATATAATATAGTTCCAGAAGACAATACTGCCAACATACTGCCGGCATACTGCCAACATTGATTCTTAACGCCAGTCGGAAATATGCATTTGTGTCTATGCTCTGAAGAGCAGGATTCCTACCATTACCTGAATAATGGATTATATAGCAAACATTTAACTGAAACTCCTGCTCAGATTCCACAGACTATTTACAAAAATGCTGATTAGTCTCACTGAATCTAAAAACTTCCAGTCCTTTTAAAAAGCTGCAAAAAGAAGTAACTGTCATGTCCATGTTTTAATCTTCAACAGGCTGCTTTAAGAAGCTGTAACACACAGCTGCTAAAGGCTTATTACAATTCTCTTGAAGATACAAGGTATTTCTCATAATACTTAGCTATTGTGTTGGAAATTCTCATCTCTAAAGTGCCTGTAAGATAAAAAATGTTGCATCTTTGCCTATTTATAGTTATGAGTATAGCTCAATTCTTTTGCTTAAAGCTGATTTTAATTGTCAGAAAATCTTGATTTTCAGCTAATGAATACAGGGATAAAAGCAAGAGAGCTGGCTGTGATCGTGGAGTTGCTGCTAAACTGAACTCCCTTAGAAATAATTCTGAAAAGACAAGAGTAGTGCTTTCCTAGAGTCTCCGTAATAATGCAAAAATCAAGTGTTGTGTATTTGAAAAAAAATGTATATTTGAGAAATAATTTATATCTCCCAAGATGTGAATAGTATTTTTAATTTTATTCAGACTTAAGAATAGTCACAATTCATTCTGAGGTGAAAATAGAAATGTAATGTAGTGTTTTAACAGTAGAAAATTTTAAAATATCTTCACTTACTTGTAATACTGCTACTTGTAATTTGGGGATGGTACTGCAAGTAAAAAATCATAAAGTATTATGTATCTAATTAGTGATACAAAATATACAAATATTGCAGATTTGGAATTATACTTGAAAAGATTACAAGTGTAATTAATGATGATACAAGATACACAAAAGGATGTCTGAGTATGAGGACCCAGAAGTGCTACGCTGTTAAGCCTAACGTCAATGAATTCCTTGACATAGCTCGTAGAACGTATACAGAAATTGTTGATGACATAGCAGGTACTTCTAAACTAAAATTTGTATTTATTTGGAGTTTAAAGTAGATCACGCTTGACATATAGAAGCCATGTAACTGTATACGTTATAACCTTCTCATATGTAAAAAGTATTTAGTATTGGTATGAATTGATTGTCATTGATAAGCAACTGAGACTCTCCATTTCTGGATAAAACCTCAGTTTTATTTTAATATAATTGAATAATTATATGGTGGTTCCTGTATTCAAAGCTCTGCTAGTCCTTGTTCTCTGAAAGTGCAAAAAAGTTGAAGTAATGGAACAGAATTACTCCATCTAAAACATTCTGCATAAAACATTTAAATCTTTGGTTTAGTTTCTTCATTTAAAATACCTGTGTTCTTTGTTCTTTATATTTTAAGCTGTCTTGATCTATCTGTGGACTACCTTTTAGCTAAGGAAGTAAAAGTTGGAAAATACGAACAAAAGGAGTTTTAGCATGATGTGCATTACTGTGTTTTACTAACCTTCCAGTTTATCATTATGTCAAAATAGAAGAAAAAAATTTTGTCTGAAACTGATTTCCTTTTTTTTAGTATAAATTATTGATTTCTAGAAAGAACCATCTTAGTTTAGTCTATAGTTGGAAACCTAAAAGAGCATCAGAAGCTTTAGTACCTGTCTCATGTCATGAAGTTCCTGTTTTATTCAAATCCTACATTCATGCATAGTGAAAAATACAGATGGTACTAGTTCTGTATTTCTGAAACCTTCCACTAACAGTTTCCATCTTTGTACCACCACAAGGAGGAGAGGGAGAGGCGAGTTCCTGAATGTATGTGATTTGGGTTAAATCTTTGTATGTGGTATGTAGGTATGATAACGCAACTTGCTGAAAAGTACAGCCTGCCCATGAAAACAAGTTTCAGCTCTGCTCGTGGATTTTTTATCCAGATGAATGCTGATTGTTCAACATTACCTAATGGCCAGCTTCCTTCAGAATTTACAAAGGTATCTGTACAAAATATATTTTAGCTTAATATTTATTTACTATATTTATTATACTTTATTTACTTTAAATAATATATTAATAAACTTCACATTATACAGTAAATAACAATAAAAATAAATTCACAAAAGATATTTAGAAGTAAATTAAGTTTTAATTGAGATGTTTTTATAACTACCCTATATTCAGTTGTATAATCAAAAATGTGCAAGTACATGCAATTATGTTTTGTGCAAGAATAAAGTTGTATATCTTGCTAATTGTTATCTTAAATGGAATTTTCATAAAAAATTATGCAGTAAAAATGAAACTGGACATTGTTTTTTCTCTTTTGTTTCCCCATTTGATTTCCAATTCTGGTTTAAGAAGCTGTTTTTCCTACTGATAATGAAGCAAGCTCTTACTGTTGGTTTCAATTCCCCCTAGATTACGAAAATGAAAAACACATACAGCTTCACTTCAGCAGATTTAATAAAAATGAATGAAAGATGTCAGGAGTCCCTGAGAGAAATATATCACATGACCTACTTGTAAGACCTCCTAAAACTATTATATAAATAGATTTTTTAATATAAATAAATAAATATACTATAAATAAATATAATAAATATAGTATATTAATAAATATACTATATTTATTAATAAATAAATATACTTTGCTAAGTATATTTATTTTCTCTAATTATCTCTACACAGGCTTTTAAAGCTCTCTTTCTGTTAAATTATGGCTACTTACAGCCATATTCTAAAGCAGCACTGTTCAAGTGTAACTCCTGAGACAAAAAACCCCCCATAAATCATGTATTGTATTAAACATGTTCACAAATATATTGGCATTTATTAATAGAAGTGGTCATCCTGTAAATTTTTAATGGGTTAATTACCTGCACCAAATGGCACAATGAATGCATTAGTTTTGGATCTGTAATGCAGAATTGGCACTTAGAGTCAGTTCCTTATATTTAGAGCAGAACTGTATATTTCTGCATCTTGTCCTTGCTGCATGTTATGTTGCTCTCCTCTGATTCACAACTTAGTAAGTGTAATGTTACCTGCCAGTTGAATGGAAATTCTTCCTAGCAACCTTGTAGGGTTTTTTTAACATGAAGATCTAAGGGAATTAGAGTCACATTTCCCATGTTAATAAAACATACTTGATTCCATAGCTATATTTTTAGTTCATTCTCTGTGTGAAGCTTTCATATGAGCTGTTGGTATTTGAGGTGTGTGTCTTATGTCTGATCAGCAAAATGTTAGCTTGAGATGATGGTACAAGATCTTAATTTACTTCCAAGAAATTTATATGTTTGTTCGCATCTGGTATACATGGTTGTGTTTGATGAGTGACCTTTTATCCTAAGATATGCAGCATGGACATTATAAATCCTTTATTTTTGTAAATTTTATAAAGTTGACAGGATGTGCCGTGCAACAGCTGAATCTGTGTCTTATTTCAGAATAGTATGTAAACTACTGAATGAGATCTATGAACACATTCATTGCTTATACAAGCTGTCTGACATTGTGTCTATGCTGGATATGCTGCTTTCATTTGCCCACGCCTGCACTCTTTCCGATTATGGTAAGTGTCTTCTTTGATTCTGTTATGGGTTAGATAAAGACCCTTCTGATGGAGAATAACCAGACTATTTTGTCTGGTTCCATTTCTTTTTGTCTTGGTAGTCTCTAGGTGGGTATCTCTGTTTTGTCTTTGCCAGTTTTATGCTGATGTTCTTTCTCTTTCCATTTATCGAAATTAAATTCTGCTAGTTAGCTGCCATAAGCCTTCCCAGTCACTCTTCTCAAAATGGACAGTTTAAGCATATTCCACTCAAAAGCATGAAGTATATGGACGCTCTCAGTTTACGCCTTTTTCTGTTCCATTAATGCTGGTAGATAAAGGAACCATGTGTAATTGTTTCAGAAAAGAACTGTATTCTGTCAGAAATCCATAGAGATAGTTCCAGCATTAAATGGATCTTTGTAGGCATGGTACATTTCCAAATAATCAGTATGGTAACATATAAGAAAAATAGAGGGAATGCTACTTTCCTGTTTAGCATGCAAATACAGAGTACATACCTAAAACTAACAGGAGTTCACAACCCTTGTACTTTATAAAAATACTTTATCTCTTTACATTTTTATTGCTGGAGTTCAGCCCTACTTACTAGGGAACAAAACCAAAGAACATTAATTTAGAAATAAATTTCAGTTATGGGTTTATTTTGTAGTCATAAATTATGAAGGCTTGCACAGTAATGAGAATCTGTACCTGAAAGTGGCTGGTAATTCTTCCCAAGAGCTCTGCTCTGGAAGAATTAACTTTATTTCAAAACATAGTAGCTTAGTAATATAAAGGTTCCCACACTAACTCCTCAGTGTTCTACATCTTTTTTCTTCATTTAGTTCGTCCAGAATTTACCGATACTTTAGCAATCAAGCAGGGATGGCATCCCATTCTTGAAAAGATAGCTATGGAAAAACCTGTGTCTAACAACACATACCTGACAGAGGGCAACAATTTTGTCATTATTACAGGACCAAATATGAGTGGAAAATCAACTTACCTGAAACAGATTGCTCTCTGTCAAATTATGGCACAGATTGGTGAGTAAGAGCATACAATAATATTCATCTTCTGCAGCACATTTTTTTTCTGGTTAAAAATATTTACAAAGTTGAGTCATTTAGCTTCCAGAATAACATCATATCTAAATAAAATATTAACAGGTAATTTGTAGTGTATTTACTTCTACAAGCTCTTGCATTGCTTACAGAGGTGACTGTAAGGTTTTTCATCTGCTGCTGGAAATGTATGGGGCCCCATTTCTGTGTCTTGAAGCCTGCCCAGTCTGTCTTCAGAGAAGCACAGTTGCATGCCCTAATTCTTTGGAGCACCATAATCCAATCTAGCACCTTCTGCTAGATTGATAGCGAATGTCCTTCAAGTATGCTGATCAGACACGTGCCAGTCATCCAAAAGAAACACATGATTTTGAGCATACTTAAATTCCATAGAGAAACATATTTCCAGACGAGTACAATTAGTAGATAAATAATCAACTACTTCAAATAAAAGTAGTATCAAATATTGCAAGCTTCTGTTACTAAAGTTATAAAAGGAAACCAACTTTTCGTAAAGTCTTAACTGAGATTCGTTCCTATATTCAGGAATTCCTCATGACTTTTTTCTTAAAAGTCTGGTAGCACTTGTCAAAGACCTAACTCTATAGAATGAAGCTACTTAGTAGTGGAGAATAAAATTTATCCATCATTCATTTGTGGGTTCAGTCTCCAATAACTGCAAGTTCTTGAGGAATTGCTCTCAAAACTGTGTGTTTAATATGAATAAAGTGGACTGTGACGTTTTTGGCAGAAGGTTCCTGTTTTTTCCTGTTCAGTAAAACTGCTATGCTTTGAAGTCTGATAAAGGCAACACCATCTCGATTTTGGGAAACTAACATTTCTTGGGATTAGTAAATCAGTGGCCACAGAAATGTAAAACAATCCTAGAGTTCATTGTTTTTCTGCATCCCTTGAGACTGACAAACAGCTTCAGGCATATGATTTCTTACAAGTTTCACTGATAAGCTTCTTTAATTATCTATATAATAACTTTTTTCTTATAAATTAATGGTAGAACTTAATCTTACAAAACTTTATCAAGTAAGATGCTTTCTCTGCTGTGCACAAAAACCAAGTGTAAAAGTAATTTTTTTTCCCAGTGATGTAGTCAGGTAAATGTTTCAGTGATGAGAGAAACTTGTATTTTACTTGCTTTGTAGGTTCTTATGTCCCAGCAGAGTATTGTTCTTTTCGAATCGCAGAGCAGATTTTTACCAGAATAGGTATGGATGATGATATTGAAACAAATGCATCAACATTCATGAAGGAAATGAAAGAGGTATGAAATATAGCTATCCAGGTTCAAGGCCCATTTTTACTGTTAGGCTAATAGAAATTGTACTAGTCTATTTCCACTGAAAGAGTATACTTTGAAAAACAGTCAAAAATTCAGCCTTCCTCTCTTTTATGATAAACTGTAGAAAACTAGGCATCTCTTAAATAGAAAGATATTCCAGTGTGAATAAAAATCAGTGCTTTGTTGGATAGTACTTTCAATATTTTTGAGTCAGCTTAGATGTTAAATTATCATTTGTCGGGGCCTATGCTCTCTCAGTTTCCTCTCACAAACTGATACCATTTTGAGGGTAAGTGATATGTTCAGCAAAAGAGAGAAAGAATGCTGTGGTGTGACTCTTTGCTTGATTAGAATTGACCGCTGTTTGAAAGCTTTGAAAAGGTAAAATTGCTGTATCTCAAGAGATTTTTTTTTTTAAATTTCTGCATTATGTTCCATCTGAATAACAAAAAATTCCTATTTAAAAATCCACATTAATAGGTGTGATAACACTTTGAATCTTTTTCTAGATAACATACATCATACAAAATGCTAATGATAAATCACTCATCATTATTGATGAACTTGGCAGAGGTACCAGTGCTGAAGAAGGTATTGGAATTTGTTATGCTGCCTGCGAATATCTTTTGAACTTAAAGGTAATTCTGTTTTAAAGGAATTTAAGCCTTAAAATTGTTTTGTCATCCTGAAAGCAAATACAGTATTTTCTCATAATTTAACAACAGTTTTGCAAATATTTCTTGGCTAAATTTGGTGTTTTTACCATAACTAGTGAATAGTAAGAATTGCAGTGGTAGAGGAAGCATGCTGACATAAGCTGCAGCTCTGTTCACTGGTTGTTGTGATTTAACCCCAGTCAGTTGCTAAACACCACACAGCTGCTCACTGCCAAGCAAGAGCCCAAGCCCAAGAACTCGTGGGCTGAGATAAAGATGGTTTAGTAAGTAAGGAAAGCCATATGCAGAAGCAAAATACGGAATTCATTCACTGCTTCCTATCGGCAGGCAGATGTTCAGTTGTTTACTGCAATGCTGTTCCCCCACAGTGACTGTGACCAGAGCCCCAAATGTCCCTCCTTCCTCACAGTTCTTATTGTGGTGGTGTAGTATGGTGTGAGATATCCCTGGGGTGATTTTGGGTCTGCCATCCTGGCTGCATCCCTCTACAGCTCCATGAACACCCCCCAGCCTTCTTGCTGGTGGGACAGGGTGGGGAGCAGAACGGCCCTTAGTATTGTGCAAACCTTGCTCTGCAGAAGCGAAAACATGGGTGAGTTATTTGTACTGTCTTGGTCACAAATCCAAAGCAGCCCAACACAAGCTACTATGAAGAAAACTAGCTCTAGTCCATTTAAAACCAGAACTCTGGTCGCCATATCTTTTCAGCTTGCTTGCAAGCTTGTAATTCTGTCTAGAAAGAGAATAACCCAGTTTGTTTAGTTTTACTTATTTAGTTTAGTTTTAGTTTTGCTTTATGCTTGAATGTTAAAAGTAAACCTCTTTACCTGTACCTCTTTACCTTTCAAAGTACAGTGGTAGTTCCACACAACTTATGAATTGGTCACAGAGGTTAGAAACTTGTTTAGAATAGTGGCAGGTAATTTCAGATGGATTGCAAGTTTCACCTCTGTTGCCAGTTATGTGATCAACTTCAGGGGGCTGTTATGAACCTTTTCAGTGTGCAGGTCTTTGTTTCTCCTCAGAGTTTATTCAGAGTACTTTTGAGGGGTTTTTGGTTTCAAAAGCTCGGATACTTTCTGTCACTTGTACTTTTGATAAAGGATTCCTTGAGAGAATTAAGTAAGCATTTGACAGTCGTTCCAGTCCACACCAGTCAGATTTTGTAAGCATAGTGGATATTTCTGTGTTTCTGATATTATTTTCCTTCTTTTGAGAAATGAGCAGAAGAATTCTCAGTTGGAAAAGATGTACTTGCCAATGCTAGAACGCATCCCTTAAGGATTTTCATTTGCTTTAGTAGTGTAGAGACAGCTTTTCAGGGTTTTGGAGGAAAACCTGGACATCTGTGAGATTATTTAATTTTTCTTATTTTTATTGTAATTTATTTTATTATTGTGATTTATTTCTGGATCATTGCCAAAATAAATTTTCTTTTTTGTTTCCTTATTTAGGCATTTACACTGTTTGCTACGCATTTCCTGGAACTGTGTCATATAGACGCTTTATATCCCAATGTGGAAAACTACCATTTTGAAGTGCAACATGTGAGAAGCAGTGCTGGAAATAAGGAGAAAATTGCTTACACTTACACACTTTCTAAAGGGTACACAGAGGAAAAGAACTACGGTAATGGATTCTGCTGTGACTTACAGTTAACAAAAGTTACACAAGATACTATTTCAGTTACTAGGCATTAAGGAGTATTTTTTCTGATGACAGGTTTCTCTTGAGTTTGTGTCTCTCTCAAAGAGAGAGATACAGAGATATGCAGGTCTATAATTTGTTCCAAATAATTATGTGTTTCAGGTAACCACATAGTGAGATAGCAGTTTTGGGTAGTATGAAGACCTTACATATTTTGTAGTGAAAAAAAAATCTTACTGATGTCTTAGTGATGCCAGTATCTCCTTGATTCATGTCTGTTTGAATGAATTGGGTCATTCTGAGCATATGCTACTTGAATTCATTTTATATGCACTTAATGGAAGTGAATGAACGTATGTATGGTAGACACGTCTTTAAGTTCTTTAGTGACTTAAAGATGTGTCTGCCATAAGCAGTGATATGACTGGTTAACAGCAGGTTGGCTCTTTTTGATTAGCAAAAAGGAATCAAGTTTCTTTAAAAAAGGAGAGGAATTTTACAGTATATTAGGCTAAGACAGTTTTGAGAAGGTCTACAAAAGGATCAGTGTTCTCTGAAAAGTAGATTAACTTACCTTTTAACTTCAGAATAAATTAAAGTATAGATTGTACAGATTGATTAATTGTGGGTCAAGAGTGAATGACAAAGATTTACAGGAATCTGTATGTTTCCAAATACTAGATTTGGATGTTGATTGCTTGATTTAGGTAACATTTAAGCAAGAGGAAATTAGCTACACGTGACTTTGGCAAACTATCGGTGACTGAAGACTAGAAATTATTCCAGCAAAGTTTCAAGTAACAGGACTTAAAACTCACCTTGATCGGAATTTCAGAATAAGTTTGTTAAACTTCAGCAGCACAAGCTCAATTTTAGATGCTACACCAACATTAACTCCACAGAATTGTATGTTTAGAGAGTAATTTCTGAGAACAGGAGACCTTTAGAAACTCAGTGTTCATGTCATGGCTTTACCTTACTTTGAGTAAAGTCACATTCCAAGAAAGAGTGCAAGGGCTCTTCATGACCCTTTTTCATTTTTAAACTTGTAGTATCAAACTACCCAATGAACCACAGGTTTTCCAGGGGTATGGATAAAGGAAAAAGTTAAAAAATCATGTTAGCGCAGGAAAAAAATCTACATCTCTTTCTTACTGTTAGTATCTGGAAATTTGCCTGTTGGCAACAAAGAAGTTGAAAAATCATATCCCTGTCCACTGGACGTCTGGATGTAATTGAGAGTGCAGTTGGCAAAACTGCCTGATTTTCTGCCAAATTAAAAAACCTGAACCGAGAAAGCTGATAACACCATGGTGCTGTTTTTTTTTCCTTTTAACCCCCTAATATCTCTCATTCTACCCATTTACAGTATTACCGGCGGTAGCTTGATATTGAGGTGTGTTTCAGAGATAGCATTAAAACAAAGTAGACGTGTTATTTTGTAACTCTCCAAACCTTACTGTTCATTAACAAAAAAAAAAAAAAAAAAAAATCCCAAACAAAACAAGAAAAACCCAAAACCAACCCCCCCCCAAAAAAAAAACCACACAAAGAGAAAATACGCAGAAATTATTTTAATAAAAATTAAAATTAAATGTTTACCCTTCAGAAAAAGAGGCTAAGTTAATTCTGAAAGACATAAAATGGAAGGTAAGGATAGAAATTACATTAAAAAATCCTGATTTGTGTTTTGTATGTTTAGGAATAAAAGCTGCAGAAGTGTCCTCCCTACCATCATCCATAATTTTGGATGCAAAGGAAATCACAAGTCACATTGCAAAACAAATTTTGGTATGTAGTAGAAAATCATAATGCTGTATTTCACAGTTTTTATACTACTCAAATGTATTTCCAGTTTCTGAAAGGTTACAGGATAAGTGCTGCCTATGTTTTAATGAAAATAGATTTCATTAAACTTTGTATTTCTGGAACCAGTTCTTAAAGATTATATTGAAGGTCACTGTTAGCTGACAACACAAAATGGCCCTTCGGGTAAAGGAGTATTGGGTGTAATGTTTGTATACAAACCAAGAATTATGAGATCAAAAACAGGCTAGAAAATAGCTAATACTAGTGGGGTTTTTTTTAATAGAACAAAATTTTGTGTTTTAATGTATGTATATTTTTAAGAACAGCACAGACAGAAGAGCACTCCTGAGATGATGAAACAGAGAGCTGCATACCAGTTAGCAATGAGATTGGTTCAGACTGCCAGAAATTCTCGACTGGACCCTGACAGTTTGCGTGTATATTTGAAAGCCCTGAAGAAAAAGTATGAAGCCAGTTGTCCCACACCCAGAAAAAATGATGAGCTACAGTAACATCTAATATAGGCTGTTCTATTATTTATGACTGCAAGACAATTCTGGGTTTTCCCACAGTATTAGTACAGTCTTTTCACATGGGGTTATATTTTTAATTATCAGTCTAAATTACACTCAAGTAATGGAAGACCATATCCTTTATGGGTTTCCCCCACCTCGACATACTTGGAATAAAAGCATTTGCCTTCTATGAGGAACACAATTCTTTTTGACAAAAAATACAAATTATTTTAGAGCAGCACTGAGAGGGAAGGACTGGGGCAACTCTACGGAACTCAGAATTTCGGGCGTGATACAAAAGAAAGCTCAGATTGCAAAAAGGTAAACGTGTGCCCAAATTGCCTCAAAGCAGTTTTGCTGTCTGTTCTTGTTCAGTTGTGTCTTCTGAAAATGAAACCATTTTATTCACTCTGCTGTGCTAAACACTTCTCACAGGAAATGAGAAACAGATGATACTAAAATGTGAAGGAATTTGGATGTGTAAAAATAAGTTGTTCTCTCTTCTCCAGAGCAAGGTGTTTGGTGTTAGTTGGTGATAAAGGTTCCAGTTTATCTCATACTCCTCTTGCTCAGTCTCCAAGTCACTGCAGGATTTCCAAAGACCCTGCAGTGGAGAAGCCTCTCATCCTGTTCATTCTAATCACACAGAAATACTGGGAGGGGAAGAGAATGGATAAAGGTGAAATTTCCCTGAGAAAAGGCTCAGAGATCAGGGTGTTCACTGATGGCATGGGCTGGGATGAGGGCTGAGCAGCACCAAAGCTGGAGCACATCAACCATTCTGCTTTCCCCTGATGTTTTATCGGGGGGTTTATGTCCCTGCCAAGAGACAGATGTTAATTAAAGAATCCCAGGCCGAGCCATGACAGTAATCTGTTCTGTTCAAGCTGGTGGTTTTTTGACACCTTCATTAGCCACACTCTTCAATACTTAGTCCTGGGATTAGTTCCTGTTATTCTTTCAGCCTTATATCCAACTTTCCACCCCTTTTCTTCTCTCTGTCTGGTGTGTCTTTTGTGTACCTTTTCTTGTCCTGTGTGCTTCCCCTCCTGTTCCCTTTCACTGCTTTACTCTCTTGTTCTTGTTTTTCTTTCAAGAAATAAACAATCAATATTTATTTATTAAATATTACTCAATCCCTCTCCTCTACTTTTTGTTTCTGTCTCCCTCTCTGCTTGCATCTTCATTTCTCCTCCTTTCTTTCTCTCCTTTTTCTCTTGTTCTACACCGTGTCTGTATTTCTTTGTTCCTGCCACTGTCCTTTGGCCTGTACCTGTCTGCACCTGCGGCCCAGTCCTTCTCCCTCATTGTACCCTCCTCTTGGTAAGCCTCTGACCTGCTGTCCATGCCTCTCTTTCTCCATTCCTCTGCTGTGCCTGGCCCGCCTTTCCCCACCTGCATGTGCCATGGTCATTTCCTCTCTCAGTCCTTGTTTCCCTCTTCATCTCTGTAACCCTCTGTCCTTACTGTATGTGTAGAACTCTGTCTTTTTCTCTGTACTCCTCCATGTCTCACTCGTGTTCCTTTTTTATTCTCTGACGCTCTGTGGTGCTCCCCGTGCCATTGTTCCTCACGGAATCTTTGGGTCCGTTTGCTGTCACTGTTCTTTTTTAATCCATCTCTGTCATGCTACCCATCCCAGGGGTGTTTTGTTTGGTTGGGTTGGGGTTTTTTGTGGGGCTTTTTTTTTGTTTTATTTTTTGGGTTTTTTTGTGGGGTTGTTTTTGTTTTGTGGTTTTGTTTGTTTGTTTGTTTGTTGTTTTGGTTTTGGGTTTTTGTTTGTTTTTTTTTTTTGTTTTTTTTTTTTGTCAATTTCATCCTACACCCCGTTCTTTTTTCCTGTGTCCTCTCCGCTGTCAGTTCCTGTTTCTGCCTCTCGCCTGTGACAGCGAGGCTGGGGAGGAACCTCAGCCCTTCTTGGGGCTGCCCCCTCTTTCTTGTTGCAGCGGAGTCCCTTTATGGGGGGATGTACACGTGGAAGGGGACTGAAAGAAGTGCTGCGCTGCTGTCCAGGGCAATTTAACACGTTCTGTGCCTTCTTTGGGGGTAAGGAAAAGAGGGTGAAGACTCGGGGCTATGGTGTCATTTGGGGCACCCCAAGGTCCCTAGGAGAGGGAGCCACACTGCGGTGGAGGAGCAGGTGAGTGGGGACCGAGGAAGGCGGAGGGGGGGGGGTGTGTCAAGCTGAATTGCCCTCCCCCAGAGGGACCCAAAGCTGCTAGAAATTTCACAAGGAGGGGTGGGTGTAGAATACACCTGAAAACTTGAACCTGTCAAGTTTTTCATTTTTATAGGTATTGGCAAATAATAGGCATTTATCTCTGAATTAATTCTCTCTATCCACTCATTTGTAAACGGGAAACTCTGACTAGAGATGGGTAGTAGTTTTGAACCAATCAAATGCCCTTAAACCGTAAGAACAGCTGCGGGGCCTGAAGGGAATGGAAAGGGCTCTCCGGCGCCTTTTACCTCCGTTCTCTGCCCGCCCCTAAAGCGCGCCGGGCTGAGCTCGGCGGTACTGCTGCCGCCTTGTGGACAGAGAGCGGTACTGCCGGCCCCCGACCCAGCGCCAGTTTTCCTTCCAGTTGTAAAACCGCAAACATCGCAGTGTTCCTCTGACACCAGCGGTTCTAGGAAATAGAGCTGTAGGTGGCCTTGGCCTCCCTTAGGCCCTCATGAGGTACCTTTTCGTTACAGGTGCTTGTGCCATAGTTTGGATTCTGCTTCTTAACATTTCTAGTGTGACAGAGTTTACCATAGAGACAATCTGCCAAGGGGCAGCACTTTGGGGGGCATGGCTGTCCTGGGTGTGTATTCTGAACTCCTTCCAAATGTTAGGTTTGAAGTATTTCTTAGGAAAACAGCAATCTTTTGTGTCTGCATTTGAGGTGTTGAAATTTTGGGTTCAGTTTCTTGAATCATGAATATCATAGGATTCCTCACAGATGACAACTGCTAGGAGCTATGGCTTTTCTTGGCCTTGCATTTCAGGGGCTGTCTCCAAAGTGACCTACAGACATTGGAATGGAAATCTTTATTTACTGTATAAAAGAATCACTCCGAAGTATTGGCCAGGGTCTAAATGTGCCATACTCCCTTTTAAAAGTACCAACATCACATGATTTTTCTCAGATTAAAGCTTCTGTGGAGTGGGATCTGCCTGGCTCTTGAGACCTGTGTGTCTCCTGTGAACTCGTCTTGCCAGAAGGGCTTGCTGAGTTTTCCATTGTGTGGAAAAGAGATCCCATTGGAGCCTGAAGCCTCGTGTTTCCTGTGATATTTCCACTAGAATTGCAAACTTTGCAGGATTTCTGATAGCAGAAATTTTCTGGGAACTAGGATTCTGGCTGGATTTGGGTCTCGGGACTCTCAAGTGAAGTGACCTTGAGGCAATAGGGCATGCAGATTTCCTTGCTGTTGAAAAGAGCTATCGTTTGCACCCAGGAGCCATGGTCTGAATGGGGGTGTCACCTCTTAAATTTGCAAATGTCACAGGAATTCTTATAAATGAATGCTGCTAAGAACATAAGGTCTGTCTGGCTTTGGACTTAGAGGTGCCTCCTCTAAATTGGTCTTCAGATGCTAGGTTGGAAAGTGTTCCTGCATATGCCAAATAGCCCTTGCTATGCAGTTAATCAGCTTCAAAGTACCATCAAGTTGCTGCCCCTGCAAAGATTTTGACACAGCCTGATTGTGGTGTCTCCATTTCGCTCCACCCCCCTTAGCAGGTGCTTATGGTTGTACGGGGAATCATTGTGGAGCATGCCAACACAGTTCCAGCCTGGGAACAGCACCTGTATTTTACCCTAAAATTTCTGTCCCGTTATAACTCCTGTTGGGATACAAAATTAACTTCTCTATTTCCTCTGATTTTACCCCCAGTCATCTTTCTATACAAACATTGATCCACTCTCCAGAGGATTATTGTGAGCAGATGTGAGTTCTGCTGTCCCTTTGGACTGAGAAAGACAGAGGTTTTTTCCCCAAGTTCCTTTTGAACCTGTCCTGCACCTGTTACAAGTCCTCAGTCTCCTGCAGTTTTGTGGGTCAGTAACATGTAAAACAGCACAACACCCTGGCACGCTCTGCTCATGAGAGGAGATGAGAAGAATCCTTCTGCTCACACCAGACCTGCAGCTGCCAAACCTCACCAAAGCACCTGAGGAGCCCCCAGGGACTGATGGCACAGAAGGGAGGTGATGGAGCACAGCACAGCAGGCAGCCTGCCCTCCATCCAGGTGTGAAGAAGGCAGGGCTGGGAACTGCCAGCAACATCCCACCAGGTCTGGCTCATGGTGCCACCCTGAGTGTTTCCCCTGCCTCTGGGCAGTCCCAGCTGCTGCAGCTCACTTGACAGAGACTCACTGCCTATCCTGTGCTTGGCTGCACTGGAGAGGATGAAGCCGAGGACAGCAGTGGTTGCCTTCACATCCCCTGACTGCAGACGGGAGGGAGGGTGAGCTCTGTCACCTTGGGACGGCATCCGCAGACTCACTGCTGCCCATCTCTGGAGCATGGCTCCACCTGGGGATGGTGGTAAGGACAGCAGTGCTCACCTAACTTTGCACCTGAGGTCAGCTTCAGGATCTTGTCATACTGTGGGAGAGCGGAGCTTCTCAGTAAACACCAGCTAACACACTCGCTACCAGTATTAACACTAACAATTCTTACCTAAATATTAATACTAATAACATTTACTATGCATATTATTAATGCTAGTAGAGGCCAGTACCATTCCTAACGCTGAGGCTTGCATGAAGAACACAAAATTAATTAATGTTACTGATTATGCTATAGTGGTGTTGAAATACTTGGCCTCCACTGCGGTAACTCCACACTTACCTCGATGGCCTCCCCCAGCAGGTCCTGCAGCACCTGGATGCAGATCAGCTTAAGTTTCACTGATGTGATAAACAGAGTTCACTCTTTAAATTTTTTAAAAGTTTAATAAAGGATAAAAGGACAAAAGAATCCAGCACTGGGGTGCTTCTGGCACACAGCCAAAGAGCACAGAGGTAGCTTAAAATCATGTTCACTGTATATGGTTACATTGCTGGGGTTACATGCATATTCATTAGCTTATACATTATTCAAACATTCCTTTGAGTTTTTGATGTTCCAGGAACTCTCTTGTTTGGTTTTAACCTCTGACTTGGCTGCAGAACATTCTGTAAATTCGGTCTACGTATTTTATTTTTTTCTGTGGTTTTATCCTGTTGCTTCACACTCCCTGATAACACCAATAAGAGTCGATAAATCCTTCCTGCATGCTTTAGCTCTTTTTGTCACTGTTACCAGTTGGTAGGGCCAGTCTGCAGATACAAGAAAGAGAATTGCTTTGCACCACTCTCTGAGTTAGTTACATAGAAGTATTTTAGTTTCTATTTTAACATTTTGCTAAAGCCTACGATATATTTATCACGCTACTATTTATATGAAATATACACCCATACATAAACTGGCATATTACACTATACAAAGCAGTTAAAAGTAAGTATAAGTTGTACCATATCAAAATATTTGTGATGCAAAAAGCTAATCTATGAATGTGAAAGCCAATATTGTTTTATCATCTATAATATCGGACGACTGAGGGGGAAAGCGAGGGTGAGCAGCGGGCCCGCAGCAGGCGCAGGGCGGGCAGGGGGACGCGGGCACTTAACGCTGGCCAGGGTGCTGATCTCGGCCGGTCGGGGCAGGCCAAGTCCCCGCAGAAGCGGAAGCACTGCGGGAGAAGAGGCGCCCAGAGCCCGCAGCGGGCTCTGCACGCCTTCCCCACTCCCCGCTGCCGAGCCCCCTCCTCACCATATCGCCGCCGCTCCCTGGTCCGCGCTGCTGTGGCAGAGTCCGCCTTTGCGGCCCGGAACCACTCCCGCGCTATACCCCTCCCTGCCCCGAGTGCCGATGGGGCGCTCCGGCAGGGGCTCTGCGGGGGTCTTTTCGCCGGGAGCTGGGCACGAGAGAGGGCCGGAGAAGGGGACGGGGTGTCTCGCGAGCGCGACCCAGAGCGCCCGCGGGCCCTCCGAGCAGCCCGGGCTCCGCACCACGCTCCCACGGGCAGCACCCTCACGGCTCCCAAGCCTGCCAATCCCGGCCCGCCTTTCTCCGCCCTGTCCAATCACAGCCGCTCTTTCAATTCGGGCGTGGTCCCGCCAATCTCAGCCCGCTCAGTCGCGGCCCGGCCCCTCTGCCTGGTCCCGCTCCCCCTACGCCTGAGGCGCCGCTCCCGCTACCGCCGCTTTCGGAACCGGCGGAGCTGTGTCCCCGCTGCCGCAGCCTCGGCAGGCGCTGTTGGGGCCGGGAAGGGCGGGCGGGAGCTTCCAGTTCAGGTCCTTGATTAGGTCCAGTAGATTAGGTTGTGTGGATTTCTCCCAGGGAAACGGGCAGAGGGCGGGGAGCGGGCGGGCTCGGACCCTGCAATGGTGGCGGCGCGAGCAGGGTTTGAGGGGACCGCGGGGGGTCTCGGAGCCGAGCGCGGCGGGAATGGGCGGGCTGGGATTGGTGGGGCCGGCGCTGCCTCGGGTTGTGATTGGCTGGCTGGCCCGGCCCTGGGGGATAAATAATGTGCGTTCGGGCGGCAGAGGTGTCAGTTCGGCAGTGAAGCTGGGGTGTACTCTTCGGTGCGTGCGGATGCGCGATTCGTGGGGCGGCGCTGCGCCGGGGAGTCAGCTGCGGACGGGGCACCTGCGGCAGCTGATTCGGGGAGCGCCGGTGAGCACGGATGCGACGCTTGCGGCAGTATCTGGGGGCCGACGCCCTGCGCAGCTCGGGTAGGCGGTAGCTGGTGTGGCGCCTGGAGTGGTGTGGGGGGGACTGGCTGCTGTTACTGAGTGCCGGGAATTAGACATTTCGCGGGTTTTGGATTTAAAGTAACGTTCAGAATACCGGGAATAAAATTGGCCTTTTGCATTTTTATTACTTTATTTTGTTTTTACTTGTAATAATAATGATTTCCTTTTTTTGTTTTGTGGATTTATTATTTTGCTCATATTATTGCATTTTTTTGTTTGTTTTGTTTTCTTTACTAGATACCTGATGTTAATTCATTAAGGGTTGTGGGACTGGGGTGGAAACACCAGTTGTGAGAGCAGTGGGGACATAAAGCCCCCGGGTGTGGAATAAGGACTTTGGCATGAGTCAGGCCCAAAACAGTGTGGAGTGGTGGAAATGCTGGGGCGGGATAAATGCCACGGGAGAAGGGCACGGAGCTGCAGTGCAGGGCCAGCAGGACATGGCTGGGGGTTCCCAGCCCCTGCCCCGTGGTACCAAGCAGAGGCCGAGTGTGTGGGGACTCAGAGGGTTTGAGGGCCCAAGAACCAGCCCAAGGGTGATGTTTGGGATGGGGGAGCAGGAACCCAGTGGCTATTCCCAGCCCCTGGAACTGCCTGGGGGCACATGAGAGGGTCTTTGTGCAGATGCTGGGCTGAGGCCTAGGGTGGGGGAAGGTAGATATTGGGCTTCAGGCCTCAAGTGTCCCCAAAGTTTATGGATCCCATTAGGCTGGGTGTGACAGCTTCTAGAGACATTGAAATGATGGCAGTAACTGATTTGTGACCTTATCAACAGCCCCAAGCTGCAGTGAGAAGCAGAAGCAGCTTTTAGCTGCAGGCAGTAAAAAGCAGAGGAGCTGGAGCTGAGGCAGCAGAGCTGGAGGAGACAGAAATATGGTAGGGTTTGGGGTAAAAACCCTGTGCGGTTGGGATAGAGAATGTGGAGCTGGGAGGTGAACTCCATGTTCGGAGCTGAAATTGCTGTAAGGGCTGTGACTGAGCTCAAACCACAGAGAGCTAGAGCTAAAACAAAGGTCCTGCCCTGAGGAGCACAAGTAGCATTATGTGGCACTGCTGCGGAGATGTTGAGGAGGAAGTGGAACAGAAGAGCTGGCAGTGAAATAAAGCTTGTGGGACTAGAGCTGAAATCACTGGGGCCAGGGTGGGGAATGCAGTGCTGCAGGATCAATCACTGCTGAAAGGGATACTCACTATAGATCTGGAGAGTAATCATAGATTAGGACACACAATGAAAAAGCTGGAAATAGAATAACGTCTGCCAGAATGGGGTGAGAATGGTGTTTCTGGATCTGGAGGTAAAACCTCTCAGTTGCACCCAAATCCAAAACCCAGTTGTCTCAACCCAGAGCAGATATGCCTGGCGCAGCTGAAGATGGAAGGAGAGAGCTGGCGGTGAAATAAAGCTTGTGGGCCAACAGCTGAAATCACTGGGGCTGGGAAAGGGGAACTGTGGGGTTGGGATTGAGACTGCGCATGGGATGGGAACTGTAGGGCTAACATGGAGACTGTAGGATTTCTGTGCTAAACTCGATGTAGGCCTCTTATATTGATGCTAGTGTTGGGTGTTGTAACTGAAAATAGAATAGGTTGTGTGGAACAGAAAAGGGGGCTACAGCCTTGCACCTAAATACCCCGCCGATGGCAGGATACTGCATGCTGCCCTACTGCAATTCGAGAGCTCTAGCAGAAATCACTGTCGGGCTTGGAAGGGGACTGTGGGGCTGTGACTATGAATGAAAATGGAGAAGAAACTATGAGGCTGAGAATGGGGCTCTTGGCATTGAGGCGAAAAGAGACAGGGTCTCTCACAGTGCCTGGGGATTGTTAGGCAAGAGATGAAATCATTGCCTGTCTGGGATCAGGGCTGAACACGGCATAGGAACCATAGGGCTGCCAAAGGGACTGTAGTGTTCTGCCAAAACCACTGTAGGCCCGTGCTATGGTGAAAGTAAAATAGGTTGTGTGAAGAGGAAAAGGGGGCTGCAACCTTGTGCCTGAAAACCCCATCGATGCCAGGATATTGCCTAGGTCTGTGATGGCACCTCTAGGGATTGAGCAGAAATCACTGTGGGGCTGGGAAGTGGATTGTGAGGGTGGGACATTGAATGGAAATGGAAAAGATACTAGACCTGGTAATGGGGCTGTTGGCATCGAGGTGAACTTATGCAGGGGCTGGCACAGTGTCTGGGGATTGTTGGGCTGGAGCTGAAATCATGGTAGGGCTGGGCAATCGATGCTGGTGTGGCCTTAGAAACCCTTGGGGGGAGCTGAAATGTTGCAGATCTGGAGCCAAGGGCAAGATTCTGCCCTTTGAAGCTGGAGAATCATGCAGCTGGAGCTGGAAGAAGAGAGCTGACAGTGAAATAAAGCTTGTGGGTCAACAGCTGAAAGGGCTGAAATCAGTGGGCCTGGAGTCATCATTACCTGTCTGGGATCGGGGCTGAACACGGCATGGGAACCATAGGGCTGCCACAGGTGTCCCTGTGTTCTTTTGCCGAAACCACTGTGGGCCTGTGACATGGATGAAGGGGCTGGGTATTGTAACTGAAAGTAGAATAGGTTGTGTGGAGAGGAAAAGCAGGATTCAGCCTTGCACCTGAAAACCCCATCGATGCCAGGATATTGCCTGGGCCTGTGATGGCACTTCCTGGGATGGAGCCAAAATTGCTGTGGGGCTGGGAAGTGGACTGTGGGGCTGGAACTTGGAATGAAAATGGAAAAGATACTAGACCTGTAAATGGGGCTGTGGCCATCGAGGTGAACTTACGCAGGGGCTGGTAGAGTGTCTAGGGATTGTTGGGCTGGAGCTGAAATCATGGTGGGCCTGGGATATCGATGCTAGCGTGGCCTTAGAAACCCTTGGGGGGAGCTGAAATGTTGCAGAGCTGGAACCAAGACCAAGGTGCTGCCCTTTGAAGCTGGAGAATCGTGCAGCTGCAGCGTGCCACCCGAGGGGCTGGGTGTTCTTAGTAGAAGGGTGAGTAGGAGACTTGTTGGGCTTGGCTTTGGCCGCTCTGCAGCTAAGATGATGCAATGGTATTTGGTGTTGCTGATTGTAGCTGAGCAAGGGACCAGAGCCCCGTGACTGCAGGAAATTCCCAGCAGGTGAGGCGGCCTTCCTTGGCACCAGAGGTGGATTCTCATCCCTGGACGTCCAAGAGATAAGTGGAGGGCTGTGACACATGGAGGGGATGAAAGCGAGGTGCTGGGAAGGCCTTTTGAGCTGCAGCTTTGGAGGCGTGGATGTGCAAGAGGTGGCCCCTTAGGCCAGGTGAAGTCACACGGTGCTGAGGTGCTCAAAGGATCAGTCACCATGTGCCTTTGCAGGGGAAGCATCAATGGTGACTGTGTGTTTACAGCATTGCTCTTTGCCTTTATTTCTAGGAAGTAAAGCCGGATATGAGGAGCCAAGGTAAGTGGGTAAGGTGAGCATCCATTCCCCTGGATGAAAGCAGTTGTTATTGCGCAGGTCTCAATTTCTGCTGCAATTTGTGTTCAAGTGATTATGTTTGGGGGTTTTTTATGTATTACTATGTTGAGTCTTAGTTGTGTTAATTGTTTTAAATTATAATTTTTTACACTTTGAAGTAATTTCTTTGTGGTTTTGTGGTCTTTTGTTTGGTTTATTTTGTAACTAAATATTATACAAGTATTTTTTGGTAATGATTTTAGTAATTTTAATTGTTGTGTTTTAACTGTAATTTGTGTAAGACTGCATAATTTGTAATTTTTTAAGAGTTTGTTATGTATAGGATGTTTTGATTTACAATTTAAAGTTTGTGAGGGATAAAGTTAGGTATTAAGAGGTATGCTAACTCAGTTTTAGGATTGGATTTTTAGGATTGGTGACCAATAAACACTGTTTTTGGATGTGTGGTTTTATTGTTACTTATATATTTCGTTTCAGTTGCAGAATTGTTCATCGTGGGGTTTTTTGTTGCGTTTTAAATAAGTTTGACACAGTGAGTAGGAATCTCCTGTGCTTTGTTTTTTGTTGAAACAGAAGCATAACTTTTTCTTTAGGTTTAGGCTTCTTTAGGGAGACGAGCCGAGCCGACCTGAGCCGAACGGAGCGAACGGAGCGAGCGGCTCCGAGTTCAGCCGAAAGGAACCGAGCTCCGCCGAACGGAGAGAGCGGCTCCGAGCCGAACTCCGCCGAAGAGTCGAATGCAGCCGAAAGCAGCCGATAATAGCCGAGCGCCGCCGAGCGCAGCATCCCGGGCAGGGCGGGACGCCGGGGCGGGCTCGGGATGGATCGAGGGCCCTGGGACCATTCCCCGCCTGTCCCTACCTCCCAGCCTTTCCCTTCCCCTCCCGCTTTCTTCCACAGCCCGACCTCCCTCCCTGCCCTTTCCCTTCCCCTGCCATCCGTCCTCTCCTCCCGCCCCCCCTTTCCTTCTTTCCCCCGGAGAATAAAGCCCAGAGGGCAATAAAAATGGAGCCTATGAGGACAAAAGAAATTGAGGAGAGGGAAGCAGCTACTTTTCTTTTATTGTCTGTGTTTGAACTGGGGGGGGATCTGCCTTCACTTGTGGTTTTAAGGGTGTCGATTGAAGGAAAACCTGCCTTTTCCAGGCTGTTAGGGGTATCACAGGGGCGACAGGGAATCCCTGCGTTCTAATTTAAATGGAAGGGGGAAAATATTGTTTATAAATAAATATAAATATATGCGATGAGTATAAATATAAATAAATACGAAATAATAGAAATCGATACAATACATAATACAAATTATATATATCATGTAATATATATATAGTAATATATATTACATATCTAAATATAGCACATATAACACTGAATATATAATAATGTAGTAATAAATAATAGTGAATATATTATAATATCGTATACAACCACTTAAGAATTTAAATATCAAAAATATAAATCTCAAAATATTAAAATATAGTTTAAAATAAAAGTATTTTTTGTTTTTATATGGTAACCGGCAGAGTTTTTATTATAAAATTATAATAAAGGTAGATATGTAAGCATGAAATATATCATAAATACACAAATATATATATATAAAACTATAATTTTAAAATAATGTATTAGCAGTACATATGATATAAAATATAAATAATAAATTATATTATTACGTTATGATGTGTATTATATATGTTAATAGCTGTAATAAACCGATACAAACGATAAAAGAAAATGAAAAAAGTATGAAAATATTTAAATATAGTTTAAAAGAAAGCTTTTTTGGTTTTTATTTGGTTAGAGGCAAGGGTTTTATTTTAAAAATATGAATATATATGTTATTTTAATATTGTTATAATATAGATATATAAAATCAATATATAAAATTACAAAATAATAAATATTAATATTAAATATTAATATTATCAATATTAATATTTATTAATAAATATAAACATTAAATATTGATATTTAATATTAATATTTAATTAATATTAATATTAATAATATTAATAAGTATAAATAAATATAAATAATAGGAAGATATATAATATGGAATAAAAATTACACTATACATCACTATACATTTAAGATGTGAATATAAATATGAAAAATATAAATTTAAAAAGTTAAATACTGTTTAAAAGAAAGGGGTTCTTTTTTGGCTTTTATTTGGGTAGAGGAGGGGTTTCATTTTAAATAATATAAGCATTATAGAAATATAAATCTAAACATTAAATATATAACTGATATATAAAGATATGTATACAAATAGAAATATCAATATAGAAATAGGACTAGATCTAATATAGATTATAAATCAAATTATGCATCAATATACATTATAAAAATAAACATAAATTTGAAAAGTAAAAATATAAAATATATTTAAGTGTTGTTTAAAAGAAAGGCGTGTTTATTTTGGTTCTTTAGGTGTTAGAGACGAGGTTTTTTTGGTTTTTTTCTTCCATTATTTTTGGCATTTATTTCAGAGGAGTTTTGGCGGGGGCCGCCCCCGTTATCTGTCGCCGCCTTCCCCGCCCGCAGCCCCGAGGCGCGCGGCTGCCCCCGGCTGGGGTGGGCGGCGGTGCTGCCGCCTTGTGGGCAGAGCGCGGTACTGCAGCCCTGCGCAGACAGGCCGGCGGGCGCCTTGTTGGGAGTGGTGCGTCGCGGATGTCGCGGACTTTCCCTGACCTTCTCAAAATGGCAGACAAAAAGGGCGGGAAAATTAGGGCCCCGCGGTCCGTCTAACCGAATTGCCTGCATAGCACCCCTACGGCGGCGCTCCTCCTCCGGGATTTTCTGTGGCGTTTCAAGTTCCTCGAACGCGGGCTGTGAGCTCATCGGCGCCTCAGACTGGCGTTTTTAATGGATTTCGGACAGGTATCTGTGTAAACGCCTCTCTCTGCCGGGGTCCTCTTAACGGCCATATTGGGAGTGGCGAGTCGGGAATGTCGTGGACTTTCTCTGACCTTTTCAAAATGGCAGACAAAAGGGCGGGAAAATTAGGGCCCCGAGGTCTGTCTAACCGAGTTGCCTGCACCGCACCCGAAAGCGGCGCGGCCCTGAAGGGATTTTCTGTGGCGTTTCAAGTGCCTCGGACGCGGGCTGTGAGCTCAGAGGCGCCTCAAGCGGCCGTATTTTCATGGATTTCGGACAGGCATCTGTGTAAACGCCTCTCTCTGCCGGGGTCCTCTTTGGCGGCCATATTGGGAGTGGCGAGTCGCGAATGTCGCGGACTTTCTCTGACCTTCTCAAAACGGCAGCAAAAAGGGCGGGAAAATAAGGCCCCGCGGTCTGTCTAATCAGACTGCCTGCACCGCACCCGACGCTGGCGCGCCCCGCTGGGATTTTTTGCGGCGTTTCAAGCGCCACGGACACGCGCTGTTGGCTCAGAAAAGTCGCGGGCGTTTGTAATTTGGAGAGTTTTTTTCAGGCATCTACGTAAACGCCTCAGTCGGTCGGTGGGGGGGCGGGGGCCTCGTTTAGTCGCCATGTTGAGAGCGCCGTGTCGCGGACTCGGTTGACCTTTTCAAGGTGGCGGCACAAAGGGCGGTTAAATCGAAGTTCCCGGTATGTCTGCCATCTTGTGGACAGAGAGCGGTACTGCAGCCCCCCAGCCACTGCCCTGCCCGTTGCAGCCGGGTGCCGGAGGAACGACGGCTGCCGAGCGAGGGAAGGGCGAGGGGCGGGAGCGAGCGGCGGGTGGGGCATTGCCCTTAAATAGAGGGGAAGGGAGAAACGGATTCCGGAGCGCGAAGGGACACGGTGGCTGAGAAAAATGGCGCGGAGGGGAGGCCCGGCGGGGCCGGTTTCGGCGGGCGGCGGAGGCGCGTTCGCAGCGCTCCGCGGGCCGGGGGCAGCGGGCAGGGCCGGGCTAGCGGCGTCGGAACAGGGCTGCACCCCCCGAGCCCCGGGCGCGCCCCTCTCCAGGCGGTGGAAGCGACGGCGTGCCGGAAAATCCCGGCGGGGCAGCGCCGGGCGGTGTGCAGGCGGCGCAGGAGGCGGAGCGGGGTCCGGGCGCTCTCCGCCCTTTCGGCCGCCGCCTTTGGAGGGTCGGGCCAGTCGCCCGTCCCGTCCCTCCGTCTCCCTCTCTGAGAGCTTCTCTTTGGCTTAACAGGTCCGTGCCAGAGAGTGGGAGAAAGGTCCCTGCTGCTTGCCATGTCCTGGGTGGTCCTTGAGTTCTGACCTCCGCCGGATAGGCTGGTAAGTATTGAATCGATGGGAATGTGCTTATATGTATTTAGTGACCTCTACAGATTTATTCCTCAGGTTTTTTGAATTCACAGAATCATGGAATAATTCAGGTTGGAAGAGACCTGCTGCCGCGTGCAGGGACATCTTTCCCTAGAGCAGCTTGCTCAGAGCCTCATCCCAGAGCAGCAATGGGCCGTGAACACTTCCAGGCACCGGGCAGCCCCAGCATCCCAGAGCAACCTGTGCCAGCCAGGTGCCAGAGGAGGAAGAAAGCCCTTCCCACCGGGAGCAGAGGCTGCTGCAGCTTCGTGCAATCCCGTGTCACCGAGTGTGTGAGACAGAAAGGCCCTTCCCATGGAGGGATAACAGCACTGAAAGATCTTTTTCAGGAAAAGCAGAGCAATGGAACACCAAAGTAGCCTTTGGTTCTTCCAGCAGGTTTGGGAACAACTTGAAGGAGGAGCAGAGCTGGCCTGGTGCCTGCCAGCTCTGCAGGCAGTGGGGATGGAGTTATCTGTCTTCTCGGCCGAGTCTTTAAAAATGAGGCGCTTTTCTGTAGCTCCTTTTCAAGCATTACATGAAAGTTCCCCCTAGAAGTCCAAAGGCAGCTGTTTTCTTGGCAGAAGGAAGTTGGGAAGACTCAAAGGAGGCAGAGACATCTGATAAGGCTGGATAAAAATCTTGGCTGACCTTTTTTCCCCCCTCTTCCAAACAGCCGATTTCGAAGCACTCTGCAGAGACCTGCCCTGGAGGAAAAGCAGAGCCAAGGACTGAGAACTGACAAGTGAGCTCTGGTGAGGACTGCTGCTCCCCCTGCCTTGGTGTGGGACCTCCTGAGCTCCCCTTCCTGTGCTGTGGGGGAAGCACAGGAAAAACCCTGTGGGGGTTTTTCTCCTCTCATCCAGCCAAGCCAGAGACCTCCTAGGGAACAAGCAGGTAAGGTTTAAGTACTGAGATCTCCCAAGTAAGAAGCGACATGACAAAAGGAAATGGCCTCAAGTTGCAGCAGGGAAGGCTTAGGTTGGATTTGAGGAAAAATTTATTCACTGAAAGGGTGGTCAGGCCTAGGAGCAGGCTGCCCAGGGAAGCCCCCATCCCTGGAGACATTTAAAGGATGTCCAGATGTGGTGTTTAGGGACCTGATTTGGGGGTGGGACTTGGCAGTGCTGGGACAACAGCTGGGCTCAGTGACCTTAGAAGGCTTTTCCAGCCTAAAGGATCCTATGGTTCTGAACAGCCTTGACCCCTCTGGCTCAAACACAGCACCTGGATACAGAGGGAGGGAGGGAGGGAAATCCTCTCTTCACATGTGCC